>NC_139709.1:39160790-39205790 GCF_964188405.1 Protomyctophum parallelum | reverse complement strand
GAGTGGATCAGTGGGAGTGATCAGTGGGGTTCCACTGGCAATGGAACTTGAACCATTCCTGGGCATAACGGGAGTCAAGAAAGCAGAAAGACTAAATCGCTTCAAAGAAGGGAAGAACGAGCCAAGTCAGTCAGGATAACGTTTCGTGGAGGACTCCAGAGTGCATGTCAAGTTGTCAACACCACATTGTACACCACAGAAGCAACATAACTGTATACTTATCTATACTGTTAGGCATGTTGTGAATGGGATCACTGTATACTGCTGCTACAACAGTATCTCAAGTTTACTAGTTTGCTTGAAGCGATAATGTTGCTAAACGTAAACGCCACAATGGATCTCAGTGGTTCTCAAAGTGAGGGGGGGGGGAAATGTGTAAGTGTGTAAGTGTGCGGCACTCTGCAAGCTCACAATGCGTTGCATCGTGTCTGCTATTTTCACAAACATTTTAACAACAAAAAACTTGTATGGTCCCTGCCGCAAAACATTTTCAGATGAGAGTCCGCAGTCCAATAATACATATTAATTTGGGGGTCCTTGACATGGAAAACAAATGGTTTGAGAAGCAGTGCTCTAAACTGTACTCGTAATGTGATTTATAATTTGAAATACACTCATCACAAAGGGAGCCGTTAATTCTGACCTAATTATCACCATCGATCTTCTCACTGTACGCCTGCAGTTCTCCACTCATACTTGGGCAGGTGGGAGACTTTATTAATTAGGTCATTAACAGTTGGAATTTTGGAAGACAAAAATGGCATGCCCTATCAATCAGCCATCGGCAAACTGAGGTATTCATTACCCCTTCCCTTCCCAGCTGACGCTTTATGCTTAAGCGAAAATCTTCTACATTACGATTTCTATTTTAAAATGGATAGTCCCAATCACTGATTCTGGTTTCCCTTTTAGTAGACGTGATAAAAGACATCATAAAAGACATAATCTGGCTCCTTAGATCAGAATCTGTTTTATTGTTTCTTCCACAATAAACACGAGGCATACAAGGGAGCAAAATGCCAAACAACAGACGCATTAAAAAGAGGCAAAGCCATTTAAATCATTAAAAAGTAGAGCGAGAGCAAACAACATTGGTCAAAAAAGTGCTGATGCATTCAAAGTGCAATAATTATGGTAAATGGTCTGCATTTACAGTATATAGAGCTTTTCTCTAAAGCGCTGTAGGCCTACTTCACATTCGCCCATCCACACAACGATGGCAGAGGAAACCATGCAAAGGCACCGACCTGCTCATCAGGAGCAGTTAGGGGTTCAGTATCTTGCTCAAGGACGACACTTTGACACTTTTGCCAGGAGGAGCCGGGAATCTCCGCTCTACCCAATATACGTAGATGCAGTACTACTCAAAAATGGTTATTATATATATATAAGATCCGTTTACAGTATATCAATCTACAAGGATCCAGCGTATTTGTAGCTGAACGAGGGAAGGGACAGCCCGTCTAGAGCGCTGAGTGACTGAGGGGCTTCGGGCGGGGCTGGTACTCGCGCATCCCTCGCAAGCCATCTGTTTCGCATGTCTCTAAACCATACTGTCCATGGCCAACAGAAACACACTTTTCAGTATTGCGTGTAATGCTTCCAAGATCATCGGACTTCTCACACCCACACGTTCTGATATGAACAATAAGGCCATCACAAGGTTAGCACTTTCGATATCAAATGACACTGATCATCCTCGGTATCGCTTTTTTAACCTCATGCCATCAGGACAAAGATACAGAACTTTGCCGTAGTAAAAGGTCTGTCCATTAGTAGGAGTTTTGTGGTGCTGTATATATATATTTGTATTGTCTTGGTGTTATGTGTTGTTGTTGTTTTGATGTGGGTGTTTGAACAGACCTGTGAAGACGAATATCCTTTGGGACAACAAAGATTATTATTATCTGTGCTGGATGCTCGCATGCAAGGCTAAGTAGCTTTAGGCTAGCATTTTACACAGGAAATTCACAGACGTAGTAGCTAAATCTGTCTTTAAAAGGATTATACATTTCTAACGAATAACTTAGACTTTCTTAGTTACAATGTGTTTGAGCCAACAGTTATACTGTGAGTATTGTTTCTCTATGTGTTCGTGAACGGTTCATGTCTAGCACACACGTGTAGCGCACAGCCATCTCAACGGCACTAGTCGCTGTCAGGAAGTTGTTCTGCAACTTCTAGTCACTTATTGCTTAATTATAATTCTATAATTCTCTGATATATATTGTAATTCCACTGTGTGGCTTGAGTGTGTCTGTATTGTTCTGCAGTTGGACAAGGCATCCGGTCTCTTTGCCACAGGCTTTGCATGACAGAATACAGTTGCATTCATACACGCTATATCTGGGATGATACTGTATAGCGTATTTGCATACACGCAGGAAAGCACAGACATGCTTGCATTATGCACACACTGACACGCACGCACACGCACGCACGCACACACACACACACACACACACACACACACACACACACCCACATACACTCACAACCTGTGCATCTCACTCACTCTACCTTGATTGGTTTTCAACACCCGCAGCCACACTAGAGGGAGCGTAAACAACGATTCACTCTACTTTTAAAGGTATTATGACATTATTTATAACATAATTTTAACAACATTAAAAGTCTTGGCCATGGTCCTTCAAACGTGTCTAAAAAGTTTGAACACTCAACTCCACTCCAGTATTTCTTGCCAGGAGTTTTTGTGTATGTGTAATCTGCATCCTGAGAAGCCATGTAAAAACACATTCTTTTAGCCTGTAGATGTCGGTAATTCCCCCTTTCCTGTCAACCCAAGATGCGCTTCTTTGACAACTTAGTAGGAACGTCACCGTCAAAAATAAAAGAGTCATCTAGGCCAGTTGGTATCCAGTGTAAGGACTTGTGTTGATTGACACAGCCAACAACAGAGCAGATTGATTTTTCTCTAGAAGCCATTATTAGTAAGTATTACAAAGAAACAAAGTCGCGGTCACAATGAAGAGAAGAGAGGGTAGGCAGGGAGCAGAGGGGAGGGGGCGGAGTTTTAGCAGGGATCTACGTATATGCCTGCCGTCCAACCAGATGAGACATTTTTGCATAATTATTCACAAAAGTCCAGACAGCAGAGAATACACTGAATGTTCAAACTTTGTTTTTTTTTGTGAAATTGATGTCAAGAAAAGCCAAAAAAGCCAAAAAATCTACAAAAATGTGTTTTAAATGTCACAATTCCTTTAATGCCAATAGTTTTGAACTTTTACTTACATTTTGAATACAGGACTTTACTTGTAACAGACAACAGACACTTGTAACAGACATAGAGTATTACTTACATAGAATATTACTTGTAACAGACATAGAGTATTACTTATATAGAGTATTACTTGTAACAGACATAGAGTATTACTTACATAGAGTATTACTTGTAACAGACTAACAGAGTATCGCTATGGTGTTGCTACTTTGACTTAAGTAAAAAAAGAAAAAGAAAGAAAGAAAATATTCCCCAACTGTAGCCTACTTCATACATATACATCATAAAAACCTTTGATCTCTAGGTGATGGCTGCCAACACATTTCTGCATTAAAGCAGTGCCTAGCTAGCTTGCACATTGTAGCCTCTGGGCCTTGCTCGGTTAATGATTTTTGTTCTGGCTAGACCATGGTGCATTGGTTATACAGTAACTGTGAATGTCTGCTCTGCACTGGGAGGCATTGATATTTCTATCTATAGGCCAGAGTGTGATGCATGTCTAACCTACAGTATTTAGGGGGGGTGCAGGGTTATGTTCCTGTCTAGACGTCTTGGCAGATAAAAGAGGCCTTGGATGCACTTTTTTGAGCGGGGGCACAATGACTGGCTTTGTGTGTCCCTTTGTGTCTACTGTCTATACATGTCTGTCTGTTTGGGGTATGAACAGCTGCAATACCGCTGGGTGACCTAAAGTGGCACTGTTGAGCAGCCTAAAGGGCCTTTCACACTGAGCACTAAAACTATAACTATGAAAGTAATGACAGCCTTAATGATCACTCCCTTCAAGTTTTATAAGAAGATGCTCATCCATTGTCAAGTTATCTTGCTCACACACACACGCACGCACACACACACACACACACACACACACACACACACACACACACACACACACACACACACACACACACACACACACACACACACACTACACAGGATCGATTACAGTACCCTGCCACATGTCGATGCCAACAGCATTCAATTATGCATTCCAGAGAACAGTTGGAAGTGTTTACATATGACTGAAATGGAGCATGATGTCCGATGGATTAACATTATGAGTGATTAGCTGTGGATTAGTTAAAAGGATTATTACAAGTTTGAATGCACCAGCGGACTTATATGAATAAGGACTTTATTTGGAATTAGAATGGCTGGAATAAATGAATAACTCCTGCTGCTATACTGTAGGAACAGGAAAGGGAAACATTGAATAATTCTGATCCGAAAGGAAACGCCTGTGCAATACTTATTCCTTCATCGTCTGTCGGGTGGAAACCTGACCACGTGCAAAACTGAAAACAATGTTTTCAGGATTCAAATAAAAAGATGGCGAATGTAGCAGATCGGCAAACTGCCTTGCACTGTGTTCCGCGCTTGTAGACTTTTGATACTTTTGTGTGACGTTGTAGTACGATTTAAGTATGACGTTAATTTACGAAAAAACACAAAAGGTTAAATTTTGGAGATATCGGTAAGAGGTTTCTGGAATGATATGTATAAGATCCACAGAGAAGGCCCTGTCGCCCCAGGCTCCAAACCTGGGGCGACAGGGCCTTCTCTGTGGCCGCCCCTACCCTCTGCAATGCCCTCCCCAAACAGATCCTCCCCACCTTCAAAACCCACCTGTTCAGATTAGCATTCCCCAGCAAGTTTTTAACTTGTTACATGTAATGTTTTACTGGTTTTATTCTTATTTTACTTATTCTTCTAATAAAGTTGTCTTTTTCTCTTGTCCCTACCCCCCCCCCCCCCGGCCCCCACACATGTAAAGCGTATCTTTGGGTATTAGAAAAGCGCTATAGAAGTCCCCGAGAGTCACGAATCGATGCAAGCAATGTGACATTCATTCAAGTATAACCCAGATTTCGGAGACTTTATACATTTCTTTAAACCCCTCTAAACTAATATTTAGTTTGCCGCGGTCAGCTCTGTACATAGTCCGCTCTTTTTTCCCCTCTGCACCAAACTCGCCGAAAATAGCTGATCTACTTGAAGCTCACGACGTGCATCATGTCGCCAGCTTATAGAGCGGCAATTTATGAGCAGTGCTAGCCGTTCCATCACTTGAGAATATACAATTTAGGCCTTTAGCAGAGTTGAGTACGTGTGTGTACTGTGTAGCAGCACCGTACTGTGGTTGCTGTGTCTATTTGTCTATTTCAGTTTCGATTACGTAATCACTACGTCATTATTCCTCTACTACATGCTGTATACAGACCTGTAGACCTGGGGGGGGGTTCCACCACCGCAGCGATGCGAAACATAACGAGGAAGAGATCGAGGAGGAAGCAGCCGACACGCATCGTAGGCAATGCATTGGGCCTCAGTTTACAGTAGCCCTTGCAAGCCAGTGATAGGTCGATTTCCGGTTACGTCATCTTAAAGCACTGCGTCATCCTCTTCACGTCAGAGGGAAACCTCTTATGTCTTAAAAGTGATCAAAAACGACGAATTAAAACAAAAAGTGGGTTTAGCGTGTTTAGCAGGGAGAGACTGGGAAAAAAAAGATTAGTTTAGTTCCACAGGAAAACTGTTAATGCAATGAACTCATCAAAGGCACCGCTCACTTTTCTTTTGTGTGAATGCTGTTCACCCCAGATTAGTGATGATTGGGTTCAAATGGTTGAGGGGAAACTTTATTTTAAAAGCAGGACACAATAAATAAGCATATGTCAAAACTAAAATGTGCAGGTAAATCGAGCATGGGATGAGAAGGTTCCAGGTTTGATTCACGGCTCCACCTGGCTTCGTGTCAAAATGTCCTTGAGCAAGATGCTGAACTGAGTAGGTTGGTGCCTTGCCTGTTCCCCCACTGTGTGTGTGTGTGTGTGTGTGTGTGTGTGTGTGTGTGTGTGTGTGTGTGTGTGTGTGTGTGTGTGTGTGTGTGTGTGTGTGTGTGTGTGTGTGTGTGTGTGTGTGTGTGTGTGTGTGTGTGCGCGCGCGCGCGTTAAGTACATTGTAAAGCACTTTGGAGAAAGGCGGTATATAAATGCAGTCCATTTACTATTTACCAACTTAATACAGAATCAAACCCAAAGTATTTTCTGGCACAGTACAGCTGGTTGAGGCATCAGAGAGCTCTCCATTGTCTGCATGTTTGGCATCTCACTTTTAAGTAGCCTACTGTAGATGGCTAACTAGCTAAAATAGGTAAACTATAGCAAGCCTCTGCAATATATTGTGTTAACCCATTCAGGACGGGAACCCCTGTTGGTATTGTCAGGATTGTTATACTTTAGCTATTCTAAATCGTGAAAATGTGGCGCAAATCAAAGCGAACGGTTTTTACTCATATCTTTGCTTCTGGGAGTCGGCGGCCAATTAAATATATTGTTTTGGGGTCCGTGACATGAAATGGTTTGAGAACCACTGATATATATATGATATATAAACCTATATACCTCTTTCCATACTAAAAGGCTTTCTTACCTTTCTTTGTAGTTGTTACGTCCCCACCAAAGAGGTCCAGGTGTTATTTTGTGCAAAAGCTCCTTATTGGCTATTTCCCCTACCATAAGCCCTAAATGAATTGCATTGAATTGAATGGGAATTGAATGGGGCTATGGGGTGTTGTGCTAATTCGCTTATTTCCATCGCTCAAAATTATAATTTCTTTGTATATATCCTCTCTTCATAATGTAAATAATATCCCAAGCGGCACACTTTACTACTTCTTTCGATGGAAATAAGCGAACTAGCATAACACCCCATAGCCCCATTCAATTCCCATTCAATGCAATGCAATTCATTGAGAGCTTATGGTAGGGAAAATAGCCAATAAGGAGTTTTTGCACAAAAAAACACCTGGACCTCTTTGGTGGGGACAGTAGCATCCTCCCGCACAACCACTGATATAGAAACAGGTTTTTCAGAGAACTTTTAGGATTTAGAAGACATTATTGTTTTAGAATCGGCCTCGGTCCTAAATGGGTTAAAATGTCTGAACTTCCAGTATAACATGATTGAGAGAGTGCACTCATTTCTAACATCACCATCCATCACCCTGGGCTTTCTGCCCCATGGACCGACCCGGCTGCAGCACTCCGTCTGCTCCCCTGAGAGGGCTATACTGTACCATGCGTATCCAAGCTCCAGCTCCTCAACAACTGACCCAATTTATTTCACAGCACCATATATGCTCCAGTAGTCTTCTGTGTAAAGCCTGTGTGTCTCGGCTTTCAGCGCTGCTCCTTCACAATGCCCATAACGCTCGAGATGAGGGAGCGCTGACTAATTATAACCACGCCGCATCGATATCACCCCTGGTGAAGGCTATAGGATGAAGAATATGTGTGAACCACTTTAAACCATACTGGATGTCGTTGCTGCCGGGTGTAAAACCTTGCAGTCACATTTTTTATTATTATTAATACAAATAAAAATGAACAGTGGAAATAGCCACTGTTTATTCTATCACTGTGTTGTGAGCTCTTTTCACAACTTGTTTGTGACAGTCTTTTATGATGCCGCTAATTTATGGAAGGAAAAGAAAACAGACAAAATAAAAACTGGAAAAAAAAATATATAACATGGAGAAACAAGACTGACCTTTTTTCTCTCTTGTACCACATCGCTTCGTCGAAAACAACAGATTTCAAGCTCACAAAAATATCATAACTGGTAAATGGTGCATTTATATAGCGCCTTCATCCAAGGCGCTTTACATAGATTGTGCATTTCATTCACCCCATGTCACACACATTCATACACCGATGTCGGCGGAAACCATGCAAGGCACCAACCAGCACATCGGGAGCAATTAAGGGTTCAGTGTCTTGCTCAAGGACACTGACACTAATTCTGGGGGAGCCCGGGTTTGAACTGGCAACCTTGTGGTTACCATCCAGCCCCTCTACCCCTCATACCTACAGTATGTATGTAACGCGGTGCGTTTTGGAGCTTATAGATATGATGCTATTTATCAGACATTCGACATTAAGTGACGCTACTGTTCATGGGAATAAAGAGGGGGAGGGGGGGGGTACCGTTGGTGTCAGAGAGGAGTGGTAAAAGGTGATGGAAAGAAGGCAGAATCCAGAGATGAGGCGTGACGGAGGAAAATAATAAATTGGGATAAGGTAGTTGATGGCAGGCTAATGGAAGGAACAGTTTAGTATGCAGCGTAGTGTGGGACGAAGCCCTCTGCAATGAATAGAGCCATTGAGAGGGTCAGGAGGACGGACGCACACACACACACAGACACGTACACACAGAGCACGCACGCACACACACACACACACACACACACACACACACACACCCCGAGTGGGCTGAGGGAAAAACATTTATAATTTATTGATGATCACCCAGCACAGGGTGATTATGTACATCAATATTCTTCTGCAGAGCCATGTTCACAACCATGTCCTTGGTGTACATTGGCCATCATCATGGCTGTGTACAGTGTGACATAGATTCACTATTGGCCCTATTATGCGCGTCTCATTTCCACGTCTTATGCGGTAATTAGGTCGTAACGCCACCATCTTAAGTTAACGTGCAATCACTGTTTTGTAACTCGCGCTGAACGCAAACACATTGTCCCTTACGCGGGTGTATGCCCACAATTGGGTGTACACCCAAAGGTTTGGGTGTACACCCAAAAGTTTGGGTGTACACGGCGTTGATAAATAAGGGCCTTAAGGCTTAAGGCCTTAAAGGTATATTCAGTGATTTCACTCAAAAAACCTTAGGTTTCGTTTTTGGCTGGGACCTAAGCCTTTCATCCAATCAGGATAGAGAGCCAAAAACGAAACCTAAGGTTTTTTGACCCCCAGGGGTTAACTGGGGGGCAGGGAGGAACTCCTTATATGGTCAGCACACTCTATAGTAGAGAGGATTATCACAACAAAACAAAAAAAGAAGTGATATTTGAATTAAGTGAAATCACTGAATATACCTTTAAGGCAGCAGCTAACTTGATTCAGCCCATTAACTGCCTTGCAAAGTGCTAGATTGAAACCTGATTAAAATGATGAGAATTGATTTCTCTGGATGTGAACTGGCAGATTAAAATGGGATATGATCGTCATTCATAATGCATGCATTCATCAGTTGTCATCTCTCTCTCTCTCTCTCTCTCTCTCTCTCTATCTCTCTCAGAAACTGAAAACGTTCACAAATAGGTGGCCAAATGTACAACATGTACAATATTTAAACAAATGAAGGTTCAATAAATAGTTTGTAGGACATAATAATATTCAAACAAGATGCACAAAGACAGGAGATACAGGGTTTGCTTTAATCATAGTCCTTTATTTCCTTCTTAGAACCTAATTAACCACATAATGCGGTTGTAGTGGCTATGCTGCATGCCAACTAATTAAACACTAAACAACTCACCTTTTTTTTTATATATAACTTTGTTTATTGGTTTTTTTCACAGAAGCATTATTGAGATAGAGTTTGAAAAATAATAATTAACATTAACAGCTTCTCTTAAATAAAAAAGAGTAAACACATTGAATTTTCACCCCAAAGAAAAAGAAAACAAGACAAACAAACCTTAAATACAAGATCAGTAAAAGTTGAAAAATAAAAGGCAGACAAAAACAGACAAAACAACAGTACACAACATCATATAAAATAAAACATAGGTACATGATACATCCATAATCCAATACAATACAATCCATACAATCCAATCACAGTATAAGCTACTTTTAAAACAAAAGTCCAGCAGACCTCACTCATCCCCGAGCAGAGACGGATTCAAATTCTGAATGAATTGAAAGAATGGACCCCATATCCTCCCAAACCTATCGGAAACAACTCGCCTTTTAAAGCCGCCGTTGATAATGCTTTTAGCGTCGAAGCATGCGTGACTGTATTAGAACGCTTCACTAGTAGAACATCATAATTACTTTTGCAGTATGATGTTTTTTAGCCTACTCAACACCATTTTTAAGTTCAGTAACATTTTATTGACTTTGGGCAAAGTCACACAATCTGAAATATAATTTTCTTTGAAGCTATTGGTCAGTGTTTATATATATATATATATATATATATATATATATATATATATATATATATATATATATGAGAGGTAGACAGACAGATGGACAGTGCAGCAATTCTAAGTAAAGTGGAATATGCAGTACAAGCAATAAACGTAAAATAGATTTGGGGGGTTGGCCTCTCCTTCTGCACCATACTCCATTCACTTCCTTGTTTATGGCTCAGAAAGAATGGCTCTTCTCTCCTAATCTAGGGAGCTCTCCATGGTTTTGACCAGATGGGCATATACGTCTGTCTTCATTTCTGACTTCAACATGCCTCTTGTTTAGAATATTAATGCTTCTAGAGAGACTTTATCGTAATCATCGCGTGGTAAAGCAAGCAACATTATGCATCTCGGGTTTTTGCTTTCAGAGTAAAAGCTGCCATATCTCCCCGGCAACGCCGAGCTCCTATATAAGAAGTCCCGGCGCTCATGGCAGAAAACGTGCATTTTTGTAAGAAATAGCTCCACTTTCTCACAAGATTAAGAAGACAGACTTTCATTCCTCCAGTGAACGAGCACACACAGTATGGGGTAAACAAACACAAACAGGTGCTTGACGGCAAGGTAATTAACGACTGGAATGTAATATGTCATCCCGACACTTATTAATTCATACACATTCAGTATAAATATTACATTGTGAATATTTTGAGAAGACATGCTATACGAACATGGACAATTATTGGAGACGTACTCGGTAGAATTGCACTCTCAGAATTCAATTAACACTGGGGGATTTGGCAGTGTGCCTCAACGATGCCAATGTAAGGGCTTCTAGGATGCAGCCAGCCACACACTGACGTCCTCGGGGGGTAATTCATCCATTTTGTACACGCTCAGACGTCTCTCCTGGCGATAGACGCACTGCACTCTTGGCCTGGCACACACAGGCCCCTTTTCCATATATACTGTATATATATATATATATATATATACATATATATATATATATAGAAAAACCTTTATTTTTTATTTTTTCCAAATTGAGTTAATGGCACAGGCAGACTCTTCACATACTAGAGCATGTCTGAAATAAGTGTCAAAACTGAAATTGACATGTAAATATGAACAAAATGCTTAAATATGTAGCTATTGTAATGTTAGAGACCACAGAAGTGAACCTTTCAAGCCTGTTTTCTCAACTCGCTGTTTTCTGCAAGACATAACTCTATAAGCCATATCTCCAAAACTGGTGGGTCAAACTGAACAACCAATATGTCAATTTGAAGCTATGATTCCCTGCTTTGATATGAAATGAAAAAACAAAAATTCAATTCAATTCAAAAATATAATATATGATAACCCTTCCACAGTAGTAGCTTTTTCATACTTTCAATTTTCAATTGTTTATAGGATCAATATAAGTAAGTTAAAGGTATATTCAGTGATTTCACTCAAAAAACCTTAGGTTTCGTTTTTGGCTGTGGGACCCAGCCTTTCGTCCAATCAGGATAGAGAGTCAACAACGAAACCTAAGGTTTTTTGACCCCCAGGGGTTAACTGGGGACAGGGAGGAACTCCTTATATGGCCAGCACACTCTATAGTAGAGAGGATTATCGCAACAAAACAAAAAAATAAGTGATATTTGAATTAAGTGAAATCACTGAATATACCTTTAATATTATTAACCTACTTATATTGATCCTATAAACAATTTAACCCATTCTGCGTGCATTATGTTATACTTTAGCTATTGGAAAATAGCAGATCTACAAGCTCATAGCGCGCCACCAAGTGGCGCGCTACGAGCTTGTAGGTCTGCTATTTTTGAAAAATCGAAGAACGACTGACACAGAAACATAGCTTTTTCAGAAAACTGTCAGGATGTAGAAGACATTTTTAGAATCTGATCTCAGGTCAAAATGGGATAATATTGGTATTGTTTAGCCCACTCAATTCATAATTAACCTTCTAATTTTGGAGCTTCTGGCTCATGGACTAAGAACCAAAAAGAACTGAATGAACCGGTTCCCATTGAGAACCAACCGGTGGAAAAGGTGTCAAGTATTAACATTTTTACTCCCACAACAATTCATTGACAGCTTTTATTTACTTTGCAGCTTTAGGTAGTTGTTAATACTAAATCCACTAACGACTGTAGCCTTATCTTATTTTATGCTTTGGCTATTCCAAAATAGCCGATCTTGTAGTATTGGTACTTTTACTTAAGTACTTCTTCCACTACTGTTCACACAGGTGAGCCTGTGTCATGCTTCAACGCACATGCATGGAAGAATACACACACACACACACACACACACACACACACACACACACACACAGGGAGACATACAGCATACATGGTCTCAGACCAAAGAGAGAAGAAAGGACGTTATACTGTAACCTGACCGCATCTTAGTCTTGCCGAATTGTGTGTTTGTGTGTGTGTGTGTGTGTGTGTGTGTGTGATTTACTTTTCCTTTTTTTTCAAAGCTTAAATTAGAACTCCTTCATCCTGCTCCAATTACTTTTGAGGAGCCCAAGTGCGATGTGGGCGAGATGCACATCTCTACAGGCACGTGCACACACAAGCACGCACACACTATTACTATATAATGCTCTACGCTAGGACATCAACGTTTAAGGGCAGCATTAAACATATCTGAACGGGAACCCATTTTGGTGTTAGCATCATGTTATGCTTTAGCTATTGAAAAATAGCAGATCTACAAGCTCATAGCGCGCCACCGAGTGGCGCGCTATGAGCTTGTAGGTCTGCTATTTTTGAAAAATCGAAGAACGACTGACATTTTTAGAATCTGATCTCAGGTCAGAATGGGTTAAACATATCTGTAAATGGCTTAAACATATTTTCGGTGCACAACACCAGTGTGCAACTATAACTATAAATCAGGAGGCCTATATTTCTGTACTCTTAACTCCTAAACCTAATCTCTAAATGTCTAATGCTGGACATGAGACTAATTAATTAGAGCAACAGAGAGAGAGGAGTGTGTGTGTGTGTGTGTGTGTGTGTGTGTGTGTGTGTGTGTGTGTGTGTGTGTGTGTGTGTACGGGTGTGCGTGTGTGCATCAATTTAACAAAGGTGCAGACGATCCGAAATCAGCAGAGAGTGATCGACGTTTGCGCTGCTCTATGCCAAATTGAAGTGGACTTTTCTTTTTCTCCCTGGAAATAAAAACGTCTGGGTTTCCGAGGCTACACAGTAACTAACATTGTTAACCATAAAACAACAATGTGTTTTTGTAAGGACCAGGACAATGTCTATATAAATTCTACTATACTTGTTCGGCCCTCAAAAGTATAGTTTACAAGTGCACGCACAGTCGCACACATGTACTACTGTGTACTGTACTGTGTGTACTGCACACACACATACCTTCAGAGATGGAGAGATCAATACAATGTACAGCGAACTGCAACTATACTCCCCCCGGAGACAGGCAGGCAGACATCATAAAAGTTGCTATTTCGTAAAAGAAAAAAAGTTTTAGTCTCTGGAGCTTGTGAACTTCCATGTTTCTTTCTGCAGGGTTGTATTTATTTATTTATTTAGTTATTTACCACACCTTCAGCCATGATTACTTGGGGACCTCTTTTCTGGCACTTCAAATAGACTTATAGTCGTCTTAAATCGCCCCGAGGAAAACCTATTTTCTTTTCTTACGTCTCGACTTACATCAAGACATATCACGGAAAATACACACCTGGCAGCGTACTGTACTGTTCCCTGTGCCTCGCTTCATTGTGTTACTGTACATTTCCTCGCTGTCTGGGCAGAAATGCTCATACCTCCATATTTCTTCTTTTCATGGTTACCTGTAAATCAAGACCCTACTTCATCTCACAAGTTTGTCGGGCAAAGAAGTAGTGAAGATAGCAGATCTACAAGCTCACAACAGCTCGTTCTGCAAGGCGTTGTGAGCTTGTAGATTTCTTTAGTATTTTCATAATTTATACAATTATTTTTTTAATGTAAAAAAAGGAGACTGTTAAGCTGTTAAAAGGAACTGTTTTGGATTTACAAGGTAATTCTACTCAACAGCAACGATATTTACATAGACTGCTTGCTACCGGGGCAGAGAGTGCAATTGAACGGTGATGTTTCATAAGGCGGTAGTAGTGCTGAAACTGCTTTATTATCAGCGTCTCTGAGTCCCTCTGTAATTTATCTTCTTAAGATCCTAGTCTGGGGGTTGCTTACTTATACATATCTGTTAGCTTTGTGAAATATATGCCCGTATACCGATATATATTTTTATATTGCATGCACTTTATATTGTACTGGTCTCTAAACTGCCTCCCCCTGGCCAGCCGGGGCGCCTGATGGAGGGGAAAGGAGCTGGTTGGAATAACGTGTTCCTTCCACGCGCTACGTCCAACCAGGGAAACTCCCCCCTGTCAGGTGTAAAGGAGCAACTTGGACACTTGAAGGAAGCATGAGTTCAAGTCCGTTGCTCTCCCCAGGTTGGCGGAGGGTGTGTAGAGCCCAGGATCACATTAGATAATTGACACAGGGGTGAAAAATGGGTTACAAAATCTTTTTTTTTAAATATATATATATATATATATTGTCGCTGGTGGACAAACAGTTTAACTCCATATTTCAACATGTTTATTTGTATTTCTTTATATATTTTTCTCTTAAATTAGTACACTGCTTCGTCATACAACAGTGCCGTACGAAAGTAGCAAGCTTCTCTTCAAGCTGAGAATGGGTCATGATGTTCTGAGTGTGTCTGTGGATTTTATAAATATGAACCAATGAAAAACATGAACAAGAGCGTGACTACACTGGCCCTGGTAGTAAATACCCGTTGTATCTGTTGTCATAGTACCCGTTTTAACAGAGCGACGCGTTGTGAGCTTGCAGATCTGCTATTTTCAGATTCCGTGCTGAAGAAGTGTTATGTCCTCACAAGTGATAGAAACGTGTGAGTGTGTTAAAGGTTTTATGACATTAATTTTCATTTATTTTTATTTTATTTTTTATTTTTTATTTTAGGTTTTATGACCTCAATTACACCCAAAAAACCTGAACTTTGAACATTCAGTGGATTTTCTGTGGTTTGACGTTTTCTTTGGGGTTTGGAAGACTTTTGAGCTACAATGAAAACAGGCAACACAATGAAAACAGTGACATCTGCTGGCGAATCCCATTGACATATATGGGATTTGCAGTAAGTGATGTCACTTACTGCCGGCAAATCAGAGCACCTGTTTGAGAGAAAACCCCAGATCACAGAAAATCTACTGAATGTTAAAAGTTCATGTTTTTTGGGTGCAATTGAGATTAGAAAACCTAACAAAAATAAGAACAATTCCAAAACCTTTTTTTTAATGTCACAATCCCTTTAACTCAGCCGTCCTCATCCCAGGCAGGTGATTGACCAGGGTCCAGGGACGACTGGTACGGGTGTTAGGCTAACCGTTGGCTGTACCGCACGCCTGCACTGAGAGGTGAAGGCCTTAACAAGGCTGCTCCACCACAGACCAGGCCTGTTCTGTCAAACAAGCGCACCTACGTATCCTCTAGGGCTGATCACGTTTTTGGAGATCGACGCGTCGACAAAAAAAAAAACATCGATCTTCGCACTTCGACAACGGCCTGGGGGGTGGGGGGGTGGGGTGTGTTGACATGTTGACATATTGAAGCTCTTGCTACTGAAATGATTGATTATTTATATGGAGAAATCCCGTAATGTAACATGCATCACAATGGGTGAGAAGGACGGCTTGCCATTGCAGAGTGGAGTGGGTGGGACACAAAACAATGTGATCTACGACTCTCCAAAAATGGACGTCATGGTTCAGGCTCGCTGCCTCTAATCTCCATCCTGTCTCTCCTCCCCTGCCGATCCTCACACCGTGGTGCATTCATCTATTGTAAAGTGTTCGTGTTCCGCCAGGATCATTGTCAACGGTTGTTTGACTGTTGCAGCGGACGCGCCGGAACATTGTTTAATCTAAAATTAGCACCTTAATATCCTGTGCAGCAGGAGGTGGCTGTCATTCTAAATCGCTGTTTTATTCTGTCATGGGGAGTAGAACAGGCCCACAGACAGTGACGGGCGAGCGCGATCAGCCTGGCTTTTACAGTGGACGAGAGTGCCGTTCAATTTGATGTTGGTAAACCTGATTTTCAGTTTCTAAATGGTAAATGGTGCATTTATATAGCGCCTTTATCCAAGGCGCTTTACATAGATTGTGCATTACATTCACCCATTCACACACACATTCATACACCGATTGCGGCGGAAGCCATGCAAGGCACCAACCAGCACATCGGGAGCAATTTGGGGTTCAGTGTCTTGCCCAAGGACACTTCGACATGTAGACAGGAGGAGCCGGGATTCGAACCGCCGACCCATGGATCATTGGACGACCTGCTCTACCTCTTGAGCCACAGTCGTTTCTGACTGCAGCCTAGTTGGTTGTTGAGGTACAGTAGCTTACAAAGCTCACATGGTTTGTCTTTGTTCAGCTCCATGTAGGAAAAGGGTTATTGAAGCAGTCTTTCTATCTGTGTTGGACTATAGAGATCTGGAGACTATGGTCATCTATGGATAAAGCTGCTCCTTCTGTCCTCAAGCCCTTGGAATGCAGTTCATCATTCTGCTTTGTGATTTATTTATACCTTACAGAAGTCATCACTGCATCCTATATGACAGAGTGGGTTGGCCCTCCTTGGCCCGACAGGCGAAATAAACATTGGTATCGGTTTATTTTTAAGCAATTGATGGAACTTTACCGTTTAATATTAAAGCTCTGCTGGATTGGAATCCTGTAACATAATTGGACACGCTCCAGTCACTGGCTCACACTAAAGGTCCCAAATGTAAACACAGAACTGGGGAAAACCGCCTTTTGTTTGAGTGCCCCAACCACGTGGAATGACCTACAGCTTAAATTAAAGATCTGTTCTCCCATAACATCATTCATCATTCATAACATCAGTCAATTTAAATCTTTGATGGCAGACCTGACCTACCCCCAAGTGTATGCAACTGTTTTTAAACATGCGTGCTACATCACGCGATGAGGAAATGTTGCTGTTTCTGTTCAGTTTCTTTTGTTTATTGCTTTAAAATGTTCTCGACGAAAAATGAGGGCAAATGAGGGTGACTTCAATGTCTTTAGAGAATAAATAAAGGTTTGAATTAATTAATGTTTTCCTCAGCTTTATCATCAATAAAGTTTATTTTTGCAGATTTGGCCATGAGAGTTATAATGTTATTTCATTTTTTATTTTCAATTTCCAAGGTGAGCCTGGAGATCAGTGTTTGAGCTTTGACTTGCATTTAAGAAATTCAGAGCATATTTAGTCTCTTGCTTTCATTGCAGTCAGTATGCCCGAATGCATCCATGGCTCAGAGTGGGTTTTATGCCTGATGGTTCTCAAGGGAGCCATGTTCTTTAGTACTGATGTAAATTTGGTTTTGAAGCCAAGCCATTTCTTCAACTAGTGTTCTCCTGAGCTCATCGGACCATTCCAGTCTCTCCAGTTCGTGGTTAAAAGGCATCACTAGAGTAGGTTTTGAGGTCCCTAGATAACACCTCTCTTGGAGATTTTGGACTCGTCCGAGGTTAGAATGAGATCAATGATTATGATGAGTAGAATCACACACCCTTGTCGTCTGGGGAATGAGCTGACTGACACTGTGCAGATCAGAAAAAACTACTCATTGATTTGAAGACGGGTGCATCTTTTCGTAGCATGTCCGTGTTCCAATCGCCAATAAGGTTTTTCTCTGCGGAAGTCTGTTGTGGTGACGGTGTTGTTGTTAGCTTGTTGAAGTCTGTTGTGGTGACGGTGTTGTTGTTAGCTTGCAACGGTAGCCGGAAAAGATTTATTGTTTGTTGTCGAGTGGTAATGGGGCCGGCCGGGGTGCGGTTTCACGTCTCCCGAATTTAGTAGAAATAGGAGAATGATAGTCCTTCGGTCCATACAGTACGTCCAGTTGGGGGTTTAAACTTTCTATCTGGGTTGGACGTTAATGTAGAGATGGCTGCTAGCCCCAATTCTGGGTGTTTATTAGACGGCCGACTCCATGCACGTAGAAGTCACTGCTGGGTTAATTTACTGTATATTTTCCTCCTTCTTGATGAGGTGTAGGTTTTTGGAGATTTCATGTACAAATCTGCGATCCACAGAGTGAAATGGAAAACGTGGCGGGATTATCCCTGCAGATGTTTTCGAGAAGACGCGGGAGTGATTAGAAATCTGCGACTGTCCCTCTCGGAGGACGGATGTACAGTATCATTTAGAAATTGGTCCAAAGTTGTTACATTAGGACATTGGTCACAACTTTGATCACAATGCAATCACCAACAATGCCATCACCAACACCAATGCCCAATTGTTTTAAAAGCTCATTCATTACAATCACTTGGTGACAGTACCATATCAGCCTCAATACATTATTATCTTCAGGATTGAAGGCCGGAGAACATGTTTCCCATAATGTCTATCCGTTTGTTCGTCAACAGCTAATCTATACAGTCCGGTTGCCTGCTGTCAGATTTTTTAAGCGGTGCTAACCGCAGCTGCTACCACTGGTGGCTTTGCAGCAATGTTGTGTTCCAACAATCCCTTCTTCATTGTTAACCAACCCTTCCTCTTCTTCATTCGGCACAACCCCACCATGAGCATCCTCTTTGCAGGCCGATACGGCTCCCCTTGAATTGGATCTCAGCTCAACTCTGGTCCGGTTACCTGTAGGCCTACCACAGTGTTTTAGATCAGATTCATACAAGGTTTCCGCCGGACACACACTGGTCTGATGAACCCATTCTGACCTGAGATCAGATTCTAAAAATGTCAGTCGCTCTTCGATTTTTCAAAAAATAGCAGACCTACAAGCTCGTATCGCGCCACTCGGTGGCGCGATATGAGCTTGTAGATCTGCTATTTTTAAATAGCTAAAGCATAACATGATGCTGACACCAAAATGGGTGCCCGGTCAGAATGGGTTAAAAGCTCATTTGTTACATTCACTTGGTGTCAAAACCATACCAGCCTCAATACATTATCATCTCCAGGATTTGAAGACCGAAGAATATGTTTTCCCTAATGTTCATCCATTTGTCAACAGCTGGTCTATACAGCAATCTATAGCGTGTTGCAATGCTAACGTCTATTCCATTTCCTTTTCTTTATCGTAGCGCGGCGCTGTGGGCTTGTAGATCTGCTATTTTTTAACAGCTATAGTTTAAAATGATGGCTAACGTGGTTAAATGCTAAAGCGCACAGTTGCGTTCCAGTCCAAAATAGATTAAAGGCAAATTAAATAGTGGAAAATAGCGTATCTACTTTTTTGACATTTAAAGGTGTAGTGAAATGAAAAAGACGTTTTTCACACTTTTAGACCATATCCGTGGTCATCCTATGGCCATACCTAACAATGGATGCCAAAAAAATGTGAAAATTCTCATGTGTGTTTTTATATCAAAGGTCCATAAAAACGATTGTATTATTTATTTATTAAAACGAAAACGTGCTGCGTGATGACGTGTAGAGATACACATCGATAAAAGCCAATAACAATGAAGCTCACCCGTTTAATTCCCCATATTTGCGCATCCGTGCAGCACAGCTGCTACTGATTACAGAATCCTCCGTTTTTATTCCCATTCCAGACAGTGTATTACTCGCTTTCAACTCAATCATCACGCTAAAATATGTATCTGAAAACATTATAGGGTAGAAATAAGCCACATAACAGTAAACTGGTACAGCTGGCCGACCATCTGATTTATAAACAAACACACACCACGCTGTTGCGCATAGCATTAGCCACCGTCCCTAGCTACCGTCCCATCGCCTGAAGGGATGCGACGCTCTGATTGGTTCAGAAACTTCAGACCGGTGTTTCATGTTGAAACACCATTTTCATGTTGTTCACCATTTCCGCTTCACTACACCTTTAATGTTTCAGATGCAGGCATTGTCTACAGTATATGCATAGGTCTGGTCGAGCCACCTTTTTAACGGAGAGTGAAACATCTCAAAGCGGGAGGCTGACTCAGGTCTGTGAATCTGCCTCACTACAGCTATCGATTCTCTGCATAAGAATGTAAGAATCCACTATAGCTGGCAAGTATCACAACGGTATATAGCCCTTCTGCCCGGTGCACTGCACACTGATGTACTGTTGGATTGTACTGCGTCTCTCACTGTCGGCCTCTATTTTGCACAGCTCTAACATTCAGCACAAACTTCAGGAAGGTTTTCTAACAGTTTTCTGGCACCCACGTTTTTCTGTGCGGAGTGCTGCCAAGCACCAACAAGAAAAGAAGCATTTACGGTAAACAGTCCTCTTCTCTTTCACCACAATCAAGGTAGACCCACGTGAACGCTGTGTGTGCACAAACACACGCAAGCACACGCACACACTCGGGAGCATGATGCGCTTTGTGTTGCCAGAGCTTGTTAATTTCATCTTCAGCTGACCAGCCACAAGGTAATTATATTTAAAGGGCCTAGTGAAAGGCGTCCACAGCTTGCGTGCGTGGACATCACATAAATCACAGTGACTTCTCCTGGCGTTTTTTAAAACTATTGCTTTTGTTGTCCTTGGCTCTGTGTTCTGTTTTCTGTACAGCAGGCAGTACATCATGTTGCTGTCTGCAGAGTTTCAGATACATCTGGGATCTGCACTAGAGCCTGACCAATACATCGGTCTGGCAGATATATCTGACATTATTTGACATTTTTGACAACATCGGTTTCGGCAGTTATGCGTCCTTATATGTCCTGGTTTTTAACCACTTCCTTTGTCTCTCAGAGGGACACAAAGGTGTCTCTCAGAGGGACACAAAGGTGTCTCTCAGAGGGACACAAAGGTGTCCCTCTGAGAGATCCACCCAGTTATGGTCCCTGCAGACAGAGCGCGACACCGATATGACCCGATATGACAAATAAGGGCCGATCCGATACTTTTCCCGATGCCGATACAGTATCGGGACATCTCTAGCAACCACCTTTACTGGGAGGTCTGGGTTCGATCCCCGGCTGGGTCATACCAAAGACTCTGAAGAATGGGACCCAGTGCCTCCCTGCTTGGCACTCAGCATCAAGGGTTGGATTGGGGGGTACTGTAAGTCACTGCCATGTCCAAGTGGTGTACTTGTACGTCAAGCTGCCTCACGCTACAGAAACAAGACATCGGCTCATGCCCTATGGGCCTCATGGCTCGGCAAGGATTACTATACATACTGTACATACACATGAACACACAACGCATCAACAGACCTGGTTGTCAAAGTCAGCTGTGGTGAAATGTTAACTTCTCTAAATCCTAAAGCTTTGCCTCCGTGTACCCATCCTGCCGACATGTTCTGACAGCTGTCATTGGCCATTGCAAAAATGGGGAAAGGGGAAATGGTTTCAGAGAAAAACAACTAAGGATACTTGTCTTATATAATGCATAGAGTATAGCCACAGTGTTCTTTTGTGGTGTGGACAGCATATAAGCTGAGGTGGTGATTTGTCACCTCCTACGTCTCTCATTTTTGTGCCTTGTCTCTGGTGTATTGACAGATTCCTGGCAAATAATAAGCTAAATACATTATTATGTTGGCAGAATCTGACAAACAAGATAAATCAATGTTGCATTCTCTTTTAGGCTTTCAATACCAATTTCTTCTTCTTTAATATAAACAAAACAAATTCTTACCAATCTGTAGCTGGCGCTGGCGGTAGCATTTTCAGTGTGTTTATTTTTGGTAAAGCTGCTAAATGAACCGATACTACGGTAGAATGCAGCCGTGTTATTTAGTTCCAGGTGTTATTTTCTAAAGTCTGAGAGAAAACTCCCTGGAAGTGTGGTGAACAAGGACTGTTATGAGGATAAGATGAGGTTCGGGGTCCAAGTATTGTCATCTATCATCAGTCTTGTCAAGAGGGTTGGGAAACATTTCACTTTTTATGTATGAAAAGACGTCCTTTTTCGTGGAGCAGTATTTAAAGGTTATTTGTGTAATTATGCTCAATATTCTTTTCACATTATCAGATTTATCAGGAGGATTATTGTACACAGTGTCCACACCGTACATCCATTTGGTACATTCATACACTCTGAGTTAAATGAACACACACTTGGTACACACTTTATGTTCACATGATAACCTTCCAGCTGGCAAGATGGAGAGGAGAGGAGTGGAGAGGAGAGGGCATCTCTAGAGGATGCAGACTGAGCATGGGAATAAGATGAAGGAGTAGATGAAGTCAATGTTTTGTGCCAGGGCATGGACCCCTGGAATAGAAGATTTGTGTTAAGAAATGTATAAGAAAAAACAAAAGCAGATGTAGGCTACAAGCTTGTACATCTGCTATTTTTAAATGGCCAACATAATAAGTGAATAAAGTGGTTAAATGATTGTGTTGCTGTATTAACTACTTTTGCTGGGGACCCCCTGGAACACCAACGACCCCTGGGGGTCACCGGACCCCACTTTGAGAACCACTGCAGTATAGAGGAAACGTTAAGGTAGGGGTAGACTGAGCTAATGTGTTAGGTTTCTTTGTCTGGAGGGGCGGGTCGCAGCAGAGATTTGCGCACGCCCTGATTGGATCTCACCGATCTGTCCGTCAGCCACGGCCCCTCCTTCCCCCCCCCCCCCAAGTGCAGCGCTACGTCACATCATTTGGAGCGACGCCCACCCGGAAGGGTTGACTCCTCCCACTTCTAGCCCAGAGCGGCCAATGCGTTCCTCCAGGCTTTCATTTTTTGCGCCGCCGAAAATGAAAGCCTGAAAGGTATCGAGGCTAGGATAGGGCAGATGAGCATGGGGCAAAGGAGAACGAGCAGAAGACTCATTGGGGAAAAAAGGTGGAGAAACAGAGATCTGAGGACAAGGACACTTTGGAGCCATGCCCTCGTCGTGTTGGGATCGGTCCATCCACAAGGCTCCACACCTTCTGGTTTGGAATCGATCCTTTGTTCCCTCATTAGAGAGAGATACACAGGATGAGCCTCCCAGTTGGAACAACACTCAGCCATCTGTGTGTGTGTGTGTGTGTGTGTGTGGTGTGGTGTGGTGTGGTGTGTGTGTGTGTGTGTGTGTGTGCGCGCACTATCATTCTTCTGCTCATTGTCAGCATTCTATTCTTGTCACTTGTCAGTCTGTCTGTCCTGTCACATTCTATACAGAATTATTGTCTACCAACCACGTGATACGTAGTCAAAACAGACAGGTACAAAATGCTATCTGAAACTACAAAAACAAAATTAAGAAAATACAGAAAACAACCAATCGATAATGTAGAAGTATTCTTCCGTATAACTTTCATCTCCTTGTGCTGCTGTAACGTTAGCCTCTCCCTAGTATTGGAAAAAACGACTCGAGGGAGAGTTGGGCTGAGTTCTCACATGCAGGCTGCATGGGGGTGAGACTATAATCCCCCTCCCTGACTCAACTCGTCTCAGTCACAGACGTCCACTGATGCGCTTACGTATGTTACTGGACGACTGGATGAGGGCAAATATCGGTCGGTTCGGCAGGTTCTCTGGACAACTGACAATCTGACCAACCCGACGCAGTGCACTGCATACTCAGTGGTGGAAAAAGTACTCAATTGTTTTACCTATTATGTAAAAGTATCAATACTGCAATTTAGAACTGCTCCGTTAACTGAAAGTCCGGAATTCAAAATGTACTTGAGTGAAAGAATAAAAGCATAGGCTATTGGAATCAAAATGTAGTTAAAGTACCAAAATTAGAAAATACTCCTTTCATGTTTTCAAATGTGTCACATTGCAACGCATTGTGAGCTTGTAGTTTGGCTATTTTCACATGGCCAAAATGTATATAGGGCTGAAGTGGCTAATGTATGTTTTGTAATAATAATCAAAGTAACTAGTAAAGTTTTCAAATAAATGTAGTGGAGTAAAATTACAATATTTGCCTCTGACTCTGAGATGCAGTAACCTGACGCTGCCAGATCCAAGAAGCTTGCTACACAAATTTGTTTCACAGCTTATTGGGATCTGGGATCGCGGAAGCAAATTCGATGACGGGGCTGTTCCTTTTTTTCAAGATACTTGGTAGATGATTGGATGGGACAGTCTGTCTATCACCGTGTGGGCGTGCAAACACAACCAATCATATTGACGTGTCTATATAGCTTCACATCCGGTTTCGCACATATCCCGCCCTTAGCTCACGCTGATTGGTTCGGTACGGAACGGATTTGTGTCAGCTCAACTCCCTGAGAGATCCCAGATGAGTGCTGTGTTGGGGAACATGGTTACCCAATACCGCCCCCATCTGGCAGCGTCAGGTTAGAGATGCAGTCCAATAGTATTGGAAATACTCAAGTAAAGCACAAATTCCTCAAAAATGTACTTAAGTGAATGTACTTAGTTTCTTTAAACCACTGTGCATACTCCCTCGGGTATGGGCATATCAGTCTGGTTGGCGGTGTGAGCCTCTTGCTCTGGCGTATTGCCAAAGGTCCAGACTCCAGAGAGCACCTATCTGTACTAATTGGAAGACACACAATCACAAAAGTCACTCGCCCAATATTCACGATAAGTGGAAACAAAATGTGGAACCAGCTGCTGGGCACACCGCACAGAGCATGCATACTAATGCTTATGAGATGCATCTGTTATCGTCTCTGTCCCGTGGAAACCTCACATGTCCAAAATGGTTCATTTTAAGCATGCAAATAAAATAAATGGCAAAAGTAGCAGATCTACAAGCTCAAAACACGCCGCTTCGTGCCTCATCTCGAGCTTGCAGATCTGCTACTTTTGATGCTTTTGTGTGACGCTGTACTGTAGTGTATGGTCATATAGAGGGCGTTACTTTATGAAAAAAACAGGCAACAACAGCGATACATGTCCCTCTATCACCTTAAAGGTATATTCAGTGATTTCACTCAAAAAACCTTAGGTTTCGTTTTTGGCTGTGGGACCCAGCCTTTCGTCCAATCAGGATAGAGAGTCAAAAACGAAACCTAAGGTTTTTTGACCCCCAGGGGTTAACTGGGGACAGGGAGGAACTCCTTATATGGCCAGCACACTCTATAGTAGAGAGGATTATCACAACAAAACAAAAAAATAAGTGATATTTGAATTAAGTGAAATCACTGAATATACCTTTAAATTGACCGAGTACCTATTGCAGCAGTGCACTGTTTCTTAGTGCTGAAGAGGACTCGTTTGTCATCATCATTTATTTACACTAGTCAGTGATAGAACGCGAAGGCCATGATCTGGCCTGCTCTGAAAGACTAGCTTTAGAACGGTCCTGACTCCTGTCCAGAGAGGCGCTTGAATGAAACCACACAATTTCACACAGAATGAACTCTGGGAGATGTACTGTATAGGGTACTGTATGTACTGTATAGGGAGAGAGAGGCTGTTTGAGATGTACTGTATAGGGAGAGAGAGGCTGTTTGCATGCAAAGCGTGCGCGAGAGACTGAGAAAGTTTGAGACATGGAGAGGGAAACAGAAAAGCCTGTATACTTTTTTGTTCTCTTTAACAAGACCAAAGGGCCGTCCACACCAGCCATAATAATAACTATAAACATTGTAGGAGCCATTATGATGGTGCTATAGTATTGGTTGGGTTGGCATATTATTTTTGAACACTTGGTGGCGGGCTTTAGATTTGGCACTGGGTGTGTATTTAGAGGGTCACTCAGGTGCACTAATCAGACCACTAGACACAGGGAACCAGGGAGCAAACCGTTCTTACCAGTAGCAGCAGCACAGCAGCAGCAGAACAGAGACAAACTTGTAACATCTACTAATAACATCCTGGTATGTTCATGTTCATGATTTCATCTGATAAATAAATAACACTCAAACTGGATCAAAGACTGGACATCCATCTATTGCAATATTCTGTGTGTGTACTGCGTAGGATCACTCCCATACCTGTGAAGTAACTGCAAAGGAGCATGGAAACTGGAAAAATGGCAGTTACAAACATGTTAGTGTAGTGCGGACTCCCTAACACAGCTATAACGACCACGACAGTGGCGATCAATGTCGTTGTGATCGCCTTTCAGAGGGATTTGGTGAACGATAGAAGCCCTGTCAATCAGCCAATCAGGCTGTTCACAGAATGTTATATAAATGTGTGGATGCTTGCTCACATCATTATTGTTATACAGTAGCTGTTTTTGTAGTTTTCATTGTTGGTGCGGACAGCCCTTAACCATAGCATCCCTATTCTGGGGTGAACATTCAACAAAAAATTGCCAATTTACAAGCTTACAATGGGCCGCGTTTGCCATGCATTGTGAGCTTGTGAATCAGCTATTTTCAAAAAATAACTTTTTTTCCCTATCGATTACTAACCCCATAGACTTGAATTCATATTTTCTGCATTCCTAAGCCATTTATTTGATGACCACAAGTGGTTCCCTTTGGAGACACACAAAGAGTCTCCTTTGTTTGTTTGAAAGACTATTACTATGAAAAACTATTTAGCAAATTCTAAGTTGATATTTACCCCATGTCTTTTTGTTGTTTTTTTTAGAGGTGACTACAAGCTCATAAATTAGTTCCATGCCGTAATAGAACCAGCCCGCTTCCATAACATAGCAGAGTTTAGTGTGTAAAACATATGGTTGTTTCGCTGTTGTCAATTTCGAGGAAATTGAATTTCTACCTCACGATCGGCATCACAATGTCAACCCAAGGACCTCCTATCTCCAGTTGTATGGTTTTACTGCAGATGCGACCTGGCATTTTCCCTCATGTCTAGAGGAAATTAAAGTTGTATGGCCTTACAAGTAAGCCCAGGATTTGGAAATGTTTAGAAAAATGTCAAAACAACTCAAATGTGCGCCAATGGGAGAAAATGTTCATGTTTCTTTCTTCTGGGTTCCTGAACTGAAAAGTAGATCTTCCTGAGGAATTGAAATGCAGACGTTCTGTTCCAGCGGTGGTATTTGGCCGGCTGGCATTTAAATAGGGCTTTCATAACACCTGCATCAGCAAATGTCGGGCAATACATCATGTACACATTTCCCATTATCCCCAAAAGGTGGCCTGTTTCATATTGCTTTCACACCTTAAACCTCAAACATCCATTCTGACCAGTCTTCTCCAAGCGTACAATGGATGGAATGTAGCAGGAATAGAGGGAAAATATTTATTCTCCATTTATTGTACACAATTGCTGTAGTTTCCTTGATGCATGTAATTAGGAGACTTTTGAAGCTGGACTCAATGAGTTGCCTGTGAATGCACGCGCTTTGGTGTTTTCATATTCTTCATCTTATCGACCGCGACAGGCTGTCTTGGCGAGCTTTATGAGCTCTTAGAAAATAGAACCTCTCTTGTGGCTTGTAATTTATTCATGACTTTGCCCATGATCTAAATCTAACATGCTTTGCTAATTTCAACTGGATGATATTGAATCGCTGAGTGAAATAGAGAAAGGAAGGAAGAAAGAAAGAATATGAGTGAAATCACAGATTCACTAATACTTTTTTTCATAAATCAGTCGACTTGGTTTACTGAATTTTCAGTAATTCTTCTAATCTAATTAACTGATAAATTGTTTGATTCATTTATGCATTCACTCGGTACGTGTAGCCATTGTAGAGGCAAGGCAAGCATTTCATACACAAGCTGTATACATGGTCATCAGACCGTGGAAATGCAATAACAAAGACGAAAAACAACATGAATAATTAATCAAAGTCATGATAGGGGAAGAACAAGAGAAAAAAAGAAATAAAATCTCTGAAAAAACAAAGCCATATGTTCCTAACAACAATGGAGTGCAGAGGCCCCGAAGGCTTTGTTCTCCGTTATGAAGACGCTACAGTACTGTTTTACCTTCCAGCCTGAACCACACTCCTCTCCTCCTCTCTTGTCTTTCCCTCTCCTGGGCTTAAGTGCTGTTTCCCAAACGCTAGTTCGGGACCCATTTGTGCGTTGCAGACAGATTTGTGTGGTTTGCGAGTAAGAATTCCCCTTTTGTAATTTCTTTAAAAGGAAAAAAAGTTTTCAACATTAATAAACACATTAAAACTTTTTTTTTTAAAGAATTTCATGAATACAAAACAATCTTGTAACTTTTAATAAGAAGTGGAAATAAGAAGTGAAAGTAGCCATGAGCCAGAAACAAGCTCATGGCTCATGGCTTATTTCCAATAAGCTCACAATAATAATAGGTCGACTATTTCCAATAGTTTGGGGAGACATCACATTTATCTTTTGGTTCCCGAACTAAATTTTTTGGGAACCACTGCTTTTGACCATCTCTCCCTCGTTTCAACCCGTCTCTCTCTCTCTCTCTCTCTCTCTCTCTCTCTCTCTCTCTCTCTCCCTCTCTCTCTCTCTCTCCCTCTCCCTCTCAGCCTGGCTCTTTGTGGCTGCAGATGAAAGGGCACGTTGAAGGGGAGACAGAGGAGAGGAGAGGACAGCTGCTGATGGAGGAAACAAAAGCAGCTTTCTATCAGCTCTACCTCCCCTCTCTTCAATTCCACGTCCTCCTCCTCCTCCTCCTCCACTCTCTCGTCAATCTCGATCTCTCTTCAATCTCGGTCTCAATTCGATCTCTTTTCAATGTATCCACCCGTCAGTTTTATTCCAGTGGTTCTCACCCTTCTCTGGACCGGTCCAGATGAGTGGGGCTCATCATCAGGCACATGTTATGATCAATCAATCGATTTGTGTTTTCCGGCTTGGATCAGTGGAACTAACGTATACTGTTGTGTACTTTTTCGGCACTTCAAATTACTTACAGTATACTTACTCCTCTTCGTCCCCTATGGGACATAAGGCGCTCTCCATTGCATCCGATCCCTGGCGGCATGTTGCGCCTCTCCTCCCCAGGACAGGTCCATCTGTTCCAGCTCCAGGTGGTTTTGGGCCTCCCAGGTTTTCTTTTGCCTGGTGGTGTTCATCTTAAGGCCACCTTTGTAATGCAGTCCTGCTCCATCCTCAGTATGTCCTAGCCTAGTCTGTGTTCATTGTTCATTGTTTGACATTGTATTTCGGCCAAAAGATCTGAGGCATCTGTTGTGGAACACTTCCATTCTCCTGTGTCTGTTTTGACCACTCTCCAGCTCTCAGAACCATACAGCAGAACAGTCTCGACATCGCCGGCACCCTGGCACCCTGAACCTTTCCCAGCCTTGCTTGCAGCACTTAAACGCCAGCATCCTTATTGTGGGGAAGACTTTAGCAAGAAAACAGCAGATCCACAAGCTTGACAATCAGCTATTTTCAACAAAGGCTTTCCACAAAAAAATACTATAGATCCCCTGAGGGATTCACGTCTTAGTGTTTTTCCCAATTTGCAGTATCCCCATGACTCGCATAACGGTTTGAGAAGCAGTCCTCTCTACAAAGCACTGTGCAGAGATATGGGATCTGTCGCTGGGGTCTGCGGGGGTGTTGGGTTGCGGGGGTGTTGGGTTGCCAGGGGTTTTTCAGCCCCGGGCTGGCAGAGAGGAGGCTAAACCACATTTAAATCATTCATCTGAACCATTGCCAAGGTCACAATGCAGCGCTGCCTGCCTCTTGTGACTGACTGACTGACTCTCTGTCTCCGTCTCTCTCTCTCTCTCTCTCTCTCTCTCTCTCTCTCTCTCTCTCTCTGTCTCTGTCTCTGTGGCTCTGTGTTTGTCTGTGTGGGAATTTCTAGCCTCTCTCTCTCTCTCTCTCTCCCCACTTTCTCTCTTTTATTCTACCACCCTCTGTCTCTCTGACAGCCATTCATCACTGCTATGGGATGTGTGTGTCAACTTTTATTAGATAATTGTCTTCCTGTAATAAAGCTATGATATGAAAAGGGGTGATTTACTATGGGGAGGAATATAGGTTGTGTGCGTGTGCGTGTGCGTGTGCGTGTGTGTGTGTGTGTGTGTGTGTGTGTGTGTGTGTGTGTGTGTGTGTGTGTGTGTGTGTGTGTGTGTGTGTGTGTGTGTGTGTGTGTGTGTGTGTGTGTGTGTGTGTGTGTGTGTGTGTGTGTGCGTGTGTGTAATTGGATTGCTCAGGGTCGTGTGTTTTGTCAGAGATGAGAGCAATCATATCTGTCAGGTCTCATTCTTCCAGATAGGTCTCAACATCAGATAACAGACCGCTACATGCCGTTCTGTGTACTCCCAACACCACAGGAATCTGGCCCAGAAACGCACGAGAAGAATCATCCCCCCCCCCCCCCCCCCCCTCCCCTCCTCCTCCTCTCTCTCTCCTTAGCAGGCAACAGAGCAGCACTATCTCTCTCTCTCTGTTTCTGGCACAGCGCCCCTACTGGTACTAATAGTCATATACTGGTGCTCAGATACAGACAGGCGGGCGAACACGGACATTGCTGGTTGTAGGAGTGGTTGCACCACTCAAAAATCACACCCGTGTAAACTGAGTTGTGCAAAGGATTCTGGGAAATTGCGGCCCAATGCATTCCAATGGCGGGGGTGGCGCGCAGCGGGCGCGTTCCTCCTCTGCTCTGTTGTTGATCGCCACCTTGGATTATTTCTCAACACTACGACAAAGGATCACACCATTTTAAAGGGGATTTTCATGAAAAGGAACGATGACGTCAGCGCTGTGCTTCTTCAAAGGTTAGTGAAATCTCTAGGCAGTCAACCGGGCATCGCGATCAGTTAATTTCGCAGTCAAACTGTTAAAGGAACCCGACAGGGAATAGGAAGCTATATAGGCTGATTGATTACAATCCGCTGACCGACAGCCGATTGCAGCTGGGCCGTGCAAGACTCCTGTGTCCTGCATGAACCAACGCTATGCCTCATTTATGTCAAAAAGGAATTGTAGCTGCTGCCTGTTAACTGGCAGGAATTGTCTGCCTCAAAACGTCTTGGTTTCATTCTTGGGGGTTGTATATTCAAACACTATAGACTATAGAGGTGTCAATTGCAAATCGAGTGGCAAAGTGAGTTTAACGTTGTTTTACGTTGTTTAATATAATCAGATAAGACTTTTCTGTTTGGATGTATGTATGGCCTGTCAAGGCCACAAAGTATAGTTGTTTGCCACTCAGTAGGCATTCCTGCATAACTTCCAGGTATGATGATGATGTCACGCGCATACGCTCTAATATAGCTAATAGCTATAGCCCAATCACACCAATTTTACCAGTGGTTACTGTATACAGTACCTGTAAAAGGCCAGATAAAAAGCCTTTTTCCTCATGCCAAAAAGTAATTGCAGCCCCTATCTGGTAACTGAAAGCTTATTTCTGTCTCAAATTGACTTGATTTAAATATTGAGCGCATAAGTATAGTATGGATTATTAATAATAATCCATACTATACTGAGAACGATCACTGGAACCACAATCATAATAATTTATTATGATTGTGGTTCCAGTGATAAAAATCGTATCGAATAGGGCTCTGTGCCAGATGCAAATTTGGAATTTAATTGTTGAAATTAAAAGGCTTTAGAATTAGGTTTGGGATTCGGAACGGGGTCCGTTTCAGACCCGATTCCGACATTGCGGATCCGGAGCCATCGTTCCATCGTTTTATTTTATTAACGGCTCCCCAAACGGTTCTCATCAGTCGTCATTCAGCTCCGCTGTGTCTGTGCATACATGCAAGCAGAGCCAAGTTACTGGGGTGACGTCACCCCCCACCTACATGAGTGAGTGGGGTCGGGGAGGATACGCCAACTGTTCTGTGCATTCAGCCACCGGTCACCGGAGCGAACAGGACAGTATGTCGAAGAGATCTCCAAAGTGTGGTTAACAGAGGGAAACTAGAAAAAGTGCCCTTCTGGGCACAGGTCTCCACCAGGATAGGAATGTAGGACATTGCAGCTTGCCTTCATCTGGTGGTTGGACAAAAGGGCAACAAAAGTAAACTAGGGAGTTGGCATACAAAGTTATCCACAGATCCGTGCAGTTAGAGGTAAAAACACTTTTTGGCCAGTTATAGCGCCACCTTGAGGCTGAGTTGAAATTGTTCATGTGGCATTTCTTCCTCAGCCTAGTGGGAATGTCCGTGCACAATTTGACGGAAATCACACGATGTGTTCATGATTTGCAGCATTTTGTTTGAAACTGAGCACTCCTGTGAACTTTGGAAGCCAATCTTAACCAATCAGGATGGAGTCTGAGAAATCTGAGAGACCCGTTTCGTTGAATGGCTCTAGAGAGACTGTGTACCAATTTGCGCGATGTTTGGACAAAATCTGTAGGTGTACTGTGCAAAAACTTGTTTTGCACAAAGCAGCCTCCTGGTGGCGCTATAACAGGCCGTTCTGGAAAGTTTGGGGCAGAGGTTCATCGTTGGCATCCAGGGAGTGTGTGTGCAAAATTTGGCATCGACCAGGTTAACGGTGGCCGAGATTAGCTGCTCACGGACACACACGGACGGAGTGCAAAACATACTCTTCCCCCCATGCCTTCGGCCTGGTGGAGACAATGACTGAGGCTGAGCACGCAAAGTGCAATAAATGCGATGCCATAGTTTCCTGCAAAATCAATATGCCTACTCGAGTCCACGACTCACGAGATGAATCTAGGCACATTGTGTTTGAGAGCCTGCGGAAAGCCGTGCCCGGCTCCCCGTAGTTCCACCACATCCTTGTCCTCGGGGGACGAGGATGATGCAAGACTGGTTGACTTTCCCCAGGCTAGTAACGTTAGAAAATACAAACTAGGCCTACTAACTACAGAACTTTTTATTAGGCGTACTGTTGTTAATGGTGTTAATTTAGAACGCCAATGACTCAACTTCTTTCTGTCTGATATTTTATGAATCACGTTAACTATAGAGCCATGAATTAAATAAAAATCAATTTGTCTGCACTTATTTTTACAACTTATAAGCAACTCAAACTGCTTTTGAATTGGCTCTAAATTAATCGCGCGGTGCATATATAACTCCAGATTGATTACTTTATAAACAGTTTGCAGAAAAAAGCACAGGAACGTAGCCTACAGTTCAATACAAGGTCTGCTAAGAGGATTTTATAACCCAAGAAAGCACTATGGCTTGTTTCCATTAGGGTAAATGGGGTCCTTCATATTAAATTCATCTGAACATAAAGACACAACATTTGTCACCACAACAATATCATTATTGCAATGTGTACTTAATATAGGCTACAGTACAAATTGCAACAATGACATTGTTGTGGTGGCTAGCTGGTGGTGGTGGTGAAGTTTAAATAATAGTGCTACTTCAAAAATTTAAAGTGCAATTACAATAATTTAATTTGTGTTTATTATGTAGGCCTACTTGGTTAGGTTAGTTATAATATAAGCATAATGTATGTCAGAAAAAAAGGGGGGGGGAAATTATATTAGGAACCGTTAAGGGAACCGTTAGGAAGTGTAACCGTTAAGAGGGATCCGGTAAGGATTCGGAACCGTTAAAATCCGAAAAAAACGAATCCCAACCCTATTTAGAATGCACCGCTTTAATATCATCTGTCGGGTGGAAACTGGAAACCTCATATGTCATATTAGTCGTCAGAATTCAAATGCAAAAGAAACAAATGACCCTAACGGGTCAATTTGGTTCCATTTTGTACACTCTCAGAGTAAAATTAACAATTATAACAATATATATTGGGGGTCCCAGACATGGAAATGCCATTAAATAGGCGACCGTAGCCTAATTCAAGTCAAACCTGGGGGTCCTTGAAATGAAAATGGTTGAAAATCATTGCTAGAGCTGCAAAAATATTCTCTTATGGGGGTCCTTGGCATATATTTTCTAATGTGGGGTCCGCGGGCTAGTGAATATCATTTGTGGGGTCCTTGACATGAAAAGGTCCATATGCCCCGAGACGCTGAGACCAATGATTGTGTTCACAGCGGAATAATATTTCCACCTCAGATCGCAAAACAGCCCCTTTACGGATTATAGCCATTAAATGTGTTTTGTCCAAGTGTTGTATGTGGGCCTTAATGGAGACGGAGAGAAAGGGAGGAATGGAGAAAAGGGTGGGGGGATTGAAAGCGAGAGAGAAGCCAGGTGCAGTAGAGTTCATACCAGCCTAGCTGTCAGACCCCCTGGCGCGCCACACAACCCCAGGTGGAGAGGAAGATAGAAACCTCCCCCCCCCAACTGCACACATGCACACGCCTGCTGCCTCTCTCTTTACCTTTCTAATTGCTCCTTACAGCTCCGTTCCCTATACCTGTCTGGCATCCGCAGGATGTTTTTGTATAAAGCCCTTTGTTTACCTGTCTCTATACCTCGGGCTCCGTCTATTTGTTTACCTGTCGTTTGCTGTTTTGGGGCGACTGTCGCTCAGGAGGTAGAGCAGGTCGACCAATTATCCGCGGGTCGGCGGTTTGAATCCCGGAGCTTCCTTCCTGTCCACATGTCGAAGTGTCCTTGGGGAAAGACGCTGAACCCTACATTGCCGCTAATGAGTCGATCGGTGCCTCGCGTGCTAGCTCGCCACCATTGGTGTGTGAATGTGGGACGTGAGGACGCTGGCGTCGACTGTTTGCCGCTTCACCTCCCGATGTAGCTCTGGTCCATATGCGTTGCATTTAGAGCTATGTCACCGATGACTTCCGGGGCTCGCATGAATGCAGACCAGCCTCTCATCTTTAGCGTAAATATCAACAGGCGGGTTGTGTCATTAGTAGGCCTATTTTCCTTAGTGGAAGCACTCTTGAGGCTGAGCCCCCCACCGCACGTATAAACGGTACTTTTTGGCCAGGATCTTCTGTGAAACTGAACCGTGTGCAAAGTGCAAACGTGACAATAATAATAGTGTTTATCGGCACACTGAGGCACCTGCCCACTGTGTAACCAGCATTTGTTTTATTTATTGAATGAACTTGTGCTCTGTAACTGCATATACCCAAGGGGGCAAGAGTACACCGCCAAAACCCTTTTTTAGTTGTTTTTTTATTCTCTACATAATTCATGGATTTTGATGTTAACTAAAGTTTTATTTTTTGTGATACAATCTCTGTTTAAGTCTGTCATTCTTATCATTCTGTTTTTCTCCCTCTTTATCTGTGTTCCCTCCAGTTGTGATAGATTCTCTGTCAGTCTCTTTTCAACCCCCCCCCCCCCCCCTCCCTCTCTCTCTCTCTCTCTCTCTCTCTCTCTCTCTCTCTGTCTCTCTCTCTCTCTTTTGCATGCATGACCTGGGCTTTGAATCTGTTTCTAAAAAAGGGTCTCTTTGAAGCTGTCAGGTCCACAGGGGTGAGTGTGTGTTGTTGCACTCTAGCCCACATGGATAATAGATGCGTGTGTGTGTGCTGGATTGTGTTCAGGTGCACGCTTGTGTGTGTGTGTGTGTGTGTGTGTGTGTGTGTGTGTGTGTGTCTGCCAAGTTAGATGTGTTTGTGTAGCCTTTCGAGCGCGGCACTCTCATGGGAACGGGCGGATGTCAGGAGGTTTGTTGAGAGAATGGAGACGAGGGAGATTAAAGGAGAGAGGAGAAACACACACACACACACACACACAGCCTGGACTGTGTGCACTGCATGCTGGATCTGAGGCTTGCATTCAAAATGTCATTTGTCGGCCAGGTAACTGTACCAATCACCTGTGCTCGGAACTGTACTCATTAATTTAATCCATTCAATCTCCTCCACATGGCAAAAGTATAGCCTTAATCTAATCAGTGTGTTTTTCAGCAGTGGCAGATTTCATTTGACAATTCCCCCCCCCCCCCCCCCCCCGTCATTCTACTTACTGTAATCCTATAACATGTATTGTGTTAGCTGGGCTCTTGGCAGTGTGTTCAAAGTGGCTTGGCTCCCGGGTGATTATAGCCTCTTAGCCAGATAGCGGTGGTATCAAAGCACGACTTGTAAAATGTCAAATATCAGATAGGGTTCGACTTAATCTCTCTGAAATGTGTCCTTGGCACAGGGGGGGCTTTGAAAGAAGCATTCACGGTGTCGGTGTGCATGTGTGACACTAATACTGTCCGCGTTGTAATCAACAGAAAGGAAAGCCCCCTTCGGTGGCATTTGTGCTCAGGATGAAAGTGAAGTCGGTACATCAGGGGGTTCAGGTGGAATTTCATAGAATCGCATTGAGCACCAACTCACTGTTTCCCAAACAGTGGGTAAATTGTGGGTCACGGAATATTATTATATGTAAATATCCCCATTTTTTCCCCAGTGTCCTACATAAAAATATATATAATACATTTCAAAAGATTTTCAAGTTTTTTATAAAAAGAATATAATTTCATAAATAAATCATAGAAATTCCATAAAAGAAAAAAGAATGTGAATATAGTAGTAGCACTCCTTGGGAGACAAAACATGTCTATTTTGGGTCTCGAGCTAAACCGTTTAGAAACCACTGCACTAACAGAAACTTCAACATCCTTGCACTTTTCTAGTTTAAAAAAGTGGTTTCTTACAAGTGGTTAGAAAGTTATTATTTTATACTTCAATATGGCATTGTGTTGACTGGTGAAGTTTTAAATCGTTCTTTCATATGGGAGGTCATTACGCTATGATAGCATGGTACATTTTGCTTGTTGAGAGTCCAGTATTGTTCCTGTGTTTTGCTGTGTAGGCTTGGCAGTTCTTTGGGACGTGAACAAGTTAGCAGCGCAGCATTTCCTTTCATTATAGAGCCCATTGTTTGTTGATATGATTTCTCCATTTTACAGCTCTGAGAATAAATGTACCAAACTAAAACATAATGTGCCTCTCCTTATTAGTTTGTAAAGATCCATACTCTGGGAATGTATTTGAACCTGTATTAGTATTAGTGGGTTTATTTTCTTTGTTTTTGGAGGAGGATTTAATTATTTTATTCAAAATGTAACTAAAAACTTAATTTCATATCATTACACCATAATTTCATTTAATTAGATACAATGTCTTGAGTTTATTTTGACTCATTATCCTCATTGCATCCCCATCTCACCATTGGGGTCTTGGTGTGATGGTGTCCACTAGCACGACAGCTGGCCATTTGGAGTATCTAGAGTCCTTTTGGCAACATCAACATATAGTCTGGGATTACATGACTACATGTTGGAGACCCTTCTGGTGTGTGTGTGTGTGTGTGTGTGTGTGTGTGTGTGTGTGTGTGTGTGTGTGTGTGTGTGTGTGTGTGTGTGTGTGTGTGTGTGTGTGTGTGTGTGTGTGTGTGTGTGTGTGTGTGTGTGTGTGTGTGTAGCAGTGTATAAAAAAACAATCACGCATGCATGCTTATGCACACGCACGCTGGCATACTGGTGTGGTTTCTCCTGCCAATAATTCATGACAAAGACAGATTTGATAGCATGTACGCCAACTGTACCCAGGAAGATGGGTGTGTGTGTGTGTGTGTGTGTGTGTGTGTGTGGATGGGCATATAAACAGAGCCTTCACACTTGAAAGAATGTTAATTGGAGAGCGTACAAACGGAACCAAATGCACCCATGTTGTCGATTACATTTGTACAATCCATTATTATGATGAATGAATAAATTAATACACTACACTGAAGATTTGTGCGTGAGAGAGAGAGGGAGAGGGAGAGGGAGGGAGGGAGAGAGGAAAAAAATAATAATCCAGTGAAGTGACATGCCCCAGTAGTAGATTGGATGGAAAGGGACGGTGGACTAAGAGTGACAGATGGTGCTACAGTAGGTGGTCCCAGTGCCCCAGGCCAAACATCACCGTGCTGCAGATATACAGTATGTATATACAGTATGTAACGGTGTGGCAGGAGTCCCGAGTGGACACCGACGTCCAAGTATGCTCTGGCACTAATGCAGTGTACCACCTTGAGTGTACTGCCAACTGTCTGCAATGTTTCACCACGTTCATAATTTGACATCTTGGCCAAGACACTCTTGTTGACCGCATTTATGTACAACTCTGAAATAGTTATACCTGGGAATAATAACAAGTAATAGGGTTGGACATCTAAGCTAACCTTAATTACAACCACATGCACCCACTGTCTGTAAACATAACCTTATAATATAACCTGATATAACCAAACCTAACCACAACTAGCTAATGTGTTAGCCATAGTTTTTCATAGTTCTATCCATAGCTCTATATTTTAATATAGAGCTATTTTTTTTTACCTCATGGGGGCCAAAAAACAATTTCCCCACAATTTACTTCAGATTTCACTGTCCTCATGGGAACACTAAAATATGGCGCGCACACTCACAACTCTCTCTCTCTGTCGCTCTTCTCTCGCATTCTTCTCCCCTCGTTCTTCGTTGTAATTGTATCAGAGTCTTTGTCCCTCTGTTATCTCGGTGCCTTTGTTATTCGTGCCAAAAATGTCCTTCCCCCCTTTGTGTCTGTTGCTGCTCATATAATAAATCTCATTGTCTGTTAGCCTCTCCAACTCTCTCTCTCCATTCTCTATCTATCCATCTCTCTCTCTCTAGCCATCTCTCTCTCTCTCTCTCTCTCTCTCTCTCTCTCTCTGACTTTCTCTCTCTCTCTCTCTTTCTCCCTCCCACACACACCTCCTACCTTCGCTCTTTGAAGAATTCACTGTAAAAGACAGACCGTTAACTCTCACACGTGTACAGTATACATGGACCCGTATACTCCGTGTTTTCGTACTCTCCGAGCTTCATTGTAACACTGGGGATTCTTGCAGTGTGCACGTACAGAGTTGGGTGACACACTCTCTCCATCTGTTTGATACCCCCCAGTGTGCCCCGTTCCTCACACACATACAAACCAAGAGCCACAGCGTGCACACCATGTGCATGCACACCACACACACACACACACACACACACACACACACACACACACGTCACACATGACACACACACACACACACACACACACACACACAAACACACACACGACACACACACACACACACACACACACACACACACACACACACACACACACACACAGTAAAAGCCTGTGTTAATTTATACACTTGTAATTCAAAGTGCACAAATGTAACCAAATGGATTTGGAGTTAAATGAAATGCAAATTAAGTTAGTTCACTACCATGACTGAATTTGGTTCAAGAGGCAACCTCACCTGCATTTATGTTCAATTCTGTGTCAATTGCAATGCAGGCATTTTAGCAGGTGCTCTTTATTCAGAGCGAATCAGCATCAGTTTTATTCTCACATCCCAGGTTTACGGGTGTAGAAACCGTGGGCGAAATAGATTTATTTTGTACAAGCTCCATCGTTTTTGTCGTTTCCAGAAAGGGAAAGAAAAGGATAAGAGGGGGGGAGGACAGGGGGAGAGCGAGGGGGGACAAATTAAAACAAGTGCCAGATCAGAATAAATGTCAACAATCGACAGTTTGGTCGCCTTAGTAGAGCGCAAAATAACGATTTAGCGCTACATTGTTTTGTTTTGGATGATTAGGGTGAATGTGGCATGACACGTGTAGTGAGAACGTGTTAAGAATAATGGAATTCAGACGCACATCTGCTAACGCATGAACACATAAATAATACTTGAGGAAATGACATGACTGTCCCACAGAGACAGACACACACACACACACACACACACACACACACACACACACACACACACACACACACACACACACACACAGGAAGGCAAACACAGCTGTGTGTCCATGTGCATTTACTTGGCTACAGTTATACTATAGTATGACACACACACACACACACACACACACAGATGATTGGATAGTTCCGTGTCTAAAGCTGCATACATCAGGGAGATTTCTAGACAGCGGTATAATCCTCCATTTCACCCGTCTTGCACGGATACACGTATATGCACAGTATGAACCACTTAAACCCTACAAGGCCTATACATACTTTGTTGACCAGTGTCCCCCTGGGATTTATACATGGCTCTTGGGAGAATAGCACATCTACAAGCTCACAACGCGGGCGTTGAGTGGTTGCGCATTGGCTATTTTCTTCAAAGGTTCCTTTTGGGATCGGGGGCTGACATCCTGACATCCCCTTACTCCGACTGTACATGGCTTCATCCTGACATCCCCTTACTCCGACTGTACATGGCCCCTTACTCCGACTGTACATGGCCCCTTACTCCGACTGTACATGGCTTCATCCTGACATCCCCTTACTCCGACTGTACATGGCTTCACGTGTGGTTAGCGTTGGGGTTAAGGAAGGCCTCCAGTCATCCTCCAGTTCTAGGTGATAAGGTGACCATCGAAAACTACAACATGACGTCACGCCGCAGTGGTAAGCTCACCCGAACACGTCTCTGTTTTTTTTTTTATGTTTTTTTGTGGCTTTCGCCTTTATTTTATATTTTTGTATGGAGGACAGACAGACAGTAGGCTGACAGGAAATGGGAGAGAGATGGGGGGGTAGACATGCAGTAAAGGCCGTCGGGATCGGGAGTCGAACCCGCGGCACACTGCCAGACTGGATTGCCAGCCAAGGTGCCTGGACCGCTGAGCCACGGCCCAGGCCCACGTCTCTGTTTTAACTAACCATCTTTTTGGTGGTCCCCGTATTACTTAAAACTAGTATGAATATGAGTATGAATATATACAGTAGGCCTTCAGTAAGGCGGCGAGTCAGATCAACACACCGTCTGAACAACGATACGGCACCTCTGCATCAGGGCCCCACCCATCTGCCCACTTAACACGACCAGATGGGTGACGGGTGGCTCAGGTGGGTGGGCCGTGTGCATTTTCAGGTATATGTTTAGTATATTTCAGGTTCCTGTTTATCGGTAGGCTATTATAGAAAATACTAATTTCAAGGTGTGAAAGAAAAAAATGCCAGGGCATTATTTCTGTTTAAATATTAATATTATACATTAGAAATCGCAGTGTTATGCCACCCGCTTACAATACCCTCGCGTCCCACCAGTGGGCCTCGGACCACAGTTTGAGAACCACTCAAGATATTTATATCTGGTCACTGACATGCCCAGAAATAAGCTCACTAGGGTCCAATGAGCCAATGAGTCCATGTGGTTGAACGGGCCTCAGAAGCCGGAGGAGAAGAAGATGGAGGAGGAAAGACGTGCTTGACTCACAGAAGAGGGAGAGACAGTGAGTGAGAGAAAATGTCAGACGTGACATCCAACTTGGCTGGGAGGGTTTTGCCAATTAAAGGGCTGACTCTTAACTGCATCCATAAGGTCCCTGACACAAACACTAGTGTTTTACCAAGTTTCCCCTCTGTCTCTGTACTTCCTTAAGTATCGTCACGCTCGGCACATTTCTCTTTCTTTCTCCATCCTCCTCCCGTCTTCTCTCCATCTCCCGTTTCATCCTTTCCTTCCCTTCCCTCCCTCCATCTCTCCTCTCACTCGGCTGCAGGAAAGAATAGGCAATTACAGCCCACAGTCGGGAGAGGCACTTATAAAAGATTGACTGAGTGGGAGACACAGAGAGAGAGAGAGAGAGGGGGGGGGGGGGGGAGGGAGGAGAGAGAGATGGAGAGAGAGAGGGAGAGGGAGGGAGGGAGGGAGGGAGGGGAGAGAGAGAGAGAGAGAGAGAGAGAGAGAGAGAGAGAGAGAGAGAGAGAGAGAGAGAGAGAGAGAGAGAGAGAGAGAGAGAGAGAGAGAGAGAGAGAGAGGAGAGGAAAAAGTGTGAGGCTCTTGCCTCCCACTGTCATAGCCTTGGTGACAATGCAGACTTTCAGCTTTCTGAATCTCATTACAGTCTCTCTCTCTCTCTCTCTCTCTCTCTCTCTCTCTCTCTCTCTCTCTCTCTCTCTCTCTCTCTCTCTCCTCTCCTATTTGTAATCCCCCCCCCCCCCCACACACACACAACACACAATCTTTCTTTTCATAGCATGCAGAGGCCAAAGGACGGAACATTCAATTATTAGGCAAAAAACTCAAATGTGACCCCGGGACAGTTCCAGACGTTATTTCTGTCACATCTGTGACAGCCTATGCATAAACCAGATGATGTAACCCACACTACATCAGTGGAATGTCACCTCGACCACATTTAGACAGCTTGTTATGTCACAACGTGATTATGGACCTCTGTTGGGTTTCAATAACACAGTTTTGACTTTCATAATAATATGCTAATTTGTTGTTGCTCATTCAGAGGGAGAAAATCCCCTTGCGTACGCTGGGTGAGATGCTAGACAGCCACAGTATTTAGCAGGTACTGTAGCCAAAGATGTTACAGTATAACAACAGCGTTCAAGCATGCGTTTGGATGCCACCGTTTTCAGCTTGTTGTTTTAAAAAATCTCATCAAGCGCTTATCGCAAGCCATCAATCTATAAGCTCACAACACGTCATTGTGAGCTTGTAGATTGTCTATTTTCTGTTTCTGAATAAGAATATTGCTATTGACAATGACTCAAATGTTTGGCATGGCATTGCCAGAAAATCTCGACCGTAGGTCACATTTACTATGAAAACTGCATCTCCCGTCCATCAGTTAGTCACCCGCGCCACCATATATGGTCACGCCCTGTGACATCACGCCTCCATATATGGTCACGCCTTGTGACATGCACCTTTAGGGTGAGGTTGCTATAGGTCCTGACTACATGAAAGAACAAATATACCAAGAACTATTAGGAGAAGGCACGCTCTACTCAGGGGGAGTCTTGAGGAGTAGTCTCAGTAGCCGGGTGCAGATTCTTGAAGATGCAAGACTAGAGAAGGGAATATCCGTACTCTCTTCTCTTCTTAAAGAGTGCAGATATTCCTACTGTACCTGCATAGACGGGGGGGGGGAGACTAATAACAACAACGTGGTCTCCCTGTCCTGTCTTTAGTTATTGATACAGTAAAGTTAACTACAGTATATGTGTGCATTGTGAGCATCATCACAGTGCTCTGTTCAGCTCCCTGTCCTGTCTTTAGTTATTGATACAGTAAAGTTAACTACATTATATGTGTGCATTGTGAGCATCATCACAGTTCAGCTGTTCATGCTGCGTTTGTTTACAGCCGGAGGTGCTTCTGAACGCGTAGCAGCGGGGTGAGCTGTGATTGGTCACGCCAGAAAAAGAGAGAGAGAGAGAGAATAATCCAGTGAAGTGATGCCCCAGTAGATTGGATGGAGAGAGCAAGCCACCATCATTTAACTGTATACAGAAAGCACACAGCCAGAAAACGCTCCCAACATTCTCTATAATTCACTGCTTCTCAGTGAGGGACCGGCCGGCAGGGGGGGGGGGGGAGGTATATTGCATGTGGGTGTGGGTGTTAAACACTTAAGAGTTAACACCTGGAACGCCCGGGGTATTTGTACCATTAAATCAGGACGCCCAGGTGTGCTCGGTTATGATATCATTAATGTTCCGTCCTGTGATTAATCTCCGTCCTGTGCGACGAGGGGGAGTATTTGATAGGACGGAGAACTCCGCTCGCAGTGTTAATGATAATGATACTGTAGATCTCTGTGTCCTTTTATGCCCATATATGGAGGTTCCTGATATCAGTATGGGCATGCCCATATTTAGGTTGTGGAAAGTGGTAGTGGTGCAGTGGTAAACGTCACGTCTGAATGTCTGAAGAGTGCAAACTGTAAGATTCACATAGTGGCCATTTTGTCGTACGTCATACCCATTCTGCTACCCTCCAAAGTGCTGCAGGTGGCTCAAAGAGAGTAATCATTCTCTGTAATTTGATATCATGATAAATTAATATAATATACTGTAATATAGTCATTATTGCGCGCACGCGTCGTGTCTGTAATAATTCCCATGTTATCAGTTCATCACACTATAACTTTGTCCTTGTCACTCCCTCCCTTCATTAGCATTCACGCACGCACACACACACACACAGTTTTCTCTGTGCTTCTGCTTCTGTGAAAATATATATTTTGTTATCCCGACCATCCGTTCCCTATAGTTATTCTATATATAGTCTCTGCAGAGGAGATCCAGGAAGGGGAGAAAATGTTTTTTTTTTGTGCAAATGAAACGACATGGAAGTGAACGTGGACAGAGATTTTGCTCTCATGTTTCTCTGATTGACTGAGAGTGAAATGGCGACTGGTAGAAAACACTTTAGCATCAACAGGTATCAAGTCAAATCAAACTGTATTTGTATAGCAGCACATTTCCAAGAAAAGAGAAAGGAAATTAAAACAGAGGAAAACCCAAAGAAGAGAAACCCAGAAATAAACAACATAGCAGCACATCAAAGGTAGGCCGTGAGGGTAAACGCAAGTCTTTTCAAATTCTCATCAACTGTTCAAAACAGTCAATGGACTGGAGCAGGATCATCTGGTGGTCTGAAGTCAGCAATAAAAGTTTCATATTTTGCCAGAAGACTGTGTGGGAGTTTCTTGAATGGAGCATCAAGATTTACTTTTGATCCGTGATGAAGAGTTTGCCAAGTGCACAAACATTTAATTTGTCTAACATCATGAAAACTGAAATACAAATGGCATCTATGATCTTGTGAAAGCCAATTTGTTGAGGCAATCGGAGCCCCAAAATCACAGCGTATGTTTGAAACCTGTAGGAATTTGATTGTGATGCAGGGCTGTTGACATTCATTACATTTCAATATTGGTCTTGAGCGGGAACCCCTTTTGGTGTTTTAAACATTATGTTGTAATTTAGCTATTGAAAAATAGCAGATCTACAAGCTCATAAGTCTGCTATCGTAAAAATGTGACGCAAATCTTTGAATATATATTCTTTCAAAGTGAATGTTTTTAACTCTGGCCTAAATGGTTTAATAATTGGACGGATATCGAATATATTTGAATATTTTTAGTAGTATTCGTATTTATTATTATCTTTTCCTCATAGAAAAAGACTTATGACACGTGATTGCAAGCGCTCAACTACATAGGACAGTAAGACACACACAGTGGAAGAGGGTCAGCCGCATGCTGATGAGACGGAGATTCACAGAGAAGAGCAGAGCAGTTTGCATGGGACATTTGTAGTCGTATAGTGGCTAAATCTGGCATTAAAACATTTATGCATTTCTACTTAAAGG
>NC_139709.1:39105790-39155790 GCF_964188405.1 Protomyctophum parallelum | reverse complement strand
ACAGGTCCTGAGCAAAATTACTTACTAAAGCAATGACTTATACTCAGTTTAGCCACTATTTAACCCTATATCGACAAGCTCACAACGCGTTGTGAGCTTGTCGATATAGGGCTTACAGATCACCAGTATGAGAACAGCATTAGGAAGGACGCCCAAATAAGCAGCAACACTTCGTAAGAGAAGCCCAAAAAACCTGCAACCCCCAATATTTACAAGCCCAAGTTTGCTTATCATTAGAAGATGACTTGGCAACACATGGACATGGATTGCATTTGGTTGGACTGGGTGCTGCTGTGACGCCACACGGTTTGTTTTCTGCTCCCCCTGGAGGCGGAAAGGGGGAAATGAGTGAACGGAGCTTCTGCATTAACGCACACAACGTGCATTTAATGTGCAGTTACATGCCGTGTTGCTTGGAAATTGCCTTGTAAAAGTATGTAATGGAGTGAGAAATGGGTTGAAGATGCAGTACGTCGCGGTCGGAGTGGGCCTCCTTGTAGAGTGCTAGTAGTATATATAGGTTTTAATGAGCAAAAAAGAGAGACATTTAACATCCCGTGTGCAGGACCTGCAGAGAAGCTGTTTTTTTAAGGGGTTTGAAGTGAACGCACGCACACACACACACACACACACACGTGCGCGCGCACACGCTTAACATCACACACTCAACATCACACACTCTTGCGTTTAATCTCGGTGTGTTCAAAGGAGTCGTGATGGATAGGTTTTTATGCTACGGTAACATATGGTGGGATTGTACTGTATGCGTGTGTGTGTGTGTGTGTGTGGAGGAGCATCACTGAACAGTATAATTACCCTTCACGTCAGGTTAGCTCTGACTGACTTCAAAGTCTCTGTTTGTGTTTTAGGAGTAATATATCATCTCTGTGCCTCCTATTAAATGCCACCTGATGACAAACATACCTAAACTATTTTATTCCTTTTGTACACATTGCTTTGATAACAGTACCTCTTTGATGTTAACACACCTCCCTCTCTCTCTCTCTCTCTCTCTCTCTCCATCTCTCCCCACCCTTCCTTCTTTCTTTCCTTCCCCCCCCCCCCCCCCGCCGTTCCCGCAGTGGGGCGTCTGCTGATCGAGTTCAGCTCCCAGATGACCATGGAGCGCGTGCAGAAAGAGAACCCCAACGTCACAGAAGGCGGGCGCTACACGCCACCCGACTGTCGACCCCGATGGAAGGTCTGTCTGTCTGTCTGTCTGTCTGTCTGTACAGTATGTCTTTGCCAGCCCAGTTCGCAGACTGGTTAACCACATGACTATAACCGGTTGTCTTGTCTAGGACAAATGGTTGCCAAACAAAGACCCAAAAGAGAAAATGCTAGTGAAAACAGCAGACCTACTATAGCTGACACAGCAGTAGAACTGCTATTTTCAACAAGCATTTTTAACCCCTCCCCCCCTCCCATTATTTATTATACAGTATATTAAAAAAAAAACGTGTAACAAAGAAATACGTTATTTGCTCACGGCCCCTAAAAAATGGTTTGAGAAACTGTTAACTGACTGGCTGGCTGATTACATACTGTCGCTGGGTGGGTGGTTACCTGTCTGTTCTGACTGATGGCGTACTTATTCTGCGACTGATTACAGAGCAGTCTAGCTAGGTAGTTAATTGTCTGACGGACTGATTCGACGGTCGGCTGGCTGGCTGGCTGACAAGTGTATGGAGGGATCTATACAGAATGAACAGCACAGCACAGCGGTATACCTTGTGCTGTGACAGTTAACAACCCTGGTGGATTCCACGCTGCTGTCAGCTTTCGCTGCGGAAGCATTATCTCTCGTATGACATAAAGCTCATCGGAGTGTAATTTGCGCAAACATTCTGCGACGTCTGTTAACCTATTAAGCCGTCAGTGGAGCGGGAATGAGTTTAGTGATGACTAGTGACGCCTCATTAGACTTCTCTTTGTCCAAATTGCAATTCCGGGAGGCTCCAGTGTCGGAATAAATGTTAATAATAATAAAAAAGAAAAAAATATATATAGTATAATACAAAAATACAAAAATCAAGTAACATCATTGACACGACACCCACTTCAATAGATAGATAAGATGGATACCGCAGGAGAAATTCAGACGCCAGAGACGGCAACGCAGTGAAAAGTTACAGATACAGGCCGTAGAAGTGCAGTAAGGTACAGAAGAGCAACACGTCACATATGTAGCCTACGTGCCGAGCAAAACAAGGAAGTGTCGCTCGCTCTGATGGGCGCAAAGCGTAGCTACTTTTGTGAATGTAATAGTTTTATGAGGTTAATATTTCTACTGTATATGTTTGTAACCGTTTTAGAAAAGCAATAAGCCACGCGAGGTCCCATCTTAACGTGGATTTTACAATGGCAGATAGGGTAGATAGGGTAGAAGACCCTCCTCTGCGTGTCAGGTCTACCTACTACACCTCTCAGCCATTGTAAAATCCACGGTAACCTGAGACCTCTTGTGGCTTATTGCTTTAATAACCCTCTGGCCGTGTTCCCCTTTTTCGTCGTATAGGTGGCGCTTATCATCCCATTCCGCCACAGGGAGAACCACCTAAAGTACTGGCTTCACTACCTCCACCCTATCCTCCGTCGACAGAAGATCGACTACGGCATCTACATCATCACCCAGGTAGGAAGACGCTCCGGCCTCTAGCCTCCTTACCTACATCATCACCCAGGTAGGAAGACGCTCCGGCCTCTAGCCTCCTTATCTACATCATCACCCAGGTAGGAAGACGCTCCGGCCTCTAGCCTCCTTATCCACATCATCACCCAGGTAGGAAGACGCTCCGGCCTCTAGCCTCCTTATCTTCATCATCACCCAGGTAGGAAGACGCTCCGGCCTCTAGCCTCCTTACCTACATCATCACCCAGGTAGGAAGACGCTCCGGCCTCTAGCCTCCTCATCTACATCATCACCCAGGTAGGAAGACGCTCCGGCCTCTAGGCTCCTTATCTACATCATCACCCAGGTAGGAAGACGCTCCGGCCTCTAGCCTCCTTATCTTCATCATCACCCAGGTAGGAAGACGCTCCGGCCTCTAGCCCATTCTGAACGGGAACCCATTTTGGTGTTAGCATCATGTTATGCTTTAGCAGATCTACAAGCTCATAGCGCGCCACCGAGTGGCGCGCTACGAGCTTGTAGGTCTGCTATTTTTGAAAAATCGAAGAACGTCTGACATTTTTAGAATCTGATCTCGGGTCAGAATGGGTTAATCGGACCAGTGTGTGTCCAGTGGAAACCTCGTATGAATCTGATCTCAGGTCAGAATGGGCTAGCCTCCTTGGCCTCGTTCCTCTCAGAGGACGACCTAATGCAGAGAGAGCATGTCTACAGGATAACCAGAAGGCCCGCTCCAAAGCGCGCTCACCACCCCCACCCCCTTTTTTGGGCGTACCAGCAGACTCTTCTATTCTTGTATTTGTTTTTACTGACGATGAGATTAGAAACTAGAAAAAGTGCCCTTCTTGGCACAGGTCTCCACCAGGATAGGAATGTAGGACATTGCAGCTTGCCTTCATCTGGTGGTTGGATAAAAGGGCAACAAAAGTAAACTAGGGAGTTGGCATACAAAGTTATCCACAGATCCGTGCAGTTAGAGGTAAAAACACTTTTTGGCCAGTTATAGCGCCACCTTATTGAGGCTGAGTTGAAATTGTTCATGTGGCATTTCTTCCTCGGCCTAGTGGGAATGTGCGTGCACAATTTCACGGAAATCACGCGATGTGTTCATGATTTGCAGCATTTTGTTTGAAACTGAGCACTCCTGTGAACTTTGGAAGCCAATCTTAACCAATCAGGATGGAGTCTGAGAAATCTGAAAGACCCGTTTCGTTGAATGGCTCTAGAGAGACTGTGTACCAATTTGCGCGATGTTTGGACAAAATCTGTAGGTGTACTGTGCAAAAACTTTAGGGTTAGGCATACAGTAGTTTTACTGAGTTTAAGTTTAGGGATAAGGTTAGGTTTTGGCATAGTTTTACTGAGGTTACATTTTACTTCCATTGTATGCCCTTCCCCTGGAAACTGTCTCTTCCGACCAATCGCAACACCTGCAGGCTTCATGCACAGGGAATGTAAAATAAAATGAGCAGCTCAATAAAGCCTCAACAAAACCTCCTTGGGCGGTATACTTTTCCGTTTAGACACTACTGTAGGCCGATCTTGCCCAGCATGCTAGTCCAGGGTGAGGTGACGAAGGGGTCCTGTGATTGTCCAGTCTACACAATAAAATCCTCAGTGTTAATAAGCACTTGAGACGAATAACAGTCCAAGTCCATAATTTATTCTGACCGCTCCCCGTAAAGACCACTTATCCATAATTTATACATTATGGATGATTAGTGTAGATTGTTATTCATCTCAACTGCTCAATTTATCATTTGTACGGGATTATTTGGTTCCACTTGCTCCATGCTCTCTATGCTCTCAGAGTTAAATTATCCCATTCTGACCTGAGATCAGATTCATACGAGGTTTCCACTGGACACACACTGGTCTGATGAACCCATTCTGACCTGAGATCAGATTCTAAAAATGTCAGTCGTTCTTCGATTTTTCTAAAAATAGCAGACCTACAAGCTCGTAGCGCGCCACTCGGTGGCGCGCTATGAGCTTGTAGATCTGCTATTTTTCAATAGCTAAAGCACAACATGATGCTGACACCAAAATGGGTTCCCGTACGGGTTAAAAGTGAGGTTTTTACTGTCTGTCGTGTTAAGGCCCCTTTGCTTGCACACAGAATCCGACGTGATTATTTCTTTACGGCTCTGAATGAGGTAGCTGTCTCCTGTGTTTCTCTGTCTCTGAATGAGGTAGCTGTCTCCTGTGTATCTCTGTCTCTGAATGAGGTAGCTGTCTCCTGTGTTTCTCTGTCTCTGAATGAGGTAGCTGTCTCCTGTGTATCTCTGTCTCTGAATGAGGTAGCTGGCTCCTGTGTTTCTCTGTCTCTGAATGAGGTAGCTGTCTCCTGTGTTTCTCTATCTCTGAATGAGGTAGCTGTCTCCTGTGTTTCTCTGTCTCTGAATGAGGTAGCTGGCTCCTGTGTTTCTCTGTCTCTGAATGAGGTAGCTGTCTCCTGTGTTTCTCTGTCTCTGAATGAGGTAGCTGTCTCCTGTGTTTCTCTGTCTCTGAATGAGGTAGCTGTCTCCTGTGTTTCTCTGTCTCTGAATGAGGTAGCTGTCTCCTGTGTTTCTCTGTCTCTGAATGAGGTAGCTGTCTCCTGTGTTTCTCTGTCTCCGGAGCTAATCTTGCAAACCTCTGTACTGATCAGCAGCACATTCCTTGTACACTATAGGCTAATGCAGAATCCCACTCATTTTCTTCCTCACATTATGAGATACATTTGTGTGGATTCACGTGGCTTTGTTATATCTCCGAGGCATTATATTAAACTCTATCTATCTGAACACTCTGAATGATACCGTGCACATATAGGTCATAGGGGTCATACATGACCTCAATCAGTTCTCCTAATTACACAGGCACGGTTTCCAAGGCTTCAGACGTGACTGACAGACAGTGTCCCACACTAACATGAAATAAAATACCACAGGCTGTGGTATATAGGAAAGGCCATTGTTTAAAAAAAAAACACAATGAAATCAATTTTCAATTTCCCTGGGATCGTCATAAAATGTCAGAGCCTCCCTTCCCATCCTTTAGCGGTGCCATGTTGGACATGATACAGGTCAGGCTGTGTTTTAATTGAATTGGTTTTGACTCGTATCTCTGCAGGCCCAATTCCTCCCCTGATGGAAAGTATAAGACCTTTTATAATCAGACTAATAATGGCCTTTTCTCCTTAAAAAAGAATGTATGCTTCTTTGTATCCCACTCTCCCAAGCACATGGCCGTGTGATTAATGTAATATTACTGGCCCAAGGACAGTATGTTGTCGCTGTGGGGTGGAAAGCTCATTACTGGTATGTCCAAAACTCTTACTTTTCTGGATTAAAATTCAAAATGTAGCAACAGTAGCAGATTGTGGATTGTGGCTACTTTTGATGCTTCCGTGTGAGGCTGTAGTTAGTATGATCAAAGAGCGTTTTAATAACCTACGAAAGAAGCTAGTTAAAATATGGATATGAGAGGTTTCTGTTCGGCTGCAATGAGATGCCTTTAAAACACCCTCCGTCCAATACACTCATTCATGTTGAACTGACAACCACATACTGCGCAGAAAAGGGATTCATTTTACTCCGCTCTCTTAATCCAGTCAGTCAGATAGCTCACGAATAGATTGAGAACACTGACAAGCTTGAGAACATTTTATTTATAAAACATTATGTATTATTCAGGCTCTTGCTATACATTATTCCCTGCTCAGCACGTTAGAAAACAACCATGTGATGTATTGCCTTATGATGTCGTCCCTCCGGAGTAAGAGCGTCTGCTATAAATGCCTAAATTGCAGCTCAGCGGACTCGGAGAGCAGAGAGGCCTCTGGGTAATAATCGGAAAGGTCTGCTTTGCGACCCTCAGTCGAGAGTGTCCCTGAGAAAGACACTTAACCCCCCCCCCCCCCTGCACCCTTTTCTCCCTGAATGCCTCTCCAGTTCCTGTAGTCCACTGGGCTCCTAAAAGGCTCCTAAAAGGGCTCCCAGGAGCCTGAGCTGAACATCTCTTAGCTTTGGGCAGACAGTTTCCCTGATGCACGCCGCGCGAGTGCAAAGCTATAAAGTGCCCGGCGGCGCAGCGCCTCGCAGCTGGAGCTTTTCCAAAAATGAAAAACATGAGCTGCGCTCAGGAGAATACATCTTGGTGGACACATTAGGGCCTTAGGCTGGAATGGTCTACCTCAGGTAAACCGACTGTCTCACACGTCTTGTTTTGTTGCATTCTGAACACTGTTGTTGACCAGTGGTACCGAAGGAGAATATGTATTTACTATTTCTCTTCCCCACGCTGTGTGAACACAGACGTATATATATAGATGATGTCATGGCTGTTGGGTAGAAACATTGTATGTCCAAAACGTTAAAATGGTGAAAATACTGTGATCTACATGGCCATTTTCACGATTCGCAAAGCTAGGTTACTTTCACTACTTTTCTGTGACGCTCTTGTATGATGCAGTAGAGCATTAATTTACAGGGGGTAAAAAGTGAAATATGGAGATACAGTACAAGGTTTCTACCCGACAGCAGCAATTTGCTGGCGAGTGAAAGCTTTGCTTGGAGTTGGTCACAAGCATCACTCTACTAGCTTGCTCAGTATTACAGTGTACCGCTGTCTGACCTCGTATCTCCATATTGTGTTTTTTCTTAAATTACAGTAACACCCGACTACACCAAAGCATCCGAAGTAGCAGATCGGCAAGCTTGAAGCGCAACGCAGATCGCTGCTTTCGAGCTTGGGGATCTGCTACTTTTGCTATGTTTGAATGCTGAAAAGTAACCATTTTTGGACATGTGAGGTTTCCACCCGACGGAGACGCACAGTATTACAATGTACCGTACGAGTTCTGTCTCCGCTTGCCTTTTTCTGCTTCTTTATGGATAATGAGCTCTGTGCGGCGCCCTCTCTGTACCCCCTGGGCCCAAAGCAAAGGCCTAATTCACCCCCTGCGGAGCAAACCTTTAGTTCCACGGCTGCCCCCGCATGCTCTGCTCTGCTCTGCTCTGCTCCGCTCTGCTCCGCTCTGCTCTGCTCCGCTCTGCTCTGCTCTCGTCTTGATTTGGCTGTGTTCCAGGCTCTCTCTCTCTCTCTCTCTCTCTCTCTCTCTCCCTCTCTCTCTCTCTCACACACACTTTTCTCTTTCTGTCTTCGGTTGCTTTCACATCAGACACCTGGGCCCGCTACTAGTACACTTTATCCCAAAGTTCAGTGTGTTAAAGGTTTTATGACATTCATTTTAATTTATTTTTCTTTTTCTTTTTTCTTTTAGGTTTTATGACCTCAATTACACCCAAAAAACCTGAACTTTGAACATTCAGTGGATTTTCTGTGGTCTGAAGTTTTCTTTGGGGTTTTTTGGGCCTTTTGAGCTACAATGAAAACAGGCAACACAGTGAAACAGTGACATCTGCTGGCAAATCCCATTGACATATATGGGATTTGCAGAGTCTTGCATCACTTACTGCCGGCAAATCAGAGCACCTGTTTGAGCCAGGAAACCCCAGATCACAGAAAATCTACTGAATGTTAAAAGTTCATGTTTTTTGGGTGCAATTGAGATTAGAAAACCTAAGAAAAATAAGAACAATTCCAAAACCTTTTTTTAAATGTCACAATCCCTTTAAGTTAGTGTGTGTGTGTGTGTGTGTGTGTGTGTGTGTGTGTGTGTGTGTGTGTGTGTGTGTGTGTGTGTGTGTGTGTGTGTGTGTGTGTGTGTGTGTGTGTGTGTGTGTGGATACTGTGTAATTGGTCCACAAAAAGGTGTTCTCAATTACGGTACGTGTGTATTCTGGGTATGGTATGGGAAAATGTGCATCCATGTGGGTGCGAAACAAAAACGAAACAAATACTCAGATACAGTACAATGCAGTTGTACTGTACATAAAACATATCTCTCTCTCTCTCTCTCTCTCAGTCAATCTAGTGATCCCACATTTCAGGCGGATTCAGCACAGTGGGATTCACATTGCTAATTGACATTTGCACAGCTATTCACAATTTTAGATAAAGAGGCCATTTTCCAATTAATTACCATTTTCCCATGAATTACTCCCGAGTTTTAGTATGTTTACATTTTACCCAAGGTCATTAAACCATATAGCTGAACTTACGTCAATAAATGAAAATGTTTTGTAATTTTTTTTTATATACATATAGATCAGAGAGGCTATTTCCTTTTGGCTTGTGGACATTAATCAGACCAGTGTGTGTCCAGTGGAAACCTCGTATGAATCTGATCTCAGATCTCAAACAAACTCTGGTTCTGGGCTTTGGGAAGAGCGAGGATACCATCCCATCCCCCCCAAGGACAGCCACAAGCATGCTGTCTCCCTCCCTCGTTGGCGTCCTCTTGATGTCTTGATGTCTGTTCCTTTCTCTCTCTCACACACTTAGCCCATTCTGACCTGAGATCAGATTCTAAAAATGTCTATTACATCCTGACAGTTTCATTATTAACCCATTCTGACCTGAGATCAGATTCTAAAAGTTTTTCAAAAATAGCAGACCTACAAGCTCGTATCGCGCCACTCGGTGGCACGATATCAGCTTGTAGATCTGCTATTTTTCAATAGCTAAAGCATAACATGATGCTAACACCAAAATGGGTTTTTTTTTACAGCTTCTGTTTTTGTACTTTGATAATGAAAAAGGCTTTAGGACACGTCTCTTTTAACCCATTCTGACCTGAGATCAGATTCATACGAGGTTTCCACTGGACAACACACTGGTCTGATGAACCCATTCTGACCTGAGATCAGATTCTAAAAATGTCACAGTCGTTCTTCGATTTTTCAAAAATAGCAGACCTACAAGCTCGTATCGCGCCACTCGGTGGCGCGATATGAGCTTGTAGATCTGCTGTTTTTCAATAGCTAAAGCATGACATGATGCCGACACCAAAATAGGTGCCCGGTCAGAATGGGTGGAAACTGTGGAAACTGTGGATCGTCTAACAGAAGACTGGCACCCACAAATTGCGTGCGCGACACAACAAATAAAAGCATAAATCCGGGTTGATAATATCACAGCGAGAGCATCCCTAATTATCGGCGTTACAGGACTACATACTGTAGTTACAGGACTACATACTGCTTCTCCACACCAGTACAGTCGGTTCAAATGCATGCTACTTTATCCTCATACATTAAACCAGGGGTGGGCAACTGGCGGCCCGGGGGCCACATGCGGCCCCCACCTTCACTTAATGTGGCCCTCAGGTTAATATCAGAATACTGATATATTGGTTTCAGCTGTTGCAAACATGCAAACATGACCCGCTTTAATTACTTCAGTCTAAATTAGTAGCTCAATGGTCAACACACGTATAATTAAAGGCATTTTAAATTACATAAAAATGTAAATTTTCAGGATTCCAATTCGAATATAGCTTGTAGATCGGCTATTTTTGCTACGACAGTAATATACAGTATGGCCCTATAGGGAGTGAGTGTGGAAATATAGTGGCCCTCTCCATCGTCAAAGTTGCCCACCCCTACATTAAACCTTTAAACCTTCTACAAATTTCTGAAACTTTTTCGTGTCAAGGAAGGACCTTCAAATTGATTTAGCGATCTCCAGCTGAATATGATCTGTGCCAGGGACCACTCCAGAAGAGAGGATTTGTGTTCAAACATTTACATCTGCTATTTTTGAATATCTGACCTCAAATGATTCCCGATTTTAACGGATGAATTAACCGTTTTTTATTTTTTTATTCCAGTGGCTTATTTTTCCATGTCAGTTGTTCAGAGACATTTTGACGCGAATTTCACACCACAGTCCACAGGATCATACAATCAAGCTGTATTTGATATAATTAGAAGCCCTTTGCGACAGCTCAATAACAGTCGTGCCGGGAACAATTATGTCTCGCGCTCTCTCTCACACTTGACCTTGGCTGAGCATTAACAGACATTGACCTGCAATTATAGCAGAGGCCATTCCATTTTAATTCGATCCTTCCAGGCCTAAAGGATTTAGAGGGTTTTTAGGCTACCATTTAAATTCAGTAGGAAACGTGCTAAAAAGCATCCGAAAGAGCCCCACTGGAACTGTGCATCATTTCCATAATTTATTACCACTAGATTCCCTGTCGATTATTATGTGAAACTGCACTCAAGCGAGGCACAGTTCAGTCAGGACAACTCATGAATGGATAAAATATTTTATTGAATATAAAATGAGCAATATATTTAACTTGGTTTGGCGATGAATTGTATAGAGCTTTTAGGCACTGTGGGGACTAATAAAAGTAGATCCAAAATGACAGGTGGTAGCCATAAGAGTTATATGTAAGCTAAAGAGAGGACAGCCCCACCCCCACCGCTCATTTCAATGGAAGTTGCTCAGTGGCGTTTGAAGGACTCGGAAGAATGCTCCACTTCCGTATTTTCTCGATTTGGACGCCAACATTCGGTGTCCTGCGCGGGGTGCACTTGTTCTACATGCATGGGCCCAAACCACCCGCCTGCAGTTCCAGCTTTGGCCAGTAGAGTTTGGCGGCTTCAACGTTGGCCAGGCGGGGGCCTGAGGGTGGAGGGTGAGCCCTTTTAACCCATTCTGACCTGAGATCAGATTCATACGAGGTTTCCACTGCACACACACTGGTCTGATTAAAAGAGTGTGTCTATTATGAAGTGACTACTGTATGTGATTGGTTGAGAATAGAAGCATGGAGCTGAGACCGACTATAACAGCAGAACTTGCTCTGTGCATGTCTGTGCTTGTGCATTATAACCAGAAGCCTTGGTCTCTAACATTAGTTGCAAATCTCAAAACAGCATTTCTTAAACTTAAACCTATAAAAAAACCCAAAGAAGCACAGATCTGTGTGTCATTTCAGATTTTAGCGTTGGATATCCGTTGCTCGACACCTTGCTGTTTCAGACAAAGCTCTCTCAAACACCGTCACGATGTCGTGTGATTGGAATCACAGCTCTTGACCTGTCACTGGAAGCGCGGGTCCTTGTTAGAGCTCCTCCACTGCACTGTCGCATTCACGTCATTTCATTAGTATAGGTCACCATGTTCACCGTAACACTGGCGTGTTTTTTTTTGTCAGGCTGCAGACATTATGGAAATATTTCTTCCGTTCCTTACTCAGCAACCACAAGGCTGCTCATCCATTCTATCCATTATCCACGCCGTGCAGTTGGACAATATCCTTGCAGTGCTCAACACTATTTTCAATAGTTTATCCCATTTTGGGGCGGGAACCCCTTTTGGTGTTAGCATTATGTTATGCTTTAGCTATTGAAAAATAGCAGATCTACAAGCTCATAGCGCGCCACCGAGTGGCGCGCTACGAGCTTGTAGGTCTGCTATTTTTTTTAAATCGTGAAAATGCGGCACAAATCTTTGAATATACCAGTATATATATTCTTTCAGAATACTTTTTTTTAATTTCGACGTCAGGCCAAAATGGGTTATTTGAAAAATACAATGGATTCAGCATATCGGTGTAAGAATGGCAACATTGCATACAAACCTTGAGGGTAATTATAATTTGCAATTTACAACTGAAGTTGTTGAGGCCGTGACCCCCACAAATATTATTAGGTTCCCAAGTTCATCGTTCTCAACTAGGCCAGAGGCCGACGGGCACGTACAGGTCTAGTAATAACAAACGGGGAAGGAGAAACATCACCTAGGTTTTTATTGGGTGTTGTGGGTGCTAAATTCCTTGGTTATTGGATAGGGGTCGGGAGCGCTGGCCCAAAAAACACATTGCTTGGGTTATATAACTCAAGCAAAGCAAGTCTAGTCTCACCACTCCCCTAAGGGACTGACTCGCCAGATGTCTGCAAGCTGGCACTATACTTTGCTTTCATTGTTCTTCTCATTATGTTGCCTGAAAATTTAAATATTCAATAAATGTTTCCAAATATCCCGAAGACACGGGTCTCGTGGAGCCTCCACTGGTTGAAATTAATTTTTAGTCCGGCATCGTTTGTTTTGCAGCTATCTCGTGCAATGAGATGATATGCAAAGTGTTTGTGTGTGTTGCGCTCAAACACGCTCCCCCGTGAGCATGGAAAGCTCATCACGGGGAGAGTTCCACTCCCCAAGAGTATACCCAACTGGAAGCTTACTTCAGTAACCATGGTTCTTTAAGCTTCTCTCGTGAAATGGTTCACTCTATGGGGAACGCGGTCCGAGGCGCACAAGCGCTCCCCATGTGAACCATTTAAGCTTCTTAGCATTTAGGCCTGACATCGAAATAAAATAAAAACGTTCGCTCTGAAAGAATATATGTTTAGGCTAGGAGTTTCAACGTATACTCTGTGCATGTACGTACTGTAGAATGAACGGAGCATTGTAAAACGCTTTGAGTAAGCACATAAAAAGCGCAATAAAAAATGCAATCCATAATGGATTGCAGTTGCAAAGTAGTTTGAAAGCTTCCTATTTCCACGGGACTTGAACCGTTGTCTCCGAAAAGCTTTTTGCATAATGAGTCTTCGATTAAACCCATTCTGACCGGGCACCCATTTTGGTGTCAGCATCATGTTATGCTTTAGCTATTTAAAAATAGCAGATCTACAAGCTCATATCGCGCCACCGAGTGGCGCGATACGAGCTTGTAGGTCTGCTATTTTTTTAAAACGACTGACATTTTTAGAATCTGATCTCAGGTCAGAATGGGTTCATCAGACCAGTGTGTGTCCGGCGGAAACCTCGTATGAATCTGATCTCAGGTCAGAATGGGTTAGTGATGCCCAGCACAGTAGGGGCTGCTGCTCTTTTGACCGTGATATTGTTGCAGTCGGATAGGAACCTCGCAGCTCCATATTTCGACTGTGTATGTTTGTTTTGTTTTGTTTTTTTTGTAAATGAATGCCCTACCTACTTTATCATACTATACAAGGGTGTAACACAAAAATAGTGAAAATAGCTGGTCTACAAGCTCTTGTGGATCTGCTATATGTTCACTATTTTGAATCCCCCAAATTATAATTATGGACTATTTTGGACATACAAGGTTTCCACTAGGGATGTCCTGATACACTTTTTTTCGTTCCTGATCCGATACCACATTTCCGTGTTACCGAATACCGATACCAGTGTTGTGATCTCGTGTTGTGTTTATAGCTATCTAGCTATACAGTATATCTAGTGTGTGTATAGCAAACTCCTCACTCATAATGTGCACTTGCAGTTTGGGGCAACTCAAAAGCAAACTCCACATGCCCCAACATTGTATTTACCTGCCATAGTGTCAACCCCTTACCCCTGTGTCGGATTGGTGGTCAGACTGGCATATTCGCCGACACCGATATGACCCGATATGACCAAATAAGGACCGATACTTTTCCGATACCGATACAGTATCTGGACATCTCTGGTTTCCACCCAACAGACGACATACTTCACGTATAGGAGCTGGAAACAAACTGCCTGGCTGCCCCTTGTTTGACTGTACTTGATCACTGCAGTGGAGTGTATTCACATTCACATTATGGAACTCATTGTTAACCCATTCTGACCTGAGATCAGATTCATACGAGGTTTCCACTGGACACACACTGGTCTGATTAACCCATTCTGACCTGAGATCAGATTCTAGAAATGTCAGTCGTTCTTCGATTTTTCAAAAAAATAGCAGACCTACAAGCTCGTATCGCGCCACTCGGTGGCGCGATATGAGCTTGTAGAACCAAAATGGGTTCCCGTTCAGAATAGGTTAAAGTGACACTTCGCCCTTTTTGCAATTTTTTCTTTTATGTTAATGACGTCTGATTTGATTTGATTTATTTGATATATTCAAGATACAGTTGAAAAAGAGCAGTACAGAATTTTCAGGATTGCACAAAAAGTCAAAGACTTAATTCCATTGTGGTCCAAATAAATAAGTAAGACGCGCAAACGCGGGAAGCGAACGCAGCTCGTAAATGGCAATAACAACAATTTGAATAAATTACATACTTTTTTAAGGTTTTCTTTTTAAAATTCTCTTTTTTGTGTTTTTTTAAGATTTTATTTTTAAGTTAAGTTTTTTGAAGTTAAGTTTTTTCTTTTTCTTTTTCATTTTAAGTTAAGTTTTTTTTTAAGTTAAGTTTTTTTTAAGTTAAGTTGTGTGTGTGTGTGTGTGAGTGCGTGCGTGTGTGTGTGTGTTTTGTGTGATACAGCTGCGCCCTCTGGTGGCGGGCGGGTGGTGTAACAGCGGGACAGACACACACACACACACACACAGACAGACATGATCTGCAGGGTCTCATAGTTAGTGCTCATTGCGTTCGCAATAAATACAGCATTATGGTATAGGAAGAACATGCGATGACTAAAATCACAATAATGGACATTACAACGACGCCATCATAGATCACTAAACAAAACAATAATTACATAATAAATAGATAAATACAGCACTATTCTAGCCCATCAGCCAGTTTTTCAACATATTTAAAAAAATGGACTGGGCAAATTGAATGTCCCTTGGGATTTTGTTCCAGTCCTCCACCCCCGTATATTTAAATGAGTTTCTGCCTACCTTATTTTTTAGGTTTGGTAGTTTAAGATCAGCTACACTCGCCCATGTATTCAAGCTATGGGACTCGTTGACATTTAGAAGATTTTGAAGACTTCCCTGGGGGTCTTTATGTGTGTAAAGTTTTAGATATTTTAGATTTTAGCAGTGAGCCCAGTGTCTCTGATGTCATTAGACACTGGGCTCACTTTCTTCCTGGACTACAATTCCCATAATGCTTTGGTGCACTGCTCCTCCTCGTGGATAGGGCCCGGGGGGAGAGTGTCCATGACATCAAACACTGGGCTCACTGCTAAAATCTAAAATATCTAAAACCACATATTAAACATAAAGACCCCCAGGAAAGTGTTTTAAATGTTCTAAATGTCATTAACATATATGTTTTTTGCAAAAAGGGTGAAGTGTCCCTTTATTATGATTTAAATCTGAATGATTTGGAGGTAATCTTGCTGAATGTGAATGAAGGACGGGCTATCAGGGTCTGCTGCCTATTCAGTCCTACTGTTGTGTTTGCTACGTACACTACACTGATGCTGCTGCTGAACAGCAAACATCTGGCAGAAACCTTATGTCTTGTGGAACTGCTCATTTTGCCGTTTTTCATTTTGAATCCTGAAAAGTAACAGTTTTGGACATAATGAGGTTTTTGTATCCTTCAAAGATGGTGCGTGCGTGTGTGTGTGTGTGTGTGTGTGCGTGCGTGCGTGCATGCGTGTGTGCGTGCGTGCGGAACCTCATGGGGACAGCTGTTGTGCATGGATAACTGAACCGCACAATGGCAAGGACAGGCAGCTTGTTACACAGACAGACAGACGGACGGACGGACGGACGGACGGACGGACGGACCTGTCCCCAGGATGGTGGAGAGAGAGAGAGCACTTTTCTATCGTTAAATATAAACGAGTGTGGAAACTTCTGGGCTGTGTGTGTGTACACCCCCCAACACACACACACACTCACACTCACACTCACACTCACACACACACACACACACACACACACACACACACACACACACACACACACACAAACACTTCCCAGTCCTATCCTAAGAGAGAGATAGTGACTGGTTGTCATGTCTGTCCACATGGAGTGGTGGGCTTCTGGAGTGAAGGGCCCTTAATTCTCACAGATAAGACATGCCCTTATTTCTCCGCCCTGCCCTTCAGACACATAAGCTGATGTGTACGCACGCACACACATGCCCCCACACTACAGGCCTCCCCTTGTTTCAGCTGCCAGTCCTCCTCATAAGCTTCCTCTAGGTTCATATGTTTTCGTTGTGGGCTGAGCCTGGTTTGCAGTATATTATCTATTGCCATGACATCGCTGACACCCAGCAGGTGCTGCTAATGCACTTCCAGTGGTTCAGCTGCCACTCTAATGCTCGCCGTGCACTGTATCTGTGTCATAGCAAACAGTGCACCACAGCTGACTGTGGTTGACACTAATTGTTCCAAAAAGAGCTCACTCTGCATGTTGCCTGAACGAACCCGTGGGGGGGGTTTGTCTTTTTAAATATTTTTTAAAGAGACTTGTTAGTGACCTTTTCGTGTTCACTAATCTTCACACAACATTACACACGTCTGTCCTCGAGGCTCTCTCTGCTCAGAGCGCTCCGTCTCCCTTTCTCCTGGTCTCTGCCACGCAAACGGACACCAGCTGTCCTAATCCGTTCCTGACACACGGCGAGCGTGCAAGAACTGGTAAAAAGGCATTGGTTTCCTGACGTTTGTTTCAGACAATCATGACCCGACCGCGCCTTTCATCCTCTGTGTACGTTTTCCTCCATCCATCCATCCATCCCTGTGTGTCTGTGCGTGTGTGTGTGCGTGCGTGCGCGCGCTCTCTTGCATTACTATATTTGCGAAGGACAGAAATCCCTAGAAGTCGAATTTCCATCGCCTATTATGACATGCCCAGAATAGGGACGCTGTAGGGTTCATGTGAGCTTGTAGGTCTGTTGTGTTTCCTACAGCTGGCGGGGTTATTTTTAATGATTTATTATTTCTGTGCCAGCTATAGCTATTAGCATTTTTTAAGTTCCCAGTGCCACCATCCGCGTTCACTTTAACCCATTCTGAACGGGAATAGTGGTTCAAATAGCAGATCTACAAGCTCATAGCGCGCTCAAGCTCATAGCGCGCTGAACGGGAATAGTGGAAAAATAGCAGATCTACAAGCTCATAGCGCGCCACCGAGTGGCCACTGACATTTATTTGAATCTGATCTCAGGTCAGAATGGGTTAATCAGACCAGTGTGTGTCCAGTGGAAACCTCGTATGAATCTGATCTCAGGTCAGAATGGGTTAAGAGTCAGAGTTTGCCCGCCCCGCCCCGCCCCCCACACATACTCACTACACACACTGTAGTATCATTGGCACAACCACACACTGTCTAACTCTCGGCAGAAGCATTTACATGTCGGGAGCGACGCGTTTACAAAGGCACAAATTACATCCGATGACCATCCGATCCACCAAGGACAGCTCTCCTGGATTCCGATTTATGGGGGGTTTGAAAATCCCGCTTGCAAACGAGCAAAACGATGACCAGATTTGACGTCCCATAGCCGGCGGTGACGGGGCGTTGCCATAGCAACCGGACCAACGTTAAAAGCAGCCGTGTTTACTTTTCAGGATTCACATAATAAAATAGCAAAAGTAGCAGATCCGCAAGCTCAAAACGCGCTGCTTTTTCACCACGTTTCGAGCTTGAGGATATGTTAACGCCTGGTGCTTTTCACTGTATGGTCAAGTAGGGCGTTAATCTACGAGAACACACAAACCGTCAAAATACAGAGATAAGAGGTTTCGCCACCGACAGCGACAGAATGGGAGAGAGTTCAGCCTCATCTGGGCCAATCGGGCCATGGTTTGGTATTCCGGCCCACACGCAGTCATCACAGTTAGTGCAGTCTGACCAGTGACTGGACACTGAGGGATCAGCAGGGATTAAAAACTCACTCTGTGTGTCTGTCTGGATTTGTTTAGGGGGTTTCACCATGAAGGACAAAAATACTCCCAAGAATGAACAGCAACAAGAAATGGTATAAAACCTAGAGATTCACATATTGACTTAAGACTACATTCACACGGTGGCCATGTTGCTCTCACGTTACATTTGGTATACGTATTGCAAGTGATCGATTGAACAAACATTGACATTGGTCATTGTTACGTCTACACGGGCCTGGGAGGGTTGTGTTGGCGGCAAGCCCTGGAAGTAACTCCAGTAACTCACTTTACCCCCAGTCTACATGTGCATGCACGCCAAACAGGACCCGGTCCATTTGGTTCCATCTGAATACCCTCAGAATGACAGACCTGTAAGGGTCCATTTTGGGACCCTGACGGTCCCTGGACCTCACATTGAGACCATCTTTACTTTGTACGTATACTTGGTTACAAGTATACTTCGTATACTTGTATACTTGTACCTCAGGCCTTGTATACCCTCTGCCAGATGATGAGGCATCATTCTATCCCCACAAATCTAACAAAAGGGGATAAGGAACCAAGGGCGTTCTTTTGCGCAATTGACCATGGAATAGGATATTGATCTGTTTAGCAACAACTCTCTGCTCCTCTTCCTCCAGGCCTCCGCCTCTCAGCGGCTTTACGCTCCGTTGTTCCAGCGCTCCGGCTGTCTGTCTGTGAGTCTGTCACACGGTGCAGCGGTATAGTCTATAATGTGTGCCACTCACTCACTCTCTCACTTTCCCCCTGACTTCTTCTCCGACATTTGAGTCCCAGGTGCAAGCGGTTGATGTGATGAATTATAGATTGAGTCTTAACCCGTTTTCTGAAAAAAAGCTATGTTTCTATGTCAGTCGTTCTTCGATTTTTCAAAAATAGCAGACCTACAAGCTCGTATGAGCTTGTCATTCACATTTCAACACTTTCAAGATTTTACAAAAATAGCAGATGTACAAGCTTTTTAAAGATTTATTTGGGGCTTTTTTTGCCTTTATTATAGACAGTACAGTAGGCTGACAGTGAGAGGGACATGGGGAAAGAGAGATGGGGAGTGACACACAGCAAAGGCCGTTAGGACCGGGACTCGAACCCGCGACGCGCTGTCTGAGTTTTACCCAATGATATACATGCTGGGATAAGTGGTTACAAATCATTTCAAAAGTTAGCATTTTTCTACCCACTGTATCATAATAAATTACACGGTAATGCATCTTTCGATTTGACACTTCTTCAAACGGTGGATCTATAATTCTGTAATGAACATCTTGATGAATAGCTGAACGTGAGCAACGTGACAGCTGGTCCATCACATTGCACTCTGGAGAATTACATTACACATGACACCCTTGTACAGGCTTATAAACATTACTCATTACGCACGCACGCACACACACACACACACACACACACACACACACACACACACACACACACACACGGTATTACTATATTACTATACTTGTGAGACGCCACACATTTTAGGACGCCGATTTTATGAAGTTAGCCATAATTTACACTTTTTTTGCAATGTTTTATCGTAAGCCTATAAGCCGAAAAATTGCAGATCTACAAGTACAGTACACACAACGCTGTTTCGGTGCACGACAAAAGCATGCATGTGTGTAAATCAGGTATCCGTTTCTAATCCCTAAACTTAACTTCCAAATGTCTAATCCTAAACCTCACCAAACCTGAATCTTTTCCTAATTGTAAACTCATCTCAAAACATATTTCTTCAACCATGAAAGAAACAAAAAAATATCCTGTGAGGGCCAGGAAATATACTTACTGGTGTCATTTTGTCCTCACAAGTGTAGGAATACACACACATGGGGGCGGACACACACGCACGCACGTGCACCCATGCACGCACGCACGCGCACGTGCACACACACACACACACACACATCCCTGATCAGTGTGTCGTGGAAGACACTGGGGCCACGCTGATCCATTAGCCTCGTGTTCACTTTCGCTTGGATTACGTGTGAATGTCATTTGATGCACAGCGGCCTCGCCGAACGGACATCTTACTAATGCATAATTGAATGGGCCTTCCTGCTCTCCCCATTAACACCACCCACGGTGAATGGGCCTTCCTGCTCTCCCCATTAACACCACCCACGGTGAATGCTGGAGTGCATTTAGCGACAGGACGTGAAAGCGAGAAGGGAGGAGAGGCCAGACCCCCTATATTCACGTCATGCTATAGCTGCGTCACATACTGTATGAATATGATGCATGGCATGCAGCTACTGTGCTTTATGCTGCTGTGGCTTGGCGTTCAATTATAGTATTCAATCAATTGATGAATATACTGTCTGTTTTCACTACTGAATGACTGCTGAATGAGACGAGTACACAGATTAAATGTAGAATTTAGCCATTGACGGTCACATTATTATCAGGGGCAAATTAGCCATTGGTAGCCGGTGGGGCCCAATTCCTGCTGTCATTTGTCACTGGACTGTTGGTACAGTATGCGCCTGTTTGCTCCCACCGCCATGTATTGTATATCTAACATTTAAAGTATTTAAATGTTAGTTTAGTGTTTCTGTAAGCAATAAAACATGCAGGTACATGGAGACTGCATGTGGTGTCGTTACACAGCATGCACTTTGATAGTTAGTGACCCACTTGAGTGATTCCAATTGTGACTACGATTGGAAGCTTTTGATCTCTGCCGTTTGTTCTGTTCCAAATATTAGTTATATTACTATTGGTGTTTGTTTAAAAAAAATATATATATATATATATATTGTACTGGCACTTCCTAATATCTGATGTTTTACCATCGTAGGAGCATTGCCTCAGCAGCACTATGATCGTTTTCCTCTTAATACAGGTTCTCTGTGTCGTGCGAGTACTTGGATCCGAAACATATTCTATACAGTTACAGCTAAATTCAGAAAATGACCAGTGTGATAGTTTATCATAATACGATACTGTGTTGTCCAACACAGCTTATTTATTGTGGTTATGAGCAATGAGCCCACATGATGAATTTTAATTCATTTTCTTCACAGTACATTTAGCCCGGCATGGGGTGGTTTCCCCCTCCGGTAAAGGCAGCCATTGATGAATGAGTTTAGAAGAAAACACCGGCGTGAATATACAACGGAGTCCCCCCCTGTGCCCCAGCAGTGACTAAGCCCTCGCTGATAATGGCCTCCCAATCACCAAAGGCGTTGAAAAGTGGAGCAAGCATCAGGGATTCATTTTGCCCCCACAGAGCAATTCTTTATCTTTTGCATCCTCTCAGTCAGCCTGTTGTAATATTAATCATGGGAATAGCCCCTGGAACAGGCACAGTGAGCACGACGCCTCTGAGAGAATGACTGGTGGAATCATTCAGTGCTTCCCAACAATTTCTGGATCATATTCTAAGAGCTGGCTTATTGACTTTTCAACTGTTCTTGGCTAATATGGTGCCAAGAACACGTGGAACAACTTCCTACCCATCGATGATGTCACTGGGGGACGGGTTTCTGAACTGCCGACAGCCCTCCTATGAGACACATACCAAGTAGAAAACAAAATGTGCTATTTTATCATGATCATTAGTGAGGACCAATTACAGTAGGGCCTATATGAAAATAGGTTTAAAAGTGGTGAAGTGTGAAAAATAGAAGATCTACAAGCTCGTAGTGCAATCTACAAGCTTGTAGATCTGCTCTCTATCTTTCACAGCGAACATTTTTAACTCGTATCTTTACTTCTGGAGGGGAAACGACAACATATTTTTAGATGGGGTCGACAGCCACATACTGTACATTTTTGGGGTCCTTGACATTAACCCATTCTGACCTGAGATCAGATTCATATGAGGTTTCCACTGGACACACACTGGTCTGATGAACCCATTCTGACCTGAGATCAGATTCTAGAAATGTCAGTCGCTCTTCGATTTTTCAAAAATAGCAGACCTACAAGCTCGTATCGCGCCACTCGGTGGCGCGATATGAGCTTGTAGATCTGCTATTTTTCAATAGCTAAAGCATAACATGATGCCAACACCAAAATGGGTGCCCGTTCAGAATGGGTTAAAAGGTTTGAGAACCACAGAGCCACTGACATAGAAACACATGTTTTTTCAGAAAACTGTCAGGATTTAGAAGACATTTTGTAGAATCTGGTCTCAGTCCTAAATGGGTTATGGGCAAGACTGTATTAACCATTGTAGTAATTAATGTAACAGCGCCCCCTGGAATTACCCAGAGGAAGACAAGACACCCAGCGACTGTGCTGTAAACAATGCACATACATAATGAACTGAACGAACCACACTGTTTTATTCAAACAAAATACACATATTATTCTAGTTTATACACATATTATTCTAATGTCACTGCTCTTTGTGGCTAATTAAAATCCCACTAATTTGGTCTGTCAGGCCCCAACTGCATTTAAATTAAAAATACCAAAAATAGAAGATTGTACAATTTAAGTCTGTTTTGTTTATTCATATAATTTGGTTCACTGACTTCGCTATAGGGAACTGTGCACGATATAGTCTACTTTCCTGTACAAAAGGACTTTGAAATTCCTAATTGAAATAATTAGTTGAGGGCTATTTTGTTCTACACTTTCAGAGTTAATGAACTCTTGGACAATATACTGTTGTTTTTGACAAGGCGAGAAGTACTGTTGATCTGATTTCTTTCTTTTTTCATTATACAGTATGTATATATGAATACAGGATACAGGATTACAACTACAATCTAAGCAATACTTGCTTAGATTGACCCAACTGTTAAAACTACGCTACTTTGACTACTACTAGCCCAGCCTTGGTACCCAGGCTTGTATTTTCGTTCGCATCAGCTCAAACAATGTAAGCCTGGGGGAAGGAGATACATTTCCTTGTCTAGGAGTGGGAGTGAACTACAGTCGTTGCTCGAAATAATGGTGACAGAATGGGTTAACAACAGGTTGTTAATGCTGTACCCACTCCAAGATAAATGTAATGTTGTCATGGTCGTCAAGCAGCTTTATTTAGCAGTACGTACAATATAACCTGCTGTATGTTTATTTTAGGAAATATGTTCATATTACAGTATCTCCCGTCGTATACCCGTGACCCCTGCGAGTCCCATGGCTGCCTATAGCATGACCTTCATGCCTCTTGTCCGTCTCCTTCTATAGGCCGTTCTGTATGCATACAGTATGTGGCCTCGAGGGCCCTCCTTCTGTCTTTCTTCCAACACCCCCCTCCTCCAGTTCACCCGGCCAAAGAGCCCATCCTCTTGCAAAGGCACGCTATTCAACTTGAGCGATGAGTCCAGAATGGGCACACTATAGTTTTCAGATGCGTCTGCTTATCTTTGGCAGAACATGTTGCGACCAAGAGCATATCCGTCATCAAGGTGGACACAAGAACAGTGTTCTTTATTCGATTATTTCCGGGGGAGATAAGGCACCGTCAGTGGCAAGCTATATAGCGTCAGAGTACAATCCACCCCAAAGCGTCTCTAAACACTACTCAGGTTTTCGACAGTAGTGGCACCCAAACATTTTAGCCCAAGACCCGACCTATAGTGAAAATGGCAGATCTGTTTATGGAAATTTGATTTGATTATTCTCAACAACAACAAAAAAGCCCCACTGTTTGAGTAACGGGGTTCTACAGAGGCCATGGTTTCAGCACCAGGCTCTCAGGAGAGAGAGAGAGAGAGAGAGAGAGAGGGAGAGGGAGAGGGAGAGGGAGAGGGAGAGGGAGGGGGAGAGGGAGGGGGAGAGAGAGAGAGAGAGAGAGAGAGAGAGGTCAGGTCAGTGAGAGGTGGAGAGCATGGACTGCAGGCTGTAGCCGACACCTCAGCATCATCGTCTGCCTCTCCGCTTCCATCCAAGCCGCCTCAGGCTTCACTCGACACACTATCATCATTACTCTGGGGAGCCCGGCCCCGGAACTCTTCTAGTGTTATCGACCTTCCTCCCAACTGCAGTTCCGTCCTCCTGGACTATGGGGTTGCCCCAGTTCTTTCTTACAAAGTAGCTTCGCAGGCCCCGCTATAGCACCACCGTTAAGTCCTGGGTGTTTCCAACTGTATCGTCGTGGCTGTTTTTTTCCGTAAATGAACGCCCTACTTCATCATACTGCAAAGCGTCACTCGAAGGCATCAAATTTAGAAGATATATGAGCTCGAAACGCAAAGGCGCAAAGCTTCTAGATCTTATTTTTTTATTTGAATCTCGAAGAAATAACAGTCTTGGACTGACGGAACGGCGTCGTACTCGACAACAAGTCTTTCCATTCAAGGCGCTGAATGACCGCGTGGTTAATGCGGTTCTCCCTCGATGGTGATTCAACTGATAACATCAGCGTATACAGTATATATACACAAGTAAGACGCGCAAACGCGGGAAGCGAACGCAGCTCGTAAATGCCAATAACAACAATTAGAATAAATTACATACTAGCGGGGCTGCGCGGGCGGTGGGGGGGGGGGGCCTTGAGGATTGATCAAACTCTTCGGCTCTGGTTGCAATTGAATGTCTCCCTCACAGGCTTCAGGTATAGATGTCAGCTGAACTGGCAACTGAATTTAACTCGTGGGATCAATAAAGGTCTATCTGTCTATCTAATCGTGCATATAGCGGTTGATCCTATACACAGCCGTCGAGTTGTTACACCATTAAAGCCTTTTGCCTTTTTTTTCTCTCTCTCAAACTCTAGGGACTAATTTTAGTTTCTCGGGCACAATAAGTATTCATCATCCCTACTGGGGTTTGTTTTATTCTTGTTCAACTGCTTTTTAGGGGTATCTTTTTGCGTGACTTTTCAAGAGCAACGTCAGCCTATTTGTGGCTTTCAAGGGTATTCCCAAGCTCGGCCCCATCCTATTTCCTTTGCTACTGCTGCACGGCTGTGGTCCGTCTTCCACAGCTGTCCCTCTGTGAGGGGCATTTCTCCTTCAGTTTTTGGTGGCGGTGGTGTGTTTGGTTCTTTTAAAGAAGGTCAAAACCATCAATCAACATACCGTAGTCTTTCTAATTTAAAATAAACTAGAGGTGCCCCTCGGGGCACATGCAGGTCTCCACCAGGATTGATATTTGGATAAAATCTGAAGGACTAATATAAAAAATATGTTGCACATAAATGGGCCTCCTGGTGGCGCTCGAAAAGGCAGAATTGAAAAATGCAGGCCAGATTGTTTTTTCCTTGGGGTGTAGGGAGTGTGCATAGGTTATTTGCAGATCGGTGCAGTTATACTGAGACGCAACTTGGCCTGTTCTAGCCACCTTGAGGCTGATTTGAAAACTGTCAAGTGGCATTTCTTCTTCAGCCTAGTGAAAATATGCGTGCACAGTTTCATAATCGGACACTGCGTTGATGAGTTGACACGGACGGACACACGGAGTGCAAAACATACTCTCTCTCCAAGCCTTCGGCCTGGTGGAGACAACAATCCATTGCCATCATCCGGAGGAGTTAAGAGTAGCTTCCTATTCTAATTCCAGATAGTCTTCCCATGTGTTATTGATGAATCTCCATACTACGGTATTTTAGTATCTACAGTAAAATCATCAGTTTATATACTGTACACACTTCTGTGACCATCTCCCCACTTTATTACAGTATTATTCCAAAGTGTACATCCAAATCGTCAACATAACACATTGTATATACTGTGGTTTTTTGGGCATGCCATTATACTGTAGATGATGGTTAAAATAATAGTGAAAATAGCTACAAGCTCACAACGTGTCGCAATGCAAGCCTCTAACACCCGCATTCATTTCTACTTGCAAAAAATAGATTTCAACCTTACTACTACTTTGTACTACTAGGACTAAGACTAAAAAATATGTTAAAAAAAATAAAATAAAAAAAAGTTTGATGAAAAATGTATAATAATTATATAATAATATAATAAATTAATAATTTACATTTTGGGGATATCTTTCACAATAATTAATAAAACATGTTCTAGACATTCTAATGATCACAAAAAAACATATATTACAATTATTTTACCTACTTTTATTAGGGTAAAGGTCAAAAGTCTTGTTCAAAATCGCACAGAGTCCAGACATTTTTTATTTGTGTGAATTTCAGCCTCTGTTTAGGGTATTTATATGCAAATATCATGACCAATGACATTGAAATGGCATTGCAATGAACATCACTGATGACGTTTAGGTGAAAAAAGAACAGAAAAATAAATAAAACATTAGTAATTAAATTAAATAAATTTGTTGCTAAAAAGCAACGCTGGGTCTTCGAGGGTTAAAGCTCTGCCAAGACTGGTCTGTGTTGTGTGCTGCGCTGTCCGTGTCCATCATAATAAAAAGCAGCTAAAGGACATTTTCTGAGTGCAGATCAGTTTTTTTTTGTCAAATCTTTTCATTGGAGAATAACAATTAACACAATCCATCCCAGCGCTCTAGGGGAAATCATGGCACCAGTGCCAGAAAAATGTGTGAAAAACAGAAGAAGAAGAAGAAGGGCCCCCTGACTAACGTGTAGCTGCTGCTGTTGTTGTTGTTGTGGGGAGGAGGAGGAGCAGCATCGCCCGGCGGTAGTATCATCATTAGCTTAGCTTGTTTTCCGGTTTTATAAGGTCCTAAACATCCCAGATTGTCTCATTCTAAGCAGAAAATATAAGCGTGCGCGGCCGCGTGCACGTCGGATCCGTGTGTGTATATATATATATACAAGTAAGACGTGCAAACGCGGGAAGCGAACGCAGCTCGTAAATGGCAATAACAACAATTAGAATAAATTACATACTTTTTTAAGGTTTTCTTTTTAAAGTTCTCTTTTTTGTGTTTTTTTAAGATTTTAAGATTTTATTTTTAAGTTAAGTTTTTTTAAGTTAAGTGTTTTTAAAGGTTTTTTTAAGTTAAAGGTATATTCAGTGATTTCACTCAAAAAACCTTAGGTTTCGTTTTTGGCTGTGGGACCCAGCCTTTCGTCCAATCAGGATAGAGAGTCAAAAACGAAACCTAAGGTTTTTTGACCCCCAGGGGTTAACTGGGGACAGGGAGGAACTCCTTATATGGCCAGCACACTCTATAGTAGGGAGGATTATCACAACAAAACAAAAAAATAAGTGATATTTGAATTAAGTGAAATCACTGAATATACCTTTAAGTTTTTTCTTTTTCATTTTAAGTTAAGTTTTCTTTTAAGTTAAGTTGTGTGTGTGCGTGTGTGTGTGTGTGAGTGAGTGCGTGTGTGCGTGCGTGCGTGCGTACGTGTGTGTGTTTTGTGTGATACAGCTGCGCCCTCTGGTGGCGGGCGGGTGGTGTAACAGCGGGACAGACAGACAGACAGACAGACACACACACAGACAGACAGACATGATCTGCAGGGTCTCATAGTTAGTGCTCATTGCGTTCGCAATCAGTATATATTGATATTGATAAATTGATACATTTAAAGTAAATTGCAGACTTGAAAATAATCCAAGCCACTCCGTCTTTGGTGAAAAATTAAATAGTTTATTTGATGATGAGCAAGGCAAATAAATAACAGGACCTATGCGTTTCGACCAAAAGGTCTTCGTCAGGGTCTGTCTAAATAGAAAGACTACCCCACCCATCTTACCTAACCCCCACACGCCTTGTTATAAATGAATACATTCAAATAACAGATCCATCATCTTTTCACCGTACATGTGCCAGAGCTGTGTGCTTTCATGAACGTAGTCATGTCGTATCATCTTTTCATCATTTACACATTTAGATCCACCGCGCAGTACATGTGCCAGAGCTGTGTCCTTTCATGAACGTATTCATGTGGTGCACCTGGTGAGAGGCGAGTCGTGCTGGCGTTGTTCTGAGGTTTGTAAAGCCATGATGACTCATAGCCACGCAGTGATCACATCACACAGGATGTGTCTTTGCTCACAGCTTCAATCACACAACATGGCAGATGTTCCCCCGTTCATCATGACTGCAGTTTAACTTCAAATATAGGTACCTTTTTCATAGTTAAAGTTAGGCCTACAGTTACTTGATTAGTACACACGCGTAATGACGCAAGTCCAATCTTTGTTTATTTTTATTTTTTTATAACTTTATTTATAAGATTTTCAATTTTTGTAGACAAACAACCCCACATATACCCCACCCTCCCCGGTTCCATCACAAAACAAGACAACAACAACAACAACAACAACAACAACAAAAAAGCAACAATAAAATAAAATAAACAGGTAGTAAAGGATATAAATAATAAATGAATGAAATAAATACAATAAAATAAAAATTGCCTTTTACTATATTAAGGGGCTACACAGTGAACCAAGTTACATGTAGGAAAACACTTAGGACACATCATCAAAAGACAGTGAATCAGAAGACAGTGAAAGGGTGAATTCAAGGAAAGGGGACCAAGCCTTTACAAATTTCTGGCGAGATTTGAACCTGTTGTATCTGAGCTTCTCCAATGGTATAAAGGATAGAACATCCTTGACCCAACTTGTAAATGTTGGAGGTTTGTCAGATTTCCAATTGCGGAGAATAAGTCTCCTCGCTATGAGTGACGCAAAAGCTATGAAATTGGCTTGGGGAGAGGAAATTGGTGCATCGTCGTTGGGAACTCCAAATATAGCAGTTATCGGGTTGGGCGCAATTGGCATATGACAGATGGTTGAGAAAGCATCAAAAATACTATTCCAAAATGGGTTCAAGGAAGTGCATCCCCAGAACATATGTCCAACAGAGGCTGGCTCCAGATGACATCTTATACAAGTAGAGTCAATGGGCCTGATTCTTCACCGCGTTTCCGCTAGCGTCACGTCAATATATCAGCGTAAAGGCATTCATGTGGATTTCCCACATTAATTTGGAATTCATGGAAATGACCGTGGACTTGACGCTCACTTAGGTTTGTCGGAAACTCCGCCAAATCCTACGGGACCTCTTTAGGTGGTGGAGAAATCTATACGCAAGCATACACTTGCGTATAGATTTATTCAGAAGGCTTTAGTCTTCATGCTGAATCAATAAATTGTTCCCAAATCTCAGATAAAATATGTAGGCATGTCTCCCCAACATATTGGTCGATAAAATGATAGCCTATATATATATAAAAGCCGAGTGCACTTGTATGCCTAAATGCATGCAGTAGGATATTTCTATCATGCGCGATTGGGGCTGCTCACTCGGTAGCCTTCTACTCGAAGTGCAACGGTTGTGAGCTTGTAGATCGGCTCTCGCGGACTCGCGCTGCATGTTAAAAAACAAACTCACAATTATAATAAGAACATAGGCTTATCTGCATTCTGCACTGTACGAATCCAACATTGTTTAGTGTAGGCCTAGTAATGCCTGCAGTAGGCGGCATGCCTATTGAAATTGTTTTGTTACGGAGCTCCTTGAGTCAGTTGACTGTCGGTCGGTGTGTGTGTGTGTGTGGGGGGGGGGGGGGGGCAGACAGCAGCGTGCTGCCGATCCGATTCACATTGGAAAATGAATAGGGCTATATAGCCCTATATAAGAAATAGAAGACCACATTTATAGCCTAATGAATGGCATCAGCGTGTTTGAAAACCAGCTCACCTCCACTCGCGCTTGTTCACAAACATGACGGACAGACTTTATAATAATGTATATTGATATTGATCACATGCATGGATGCCGTACACAGAATAGTTTAACTCACTGGATAAACTGGATTATAATTTCTTCAGACAAGAGGATCCCAGGCCTATAGGCTATAGGCCTATAATTATTCACTTATGAATGTATAGGCTACTGTTCTTTATCACGCAAACAGTGTTGAGGGCCCATGCCCCCCTCCCTCTCTCTCTCTCTCTCTCTCTCTCTCTCTCTAGCTCTCTCTCAAAAGACGACTTTTGCATTGACATATATCCGATATTTTAAATATCGGATATGTTTTACCTCTGCAGAGGTGTGAGTGAGCACCCGCCTTGGTCCCGAACTTAATTAAATAAATTATAATTATATTGCTTCAGCGGAGCACGCACCCGTTGTAAGCTTGGAAATCTTTTTATTTCCTTTGGTGTCCTTTGATGGATTGATGTCAGTTTGTACATATATAGTAGCCTACAGTGGTAATATACAATGGTGCTGTCTGCGGCTGCAAAGCCTTTTTTCTTTTTTTGACAGACGGATCTCAAACTGCTGTCTGCTGAGTCATGCTTGAAGCCTTTTATGGTACGATATGGGGCGTGGATCAATGCAAATGAGGTTGTCGGGTGCTTTTCCGATCACTTTGCACCAGCTGAATTCAGTATGACATACACCTGCGATACGCCAGCGCACCTGTGTTACACACCACTCTCTGAATAACACGTCATCTCAACGTAGCTTGATCGGACGGATAAATACGATATCTGTTTCCGCCACCGTTACACTCTGGCGCATTTCGTTTTTGAAGAATCAGGCCCAATGTCAGGATCAATTTTAGATAGTTTTTCTCTCGAGAAATGCAAACGATGTACTATTTTGAATTGAATTAGGCAATGTCTAAGACATAAAGAGGTAGTATGAATACGCCTCAAAGAGAGTTCCCACGTCTCTTCCTCCAGCTCTAAATTCAGGTCCTGTTCCCAGGCTGATTTTGTTTTAGTCCAACCTTTATTTAAAAGCTTGATTGGCTTACAGGTTATTGTGTTATATTAACGAGTGTTTCATAATCACCACAGATTTCAGTTTTTCCATTATGATTCGATGCAAATTCACCTCCGCTTTTAAGTTACCTTCCCATGATTAAAATATAACGGGAAAGATAATAAGAATAACAGAAGAAACACCAAAATGTGGACTTCAAATCTGAACTAGCTGAAGGCTAGACAGACAATAAATACTGATAAAAGCAATCACATTCACTGAGCTACATCACGATTGTCAGACACTTAATTAGTTTCCCAGATATCTCAGTGAGCACTGACAGCATGGAGAGAAAGCAGCATTTCAACAAAGGTGCAGCACAGCATGTAATATGGCAAGATTCATATTACGGTATGTGTCTTGTGGCAAAAATAGCCAATGTACCAGCTTGTCAATGTTTGCCGTGGGACTAGTGTAAATCAGATTTAAGAATTCACAGATACACAGAAGTACACAACTGAACAGCTGAAGCATTTTGGAAGTTTCACACACTGCTGTTCCATTTTGTCTTGTTACAACGTGGTACTTTGTATTTTAAGCAATGCAATGATGATGAGGATTACTATTATTATTATTATTATTATTATTATTATTATTATTATTATTATTTTGTTGACCATGGTGGATGGCTCACATGCGATGCAGTATATGCAGAGTTGAGTTCATGGTCCTATATCCACTAATACAGATTGATTGATTGATTGAAGTATTTATTAACAGATTGCAGAATTGCAACAGTACATTTCAAGCACAACTCAATACAAAAACAGTGCGTGAGGCGTCCACCATGTTCAATTCATCATAACATTTTAGAGACATACAAATATACACTTCTATATAGCCAAAGAACAGGACATCATCATAAAGGAGGTAAAAAAGGGAAAAGAAAACACATACAGTGGTTCTCAAAGTGGAGTCCGGTGACATTAAATATAGTGAACAAGTAACATTCGCTAATAGTGAAAGTGTCACGTAAACAGTCTGTGATAATGTAGCAATGTATATTTTCCTGGCCTCCACCCAGCCACTGGGGGAGTATAAAATAAATAAAACCCTCCTGTGATTGATCACTTTCATCCTAAGATGTTTTGGCTGCGGTGTCTGTTGGACGTCGGGGCCCATATTCCCACATCCTGTCTACTGAGTGGACGGACTGACCTTCAAGGCTTTTATCCTGGTCTCAGCCTGGGCTGTCAGCCCGTGAGCACAGGCTCACAGCACAGCCTTGAAATGGAACAAAAGGACATTGAGGAGATGTGTAGGAGGGATGGTAATCCTATACACCACGGAGGTGTTCTAAGCCTTCGTATCACAGCGGTGAGGGGACACAAAATGTAACAGTAACACATTGATCTGTAAATAGCACCTCCCATAAATACTTACAGAATATTTGACTTATAAGCAAAACAAATTAATAAAAATAAGCGCAAAAACCTTTTCTGATAGAAATCAATTTGAAATGAATCGTTCATTATAATTCCCAAAATGTTGAAAATAGTATATTTACAAGATCACAATGCGTCATGATGCGATGCGCTTGTAGGTCGCTTACGGTACTTGTAGCTTTTAATTTAGGTCGACATTTTCTTTGAATATGCTGTATTTGAAAACTGCAACAGCAATGACAAAAACAACACGTCAAAACCGATTTTCAAGTCAAATAATGGCAGATTCAGTACATGGACCGCCGCGGCGCCGCCAAAGCAGTACATCGGTATGGCTCTACTCAACTTCAGCATGGTGAAAAGGGCTCCTCGTAAAAACATGTGACAAAGGCCAAGTGAAGTAGAAGAGTGAAGTGGAAGAGTGAAGTGGAAGAGTGAGAGAGAGGAGTGATATACGATGCCAACATTACAATACCTGACACGGCCTTGGCTCTGTGAATGGCTGTCCTTTGTGCTCTCTCTGCATCCTGTCGCACAACATGCTTAGAAATGCAATGCAGTTCCATGTACCGCAAGTTAAGCTACACACAAGTTAAGGTACCGTAGAGCAGTGGTTCTGAAACATGTTGTATTTGGCAGTGTCGGTATAAAAAATAGCAGAGCGACAAGCTCATGTGAGCTTGTATATATTGTATATATATACGGCTATATATACACGGCTATATATTTTATATATACAAGCTCCCCCACTGAGGGAGAAAACAAGCCATGCGTATTGGTTCACATAACCCAGCAACCCTAGGTAAATTACCCCAACTTAAAGGACCTATAACATAAAATTCAACTTTTTCCATTTCTTTTGTGTTTTTGGGGCTCCCATATGTGTTTTCTATCCCCACAAATAACCAATTTTGTACAATCAGGCTTTCATATCATGTAAGTGCTTTAATGGAAATTGCTCTCAGGAACAGCTCAACTGATTTTGGTCTCATCGTGATGTCATCAATGTCACCCTACTTTGTATAATTCCTCCTCTTCTTCAGTCTTCAGTTCCAAATTTGCATTTCCACTTTGTTTACAATGTCCACCATTGTTGATTTTCCAAGCTGGCATGGAATGGAAACAAGCCTGGTTTTATCTAGCATGAGTATTATAATGACTCAAATATTAAATAATCAGCATATCAGCACCCTCTCCACCTCAGGACATTGTGGTACTGCAGCTAAAACTGCTTTCAAAGTCCAGAAAGAAATGACAAGGACTGGTTATATCAGAGTGGTGATTGAGGCTCAAACCATTAGAAATAACTTTGAGGGACATAGACAATATGATATTAAATATTAAAAGCAGTTTTAAAATGCATGTTATTTGCGCTTTAAAGGTACTTTCAGACGGGCATCGATTAACGCAGACGACGTCGTCTGGATCAACGTCGGCTCTGCCCTTGAGGGTGCTCGACAACGCAAGCGTAAAAAAAAAGAAGCTCAGCAGAATTCAGGTCTGGTCTGTCGCGGGCATGTGCACGAAACGAGCGCGCGTGCGACAATTTCACAGAACCGCGCTCACGTACTGTAAATACGCTTTCGTTGTCGCCCGTCGACTTCTCCGTGACCTACAGAAAAAACTAAGCGCAAGTCTCATTGAAAATGAATTTCAAGTGCGTTAATCGCTGCCTGTTTGAAAGAACCTTTAGAGCCATTTAACGCAGAGATCTAAAAAGCGAGAACGCGGGCGGAAAAACGGAATTATTACGTTTTGAGACGGCAACACAGCAAATGGAACAAGACGAGAGAGAGCGGTATTGGTAGAGAGCATTACAGATGCAGTGTGATATCGCAGGCGTGGAGGTCTTTGATTAAAACCTCACTCACGACAACCGGAATAACTTGAACCAATTTGTTCAAATTCGACAAGAACGGATAGACATTTAACTTGTAAAATTGGTGGGGATTAAGTTTAATTTTCTTCCAGCACGGTTACGCACGCCCAGATTTGGAGCTCAGGACGTTTTACTTGATGTTATTTCACTGAGTGTATTCTACAGAATGTATAGCTTCAGACTAATTAAGAGCTAAGCAGTGTTGACTCACAGATCATACCACCGGGTATAAATAAGACACAGCTCATTACAGTGAAAAAAAAATAGGGAAAACTGAACATCTGTGTCAAGCTAGTGTTTTATAGTATTTTCTCCTTATTCGTATGCTTCAGTAGGAGTAGTTGGTTAGAACGGGTGCTAATATAAAAGAACGCTGTCGCCACCCCGTTCTGTAGGAAGAAATGAGATGGGAGCGTACACATACACACTCAAACACACAGGCGTGCACACGCGTGCACAAGCGTGCACATGCATATGCGCGCAGTGCCGCGCACATGCCACTCTGGAGCAGGTCTAGGGCCCACGGAGCTTCTGCTGCGTGTCCGTGTCCGTGTCCGTGTGCGCATGCACGTCATTCTGTTGGGAGGGCAGTCTGACCATGTAGCCTAGTCTCGCCGATCTCACCCTCTCCTCTTTCGCTCTATACCTCACATTCTCTCTTTCTCCTTCTCTCTCTCTCTCTCTCAATCTCTGTCTCTTTTCCTTTCTCCATTGTGCCTTTGCTTTTCTATTGCCTCATGCCTACCTCGCCTTCCTTTTACTCTCTCTCTCTCTCTCTGTCTGTCTCTAATCCCTTTCACTGCGTCTCTTTCTCTCTCTCGTCTTTCTCTCGCTCTCGCCGGGGTCTCCTCGTCTTTGTGCTGCCCGTGGCGGTGACTCGGGGGAGCGGAGGAGGGTCCGCTCGGAGCCGCCGGTATCCATCCTGCTATACAGCATGATGGATTGCTGGGTTTGGAGGGAGAACAGACCTCACAGGCGGGCCAACCTATAACTGCGAGCCTGGCAGAACCGCGGCCCGTCATCCATCTGAGAGAGTCTAAGCACAGTGAAATCCTCACTACTCATTTAAACTCAGAGAATGTGCATAATGGACCCGTAAGGGTCTGCTTGGTTCCATTTGTACAGTACAGTCTCCAGGAGTTACAAATGGAGAGGGGCAGCCTGCATTTTTCAGATCATATTCCATATTCCTCCACGTCCATTTATTTACACGTGTGCTTGTGCATACTGTATGTGTCTGTGGGCTATGGTTGTATGCATGTACAGCATTGTGTGTGCATGTGCTGTATGTGTTTCAGTATGTACTGTAAAAACCTGTATGTACTGTATGTAGGCTACAGTATGCATGTTTATAGCGCTATACCGTACATCACGTAGCCTATAGCATATGTACAGTATGTGTATTATTTAATAAGTTAACATACAGACTTTTTTGGGTTGACGGAATGCCACTCTTCATCATCCCTGCCAGTGTCACGTTCTGCCTCACATTCTGCGCACAGGACACTTGGTCGTGCCACCCGGCCTGGCAGAGTCATGCTTTTCTCGTCTGTACGCCCGTCTTTCTGCTGTCTGCCTGATTAAGTAGCGACCCTATTCAATTTGGAGGTCAGGTACAGGGCTCTGCAAACGGAGTAGTACAGTATGTAGTACATTAGTGCATACTATAGTCAGCGTGTGCTGCCCAAATAGTGTAAAGGTTGAATTAATCCGGCTCTCTCATTCGTTCATTTCCCAATTCCAGAAGAAGCCCATTCATTTGTTCCATTTGAATAGACTGTGTAATGGACAGAGCTAGACGAACTTTAAAATGGACGATGTCATAATATGGCAAGCCTTTCTTATAAATAAAAAAATATTTGATCAACTAGGGTGAATAACTGGGATTTTTGTCAGAGTTTGTCCATTGATCGTTGCGTTCCGTGAACATCAGATTTAATGGCGAGAACAAATTGCCCTGTTTTCTCGTCCAGTTTATATCGGATGTCCCATTCATTTCCATCTATTCACTGCTCTAAATGGGCTGAAAATTCAGTTTCTTTTTTAAATGACCGCATAAAATCACTATAAAGGAACAGTTATCTCAGTCAAATCCTATTGATGTTTTTTATTTCTTGGGGACAGGCTTACGCAGTAGAATAGAAGAGTGAGTGTTCATTTGCCCAGGAGAAGACAGAGTTTCTCACAGGAAGAAGACTTTGATATGCTCCAGAGGATGAGCATCTGAGCCACCAATAAGAGCCCAGTTGTTCTCATGTCCACTTTCTACCATTGTTTAACCATTTGCACCTATAGCGTCCCTATTGGTTGGCCCATTGTTCCATTGGTTCGATGCGCTAACCTTTTTTTTTTTTACTTTGCATGGATGTGTATATTTGTATGTCATTAAATGTCTCGATTAATTGAAAATGAAGATGGACCCTGATGTAAACCGGTCTTAGTGCCTTTTTCTGATTTTATCCTCTTAGCAGTAATCTGTTAACATTTTCAATCAATCAATCAAACACTAACCTAGAAATGTTCCTACTATTCCCCATTCTAGGGCAAAAATAGCAAGTCTGCTGTTCCCGGCAAGAGATGTTAGAGGGAAATACTAGCAGACCTAGTGTAGAGCCCTGGGGGGCCCCATTCAACTAAGGGTTTCATATAGGGTTTAATTTAGCATTTTACATTTTGTCAATCAGGCCAAAGAAATGCAATAGTGATGTTCCAACTAAGTAATTGTTTGAGATAACTGTCAAGCTCGCCCTGATATTAGTTGGTAGCCGATCATGACTAAATTGTGGAGCTTGTTCACTTTGCCAACTACACTAGTCATCATTTATTTCTCATCATCCTTTAACTTTATTCAACTTTTCTCACTAACATTCAGTTGGTCCCGCAGGCAGATACTTTGAATCCAAATATGTCTGGGTTCTATTGATCCCAATGGCGTTGTCTATAGGCAGATACATGAAAGCTTTTATTTTCGTCTAGTACTTCAGAATATTGACAAAAGATACAGCAGTGCATGGGTAGTGATGCTTGGCGTTATAAATCATGTACGAGTCTCGCGGTCGAATCCCTGCTCGCGTTGTAGACTTGGGCGGATAATCGATCCCAAATAGAGAAGCCTAATGTAATGGATACACTATGAACACACAATGATGTCATTGCTGTCGGGCATAGCCCTACTAAATGAATGCCTCCACCCGCAAAACACTCCTTTTGTCTCTCCCACTGTCTTTATTTTGCAAATCTAACAGTTCATGCTTCTCGTTAAATTAGTGTTCTGTTCACCGATTTATTTGCCCCATTTCCCTCAGAAACTACTAAAACATTTACAGCTTTTTTTTATTTTTCTTATCAGGTTATAAACTATCTTATCTTCACAAACGTTTGAACATTTGAGCTATTCAGTCAGACCATCCATTTAAGGGATATAAACCCTATATACAGCACTTTGTTGTACATCAGATAGCGAATGTAGCCAATCTACAAGCTCATAAAGTGTCTACTCATAAACCTTATTGACTTTGTTGTATGTTTAATAGCGAAAATAGCCTATATACTTTGTATGTCACATAACGAAGATAGACGATATACAGGTTAACAACAGTATATATTTGGTTGTACATCAAATAGCAAAAATAGCCAATCTACAAAGCTCATAAAGTTTATATTGATTGATTGATCGATTTTTCTTTATTATAGTGTCATTCTTCCAAGGAAGCCCAGTCCATATGGACTTCTTACAGGACACTTTTCCTTTATGGTACAGTACAGTACATGAACCCTGTACCCTGTTGTAACTACTGATTTAGAAGGCCTCTGTAGAATGGGCCTCGACGGGTTAAGGGGATCAGAGAGAGAGACATTTAGGGTGTACGTGAGATAATGGCTTTTTCGTTGCTGCCTTGAATGCGTTCCACTAACTCCCACTTCCTCCTGAAGCCCGCCACTCGCCACTCGGAGAGTTCTTTCCCTCTGAAAGGCCCTCAGTTTGTAAACACGCGCAGGAGGTCGACACCGGTGTTAGCCTGCGCGGTCGGATATTGGCAGTTTTACTCCCTCGTACCCTGCATCCCCCCGGCCCCCCACCCCACCCCAGGCCTCCGCGGCCCCCCACCCTCCATCATATCCCTGACCTTTTCAAAATGCTGCAGAATGAGAGGGCAGCTTCTACTGGGGTTTAATTATAGACTGACCCGGGGTCACGTCGTAGCGCCGAGGGGCCCTCACGTGCTAATCGGGAGATGTTTTAGACCGATGGACCCGTGCTCAAGTCTGAAGGAACGAACGACAGTACAATACAATACAGTACAATACAATACAATACAATACAATACAATAACGCAATGGAAAGAGGGGGGTGGGGGGGGGGGTATCTATGGTGTAATTATCCCACTAAGACCTGAGGCCGATTCTTAAATTGTTTTCTAAAATAACTTTGTTGTTGCTATATCAGTGGTTCACAAACTGTTTACTCTCAAGGACCTCCCAAAATGTGTGTCATGTATTCATTTGGCCGCCGGCCCGCAAATATTTTGTTCCAAGGATCGGAAAACAAAGATTTGAGTTAAAAATGTTCAGCTTTAAACATTGTATGATTTATATTGTATGATTTTTGATTGATGATTTTTCAAAACGTAGCAGATCTACAAGCCCATAGCACGGCATGAAGTGACATGCTTGTAGATCTGCTGTTTTTGAATAGCCAAAGCAGTTGCGCTTTCCCAGTGTTTAGTGGGTTAAAACAAGGCCACGTCTGATCCTGACGATGACACTGTGTCATCAATTTTTCCCTCACTTGTGTCTCCTGAAGACATTCCCGTGTGTCTGACCACAGGGAATGTTTCCTGAAGACATTCCCGTCTGTCTGACCACAGGGAATGTTTCATTCCCGTGTGTCTGACCACAGGGAATGTTTCATTCCCGTGTGTCTGACCACAGGGAATGTTTCATTCCTGTGTGTCTGACCACAGGGAATGTTTCCTGAAGACATTTCCGTGTGTCTGACTACAGGGAATATTTCCTGAAGACATTCCCGTGTGTCTGACTACAGGGAATGTTTCCTGAAGACATTCCCGTGTGTCTGACCACAGGGAATGTTTCATTCCCGTGAGTCTGACCACTGGGAATGTTTCATTCCCGTGAGTCTGACCACAGGGAATGTTTCTCCTGAAGACATTCCCTAATTCGTTCTAATCGTCTTGCGGTCAAAACCAGCCCTGGACATGTTTTCTCTCTCATATAAATCCAAAACAAAGACGTTGAATCAAATCCGCTAATCCATTACAACAAACTCCTTTTTTTTCTCTGTCTCATTCAGTGAGTCCTTGCCAGATTCTAAGGTTCAACTCTTGTTTTGATTACATTTCTTCAGGAGATTGGGTTTAATTATCGTTTGATAGTTGGAGTTAATTGGATAGTTAATTGGATGTTTATAGAGGTGTTTTTGTCCATAAAACTTAATCCAATCTCTCTTGGGAAATGCTTTCTCCAAACCAGTACCACAGCAGTATGCGACGTGTGTATGTGCATTCACAGAAGCTCTTTCTGTTTTGCACAGCTTGCACCTCTGTTGTTTTTGGATAGTTGTGATTTGATAATATAGAATATACATATGTTTCCATTTCCAAATAATATAATAATATGCTTAATTTGCTTACAGATCTGTAAGAGTAATATTAGAAAGTGTGTTGGCAAATAAATAAAAAACAATTTGAGAACCCCTGGTCTGATCAGACAGACCTTGGTCAGCATTTTGTCATAATATGGGTCACAAAATGATTGATCTGATGTTTAAGCCCTTTTGATTTTACAGGGTGCAAGTAAAAAATGACGTTTTGATCTGTCACATCTTTGTCAGGTCATAGCCCGAGAGGGCAACACAGTATGGCTTAACCCATTCTGACCTGAGATCAGATTCATACGAGGTTTTCCACTGGACACACACTGGTCTGATGAACCCATTCTGACCTGAGATCAGATTCTAAAAATGTCAGTCGTTCTTCGATTTTTCAAAAATGGCAGACCTACAAGCTCGTATCGCGCCACTCGGTGGCGCGATATGAGCTTGTAGATCTGCTATTTTTAAATAGCTAAAGCATAACATGATGCTGACACCAAAATGGGTGCCCGGTCAGAATGGCTTAAGAACACACATGGTGCAGTGGCAGGCCCTTCAATTAACCAATGTCACACAGTCAGCAATAATTGGTTCATACATATTTTCCACATGGAGCATTCATGTCCAGATGAGAATAAAAATGTACATTTAAGCTGTAGATAAACAATATAAGGAGGACGTAAGAACGATATCAAACAGTACAAAAGTTTAAAAGACAACTGTCAAGTTCAAGTGCATATTTTGTTTTAAGTACATATGATATATTTTTTAGACATTTATATATTAAAAACGAGTATAAGGCAGAAGACCAAACATGAGTTTGGTAATGGACTGCTTTGAGTCAACTGTAGCCTACAACAGTCCAACACAGATGCTTTCATGTGCTAGCATGCATTGATCTTCATTTGAGATGGTTTTCTAACTGTCCTTTTGTTATTCTGGTTAAGGCTATGCTTTGGAGAAGGGGGGGGGGGGAGTAGGGGGGAACATATTGAGACGAGAGCAGGCAGATGGTTCCAAGCTAATGATGGTGGAATGCTGAAGGCTTCTTGATCACGTTCCAGGGCTCCGGTCCTGTTGGGAGCACTGTTCTAATTTACTGCCCCATGGCTGTTCATATATTCGTCCTTAACAACTGCCTACCAGGTGTAAAAGCAGCTTGAAAACATGGAGGTGATGATCCTATCCACACTTTTCCTGGGCTGTGTGTGCTCCAGTTCCTGTCGATTTGATCCAATGAAAGCCAATGAAACTGGTCAGATGACCAATGATATCCAATGAAATCAACAGGAACTGGAGCACACACAGCCCAGGAAAAGTGTGGATAGTCAACATGCTTGTGAATCATTAAGTGGATTGCAGTTATTATAGGCCTACATAATTGTTGCTGTTTTATGTCATGCAAAAATAGCAGATCTACTGTTTAAGCTTGTGAGCATGTAGAGCTGCTATCTTCATTTTCATAACGGCAGGGTGAAAGTGGTGTGCCTGTGGGTTTTATACACATTGAACCAATGAAAAGTATTAACAAGAGCTGGTGACAAAATTAATTATTAATTAAAGTACATTGGATGATGTTTTTTTACATTCCGCCCCGGCAGCAATGATACTGTATATCAGAAACCTCTTATCTCCATATTTTATTTATTTTTAAATGCCCTACTTTATCGTTCTACAGCGTCACACAAAAGTAGCAAAAGTAGCTACTCTTGCTACTCTTAAAAAGTAACAGTTTTTTGACAGACAGAGATTATGTCATACTGCACAACACACAAACATGCTGCTGTTTACCCTGCCGCTAGCCCTATTGGGGGGGGGGGGGGGGGGGTGGAGAGTTTTGCAAACTGTCCTCACTTCTTTATGTTGATTGCATTTCAAACTTAAATGAATTTGATACTGTTACTCCCAGTTGCAGCCCCACTTTACGCATCCCTGTAGGGTACTTACCACGATAAGTGGACAACACAGAGCGGTTATTTGAGCGCACAGCGCAGGGACCTAATATACAGCAAGAAAGCCTTGCATGTACGCCTGCCTCTGCTTCCAACGTGCACGTCTCCCCTTTCACTGATGTATAATACAGAATAAATTGATTAAAACATGACTGCGAGCAGTGGGGGGGGGGGGGGGCGGTGATGGCTACGTCTTTTCAAATCGTCAAAGGGCCCCCTAGTCAAAACGGTCTTCCATATCTCCCATAATGGCTCAGCCATATGGGCATTATCATATAGAGAGAGTATAATGAGAACAGTAGATAGGCAGAGGATTACTGTACGTATCTTATGAAGCCACGAAGCGCCAGTAGCAATGGGGCCGTAGTTGTACTTTGATGAAGGGGCAAAGTCACATTATTTGATTCATTCATTCATTCATTCATTCATTCATCCATTCATCCATTCAGTGTTCCTTTTTTATCTTTCAGTCTTTGTTTTCGCCTCGTTCGAGGAATAGGCATTGGAGCATGTATCCGCATTGAACCCGTCATAGCGCGATGTCATACAGTATTTTTATACATATTCATATTTGCAGTACACTTTGCAACGCTTGAACACAGCAGTTTGTCGTGTAGCGTAGCTGACGTCGCCACCTGAAATCAGTGAACAAAGCCAACCCTCTCAATATGTCCTAAATGTCCTACATGCGTTCAAATAAAAGGAATACAACTTGTGTGTTTCTGGAAATGTTTTCCACTGCCTGCTGGTTTCTATAATACTTCTACGTCTCTTTATCAGCTGTGGTTGCAGACGCCTCTCGTTTATATAAAAAAAACAAAAAAAAAAAACATTATAATTCTGTATAATACAAAGCCGTGTATCCCCCTTTACCTGCCGCTGGCTTGTTTAATAGTTAATTATTTTAATAGTTAATAGTATACATTCAGTGGTGTCCAGGAACATTAAAGTTAACATCAATACAACCCTGCAGTGTTGGACCAAATGAGGTCGTACATACAGTACACTAGTAGTGGTGCATTTTGGTCATGTACAAAAGTAATGTGACCCTGGGGGTCTGCTTTGAGAACCACTGATCTAGCTCAGGCGGAGTCTGTGGCAGAATACGGTACATTGAGCGTGCTAATGGGTTAGCCTGTAGCGTGCTAATGGGTTAGCCTCGAGGCTAACACATTACATAATAATATTACTTTCACAAATCAAGTCAAATAATATTACTTATTCCTAATGCAGTAGACCTACTTTTTTTTGCCTGGTTTACCATGTTGCTTTTAAACAAGCACTGTCTTGTCTATACTGGCATGTTTCCACTACAACCCAATCCCAGTTGTAGGCAGATTATTTCGGCCATCTTCCTGAACAATTTGCTATTTATTATAGCTGCGGTCTGCAGACCCCCATCTGAAAATATGGTTTGCCAGAGACCGCCATAACAGAAGATTTGTGCTGTTAAACTTTTTTCAAAACTATTCCACATTTTTTAAAGATCCCTCCCCAAAATAAGACAATATGATTTTTTTTTGCCAGGTGAAGCCTGGCCAATTTTCGCTCGGGTTGGCTTTGAGGACCTAGTCCTGATTGGCTGCCCCGAGTCTGAACCCATACTCTGAAACGCCGCCTAAGCCAATGGGAGTGCCTCCTAAGCCCTGAAAGGCCACAAGGCAGAAGTGTTAACCCAGACTCTGCAACGCCCTATATGGCAACACCGCAATATAACTCTACAGCGGCTAATGTTGTGAGCTAACTGGAGCTACAGAACAAACCAGATACACAACGGAGAGCCATTGTTTCACCTGGTAGTTAATGATACGTGTGTCGTTCTTGTTTTCAGCAGATCCATTGCATCGCATTGTGCGCTAGATCTATTTTCAAATATAAATTAAGTTAACTTATTTCTCAATTAGCAGGGGACCCCTTAAAACCCCCTCACGGACCCCACTTTGAGAAGCACTGCCCTAACAGTCAGCCATAATGTTGTGTTGGTAAGAGAAGTAATGATGCTTGATATTGTCTGCTCATCTGACCTTTATGTTGGAACAAGAGCCTCAGACTCTTAATGGCACGTATGACAGGCTTTGGTTGTGTAGAGACTAATGGTGTTGATATTTGGCAGTCGTGGACATGTCCATAAACCCCCCATTAGTGGCTTGAAAATGGCTGGCCTTTGCAAGAAGAATAAACACTGTACTGTACCATGCTGCTGAATGTCAGCTGTCTCAATTCATCAAGTCTCTGAGAAGTGTGTCTCAGTCGTTTACTGTATGTCGAGTTGTGTCGAGTTGTAACATGGTTGCACACCATAGCTTATGTGTGAGCACACACACACACACACACACACACACACACACACACACACACACACACACACTTTGATGGCACTGCCCACGAGCTGCAAAGGAACGGCTGAAGTGCTGCCTGGTCTTGCGTTTTGCTCGCTCAAAAAGGATCCACTGTGTGCTTCCACTCATTCTGGCTTTAGTCTCCCCATGGGGTGTCTTCCTTCCTCGCAGCGTTCAGTTTGAGAAGTCCCAGCCACATCTCCTCAGTGTGCTCAGCTATAGAGCAAGGGCAAACGCTGGGCATATCATTTTATTAGATGGCAGACCCTGCACGCCTCCTCGCAGTCACTATCAGCTCTCAGGGTTTTACAGATTGTTACACCATGGAACACATCGAAATGGCTTATTCCTCTCTCTCGCCGTGTTCCCGTAAAACAATACAAGGGTGCGAGTGTTTCGCAATATAACTTTTATCAGCCGGCGCAGGTGTAGCCTCCATAACATCTTGCGAATAATTGAGAAATACCGTTCAGCCGTTGTTTACAGATCCATGCTCCATGACCCCAAGGACTCCTGTACAGTAGGTCATAATATTAACACATCCTCAAAGCGTTCATCGTTCTCCGAGTGGTGATTCAGTAAAGAAAAGACAAAGAAATGTGGTCAAAACTGACGTGGAATGATACGACCTCTGGCCCCCCCGCCAGCCATTGTTGTGTATGTATACGCGTTGACCCCCGGTTCTGCGTGGCCATAAATAATACAGAGCAGCCTCAACATCCTTATTGATCACCATGCCTATCTCTCTATTCGGGCTACATCCACCACGCATTGGTTTTAACCCATTCTGACCTGAGATTCTAAAAATGTCAGTCGTTCTTCGATTTTTCAAAAATGGCAGACCTACAAGCTCGTATCGCGCCACTCGGTGGCGCGATATGAGCTTGTAGATCTGCTATTTTTCAATAGCTAAAGCATAACATGATGCTGACACCAAAATGGGTGCCCGGTCAGAATGGGTTAAAAGAAGTGTGATTTATGTTAGCTGGCGGCTGCGAGGCCCTTATCTGCATCCAGCGCTGCAGCGATAGCAGGTAGCAGCCTCTCGTATATTCATCACTACATATGAAGTGGAGAGAGAGAGAGAGAGACGCCCAGATATCACAGACCCCGAGGTGAAGTTTCTGCTGATGGCTGCTTTGACTGTTAACGCAAAGGTGTTTTTAATTAACAGCGTTCTGTATTCATGCCGTGCTGTGGCCGTCCGTGTTAAGGAAAGATAACTTGGAAAAGAACCCTGACAACTTCCCGACCTCTCTCTCTCGAGTACTTCATTCTATAATTAATGGCTCCGCTTTGGACACAATATACGGCATCAGCCTTGATTAGAGACTTCATCCTCGCACCCTTGTGATTATTAAGAACATGCACTGGAACATAATTCATCACTAAATTCATTCCCCAAAAGATTGGGTGAAATTGCAGGTAGCGTAATACACTACGGTAGAGTGAAAACAATGTGTTGCATTGGCCCGCTACTATGGGTCCAATGCTTTGCTCTACTTGCTGCCAAGTTTCACATTATTAAATGATTCATTAACTCAAATAACTCGGGTAACTCAAAGTGTTAAGGGACCATAATGGTGGTATCGCATGATAAGCCTATTGATTGTTTACCGGTCATGGTATACATTGCTGCCGACCATTTTCCAGAGCATTTAGGAATAAATGTTGTACTTTGCACATTAAAGATCAGCCTGCCCAAGCAGCAGTACTGTAGCCACGCCTGTGTGGACTAATCTTTAACGTGCAAATGACAACGTTAAGACCAGCGAATGGACTTATTCGATCGGGTGAAGGCAATTAGCGTCACGTAAACAGCTATATCGTTGCTATATCCCTCTATATATACACGTATACTGGAAAACTTGACGCACTTTCCCCACACGACTGCCCCAAGTCACTGTCACTCACTCCTGCCTTCTGTTGTTTCGCCATTACCAGCTAATAATCATTTACATTTGTTTGTTTGTTTGTGTGTGGGGGTTTGCTCTTTTGTTGTGCGTGGGTGGGCGTTAGTGGTGGTTTGTAATTTCCTTTGCGTTTCACCTCGCTCGCTCATATCATGTGCTTGCATTTATACTTGTGTGTGTGCACGTCACTCGCTTCTGCTGTGTGTGTTTTCCCCACCCCCCATTGCCGCATTGATGGAACTTAAAGGTATATTCAGTGATTTCACTCAAAAAACCTTAGGTTTCGTTTTTGGCTGGGACCTAAGCCTTTCATCCAATCAGGATAGAGAGCCAAAAACGAAACCTAAGGTTTTTTGACCCCCAGGGGTTAACTGGGGACAGGGAGGAACTCCTTATATGGTCAGCACACTCTATAGTAGAGAGGATTATCACAACAAAACAAAAAATAAAAAATAAGTGATATTTTAATTAAGTGAAATCACTGAATATACCTTTAAGGGCACTTTGTGAACCCTATACTTTGACGTTGAACATAATTATTCACATACTGTATACTACATACAGAGTACTGGCCTGCCACAAAATGAATATAAATGCACCATTTACCATTTATACTGAATACGGGTTTCCGGTCTATGGATTTAAGTCGTTTAGCCTTTGTAACAATTTTCTCAAAATGGGAAATGTCACATTGTTAGCCTCGATATCGATGCGTGGGAATCGCAGACCTCATGTGGGTGTCCAGGCTTATTAATATTGAGATAACCGTGCATGTCGCGTGGAGAACTATCTCGTGTCACTCTGACCCGTGGCTTGTTTAATCGACATTATCTCTGCATACTAGGATGAAGTCCCAGGAGCAGATATAGATTGTAATCATGTAAGCAAGCATGCATCAGCTTGTCATGTTGGCATAACCTACTCCATTTACATTTACTATAAAAATGTGAAGTTTCCCGACACAGTATATAGATTGGAGTGCTTTCACTCTCTCTCTCACACACACACACACACACACACACACACGCGCGCGCACACACACACACACACACACACACACACACACACACACACACACACACACACATACACACAGGCCAAACACAAAGTGGTCAGACACTAGTGATAGGACCGTTGCAAAGTGCTGTGTCATTAGAAGGGTGAGGCTGATGGTTTCTACAGGAGACAGCTGCTCTTCAGGGGTCGGGGATGTACTGTTCAGAGTACATGCCTGTGCGTGCGTGCGTGCGTGTGTTTTGACAGACTAGCCAAGGTGTGGAAGAGAGGGACAAACTGAGAAATAAGTACGATAAATAAGAGACGTAAGGAGAGAGAGAGAGAGAGATATATGAGCGGGAGCCAAGAGGATTAACCCATTCTGACCTGAGATCAGATTCTAAAAAATGTCAGTCGCTCTTCGATTTTTCAAAAATAGCAGACCTACAAGCTCGTATCGCGCCACTCGGTGGCGCGATATGAGCTTGTAGATCTGCTATTTTTCAATAGCTAAAGCACGACATGATGCCAACACCAAAATGGGTGCCCGTTCAGAATGGGTTAAGAGGATGCCCTTAGTAGAGTCTGTGCGCCAGGTACGTGTAACTACACTCAGCCAGCTAATTCCAGCTAAGTCCACCACTTTCCTCTGAGCTCAGTGCCTTATTTCCCCCAAAGCTCTCTATAAAGTGTTCTCTTTTTCTGCCTTTTCTCCAGCACACTGCTTCTCAAACCTTTTCATGTGAAGGACCCCCAAATGGATGGATGGATATATATATATATATATATATATATATATATATATATATATATATGGCCATGGACCCCCATCTGAAAAGACTTTTTTGCCATGAGGGACAGAAGAAAAGATTCAAGTTTAAATTATAGATTAAAAAAATCCCAATACACTATATTCAATGTTTTTCTAACATTTTCTGAAATAGCAGGTGTACTGTGTTGTCTGTCTGTCTGCCTGCCTGTGTGCGTGCGTGCGTGCGTGCGTGTGAACGTGTTCAGGCATGTGTGATGACGTCAAAGGCCCTTTCAGAAGGGCAGCGGTTGTTAGTACTTAATATTTTCAATGAGAGGCCCTAGGTTTTTTTTAAGTGGTGCAACCACTTCTACATCCAGCATGCAATGTCCATGTACCTGTGTACCTGTTTGTGATGTGTGTGTGTGTACCTGTGTGAGCACGAGTGGTGTTCGCATGCGTGAAATTGGAACGAGAGAAGTATGTGACATGGCTGCCACCTGCTGGACGCAAACGATACAGAGAAGAAATTGGAACGATACAGAGAAGAAATTTGAACGATACAAATTGGAACGATACAGAGAACCAATAGAAGGGAGTTGCACCACTTGGTTCACACTGGTGTGATTTTTTTGTATACGCGCAGAGAAGTTAAGGGGCCACAACTCAAGCGTATTTACGTGGGCACGGTCCCATGACATTGTTACGTTGCGTGCTCATTTCGTGCACACGCCCGCGACTGGCTAGACAATAAGAGCCAGAGAAGTTCCTATTTATAACAGCAGTCTACGCATGTGTGAGCATGCAGTTCGTGCAGGGGACACCTAGCAACCGGCTCAGGGCACAAAAGTTGTTTTTTTAGCGGTGCCGTTTCAGAATCATATAAAGCAATATAAACCGTATATATACGTCAATCGCAGACAACATTTGGCTATTAAAACATGTATATATATATATATGTGTGTGTGTGTGTGTGTGTGTGTGTGTGTGTGTGTGTGTGTGTGTGTGTGTGTGTGTGTGTGTGTGTGTGTGTGTGTGTGTGTGTGTGTGTGTGTGTGTGTGTGTCAATAGCAGTCAGTATGTTAAGTGTGTGCTGCGTACATACTGTACAGTAATTCCTACCATTATTGTCATACATGACGCGGGAACAAAGGATCCGATGTTGGGACTTTGCTAAACTGAAATTGTGAGAGAACGTGAGCGAACACGGAACAACAGTGCAGGGGAGAGAGAGAGACACAGAACAACAGTACAGGGGAGAGAGAGAGACACAGAACAACAGTGCAGGGGAGAGAGAGAGACACAGAACAACAGTGCAGGGGAGAGAGAGAGACACAGAACAACAGTGCAGGGGAGAGAGAGAGAGAGACACACAGAACAACAGTGCAGGGGAGAGAGAGAGAGAGACACAGAACAACAGTGCAGGGGAGAGAGAGAGAGAGACACAGAACAACAGTGCAGGGGAGAGAGAGAGAGAGACACAGAACAACAGTGCAGGGGAGAGAGAGACACAGAACAACAGTGCAGGGGAGAGAGAGACACAGAACAACAGTGCAGGGGAGAGAGAGAGACACAGAACAACAGTGCAGGGGAGAGAGAGAGACACAGAACAACAGTGCAGGGGAGAGAGAGAGACACAGAACAACAGTGCAGGGGAGAGAGAGAGAGAGAGAGACACACGATGTGTGTGAGTGTGTGTGTGTGAGCAGCTCTGTCTCAGCAGGACAGTGGCAGTCTCCCACAGCAACCATCTGGCCTCATATAATCTGTCACAGTGTCATTCAGTGACCTTCACCTCCCTCCTTCGGCCTGTCAGCGCCCTGTCCGTCCATCCTACTCAACGTGTGTGTGTGTGTGTGTGTGTGTGTGACATGTGAGTGACACATGTCAGGCGGCTCCTTTCGGGCCGTTCTGACCTTCACCTTCATCCCTCTTGATAGCTACTCAGCATCATCGTCATCATCTACATCAACAGCATCATCATTTTCACCACCATGTCTGTCAGTCTCTGTCTCACTGTTGCTCTCTCTCTCTCTCTCTCTCTCTCTCTCTCTCTCTCTCTCTCTCTCTCTCTCTCTCTCTCTCTCTCTCTCTCTCTCTCTCTCTCTGTCATCCCATTAGGGACGGCTGACGGTCCTCCACTTTGACTGTTCCGTCTTGTTGTCCCGACGGGTCTTCATATCTTAATGTCCATGGAACTTTGATACGTGGGTTAAAAAGGCAAGCCTGACTATTTTAACAGTCTCAGATCTGCGCACAAAATATATATTTTTGCAAGCTTTCAGGTCTACTGACCTTCTTCAGGCCGGAAGAAGGTCATTACACCGAAAGCTTGCAAAATATAAATACTTTGAGTGTGCAGAGCTTCCTTTTCTTTTTTTCATTATCCCTTTGTGACTCCAGCACCTCACTTAAAGGGACACTTCACCCTTTTTGCAAAAAAATATATGTTAATGACATTTAGGAGCTTTAGAACACTTTCCTGGGGGTCTTTA
>NC_139709.1:39055790-39100790 GCF_964188405.1 Protomyctophum parallelum | reverse complement strand
GTGGCATCTTGCTCTCTCTAGTAGCAGCCATTTAAAAATATTTGATTCAGAACCGTATACTTCTCCACCCTTTTTCTTTCTTTTTTTGCAATTAAGGTGTTGGTTACAGTATTGAGTCTACTTCAATCGTAACTCATACAGTGATTATATTTCAATGCTGGCAATAACAATATAGCTAACGGCGGATATCATTTTGAAATGATATCCACCGCAGCAGCAGGTGTGCTGGATTATGAAAAGATATATGATACGTTTTTTAAAGGTTAATCTGACATTATTTTTGCAGAGGAATGGAGTCGCATGTAAGATAAGGGTGTGTGTGTGTGTGTGTGTGTGTGTGTGTGTGTGTGTGTGTGCTGCCGTGTGTGAGTGTGTGTGTGTGCGTGCGTGCGTGCGTGCACATTCAAACGCGATTATAAAACTGTGGAAAGCTTTTCAAAGGCAGTCTCTACGGCATGTTAAGCCTGTGAAGCTAACATACTGTACCTCAGATATGGGGAGGAAGGAATATTTCAGTGAATAGTTTCAGTGAATCTGACGGCAGCTTTTTCCCACCTCCAGCTTTATTATCTCGGGCTTGACGAGCTGGTTAATTAGCCACTCCATTGATGTTGTGTACATACTCTAAGTAGCTCCAGATGGAAGTATAGATATTTCTGGCCAAATATAACTCGAATATACAAGTCAAAGTTACTAATGGAGTACTTTCTTTAAAATGACTTAAATATTCACACAAATTGCAAAGTATACTTATTTTTTTAATGTCATTGCATTGCTGTGTTGAAATGTATACATTTTCCAAAATAATTAAATGATTTTCCAGAAAGACAATAATGAAAATAGCACACAACTTCATATAGGGTTGTCCCGATCCGATGGCGGATCGGGTGCAAATTGAACGTGATCGGGACATCCCTATAGCAGTGTTTCCCAACCTTTTTTGCTCCAGGGCACACTTTTCATAGCCTAAAAATCTCGGGGCACACCTAGGCCTATCTATATATACATATACATATACATACATGTGTGTTGTAGCCACAACAGCTACGTCGCTATTGCAACACCCACAACACCATCTTACACACTACACCCACACACACTCACACGGCAGTGACGTCACACACTTACCTTCGCAGTGGTCGGGACCTATCTCCTCCTATCGCGCCCAACGCCAACACTCAACACCACCCGCCAAACACTGGTCATTGCAGTGCCACCAAAGATGCCTCCCGTCCACACTCACGGCGGCAATGCATTTGTTTACTACAAACATTATCGCCCCAAGCACCCACACCCCCGGAACACTGTTGCCCTTTCACCACGCTAAATTCGCCAGGTCTATGCAAGTGAGCACAAATTACATGTGAGAAAATTCATTCACAAGCCCACAAATGCCATTCAAATGCCATTCAACACACACTACGACTCGCTTACAATTCGCCAACCTGGCAACTACTACCCCGTCTTTTAAGCCACTCCCCTGTGCTGCTCTGATAGTCTCCCTGACAGTCCTGTCCGCAGGAGAAAAACACAAGGAAGGAGAGGAATCTTCGCCTCACGATTTTGCTTATTCCTTCTAAATCTCTGTATATAAAATATCGCTTACTCAGCGAATCTCTTAGTTACATGAACATTGTTCTTCCACAGTACTTGGTTTGTGTCGAATTTGCCATTTCGTCTGCCGAGTACTTTTCATTGCGCACACACACACGCACACGCACGCACACACACACACACACACAGGAATAGCCATGCAGCCTATAGACCGATTCCGTACCGGTTTCATGGTCGCAGCCTACGTATTTCCTGTAGGCGGACTCGACGTAGCTGCGGGGGTAAAACCCTCACCAGGCGCACCTCTTCCACTACAGTGAACGGCAGAGTGACTGATGTTAGTTTGCCTCAAACTTTACTCCTTTACCTGCTTTTTTACTAACACTAACATTACAAAAATGCCCAGAACATCGAGATGAACCTGTGTAGTTTATGGCTGCTCCAACAGTAGTGGCAACATAACAAATAAAATAAAACAGAATGTCTAATATCCACCACGATGGCTGAGACCAGAGCCATTGAGTAATGGTTGAGACAAAGCAGTGAAGAATCCTGCAAGATACATAATTTCAGTCTTACCCAATACCCAATCTTTCTGTTTTATGAACACAAGGCTGCTGTATTTTATACCTCATACTAAGCATTTAAAGTATGAGGTATAAAGTACAGCAGCCTTGTGTTAATAAAACAGAAATATTTGGTATTGGGTAAGACTGGCGTTATGTATCTTTCACTGCTTTGTCTCAACCATTACTCAATGGCTCTGGCCTCAGCCACCACGGTGGATATTTTGACATTCCGTTTTATTTTATTTTTTATGTTGCCACTACTGTTGGAGCAGCCATAAACTACACAGGTTCATCTCGATGTTCTGGGCATCTTTGTAATGTTAGTGTTAGTAAAAAAGCAGGTAAAGGAGTAAAGTTTGAGGCAAACTAACATCAGTCACTCTGCCGTTCACTGTAGTGGAAGAGGTGCGCCTGGTGAGGGTTTTACTCCCGCAGCTATGTCGAGTCCGCCTACAGGAAATACGTAGGCTGCGACCATGAGACCCGCTACGGAATCGGTCTATACACGGAGGCAGCGAGACAGGACGTTATAATCTTGAGTTTCATTAAATAACTGTCTTTCTCCGCACGTGCACGTGCGCACACAACATTTTTCAAGTGAAATGCGTAACGCCAATATTGGGCTAATATAGGTAATAGGCTACCAATATGTGGGTAGCCTACAGGGATTTACCCACGGAATGAATATATATATATAATCATCTATACTATACCAGGGCTGCCCACACTTTTTTTTACTTCAGAGCTACTTTCAAAAGGACCAGCTCATATAGGCTACCCACCAAATAAAACTATCATCCCATTGTTTTTTATTTTTAGTATTTGGCTTTGCTACTGATGATTGTACGCAACAACAAGTATTGCATTGTGTGTTTGAGCTGACAGGCCCTTTTTGATGTCAATCAATCAAGTCATCTCAGGTCATCTCAAGCGGCAGATGCAAAAATCGTTTTTTATATTAAAATTATATATATATTTTAGGGCCATGTCATGTGGTCTACCTGCAAAGCCTTTGTGATCTATACTGGTAGATCCTGATCTACCTTTTGGGCACCGCTTAACGTCAGATCAGCCGTTTTGTCGGTCAGCGCCAAAAATGCTCCCCGACAGCATAATTGGAGCAAATACCGGGCAGTGTGTATGAGCCATAATGTGTTGACTTGACTACACTACAGGACTACAGGACACATAATAATAACTAATAACCCATCCGTTACTACATGTGGAGTCAACTCCCGCAATTTCCTTCTTCCCATAGTGCGCTGCAAAGTAACTCTGGGATGAGCGGCCGCTTATTTGCGGCCGCGAAATTCTAGTATACATACATACAGTGTTGGGATTAATAAAGTGACAACTTTTACAATATCTCCATTCCCATTATCCAAATTAATTCCTTATTATATATATTTTTTTTAAATACATTTTGGAGAAAAAAATAGCTCATATGCAATGTGAAATGCCACCTAATTCTTAATCCTTTTCCTTGTCTTTATTATGGGCCATCTTGTGAAAGCTGCATGCTTTTATTGTGAAGGGTCTCAGTTCTCACAGCCTGCATATTTCCACGTGCTAAAAATAGCTGATCGACAAGCTCACAACGCGTTGCGTCGGCAACGCGTTGTGAGCTTGTCGATCAGCCATTCTCAGCATGCAAGCATAACACGTGTACGACGAAGAATAAAGCAGGCATCACTGCGCTTCTGTGGAGGGAGGGAGATATATTTTGTCGGCCGAACGAGGCGATTTGGATATTGTACTAATGGCATTGGTGTTCTATAAAAAAATAAATATCGGATAGGGAAAAATCGGTATCGGCAGATTCTCAAAATCAAATGATCCGAATCGCTTCGGTTCGGGAGCTAAAAAAACAAGTGACCCCTGAACTCCACGCATTGTGAGCTTGTAGATCAGGTGTGTTCCACAATATTTGAAACAGACCCCCCCCCCCTGGGGTTTAACCCATTCTGACCTGAGATCAGATTCATACGAGGTTTCCGCCGGACACACACTGGTCTGATGAACCCATTCTGACCTGAGATCAGATTCTAAAAATGTCAGTCGTTCTTCGATTTTTCAAAAAATAGCAGACCTACAAGCTCGTATCGCGCCACTCGGTGGCGCGATATGAGCTTGTAGATCTGCTATTTTTAAATAGCTAAAGCATAACATGATGCCGACACCAAAATGGGTGCCCGGTCAGAATGGGTTAAGAGGTTTTAAGTGGCTGATTCATAATGTACTGTATATTTATTTTCCCTTCCGAGAAATGTAGTATAGAGTCAAAAAGTATTTGCCTTTTGAAATGTATTGGTGTGAATTAAGCTTCTAGAGCTCGAGGTGAAGGGGTTGACCAGAAACTCTTTTATCACTTCAAGACTTCATGCTCAAATTCACCCACACGAATTACTGGCTTCAATTGCACTTCAAGGAGTCACCCAACCAGACACAAAGTGGTTTGAAACGACCAACTCGGCCTCGAGCCATATTCATATTTCATCGTAGGACTTGAAAATAGCCTGTAGATTGGATACTTTACTATAACACCCTGTTGAAAGTAGCTGAAACGAGGAAGAGAATAATATTAGTGGCAGACTGGATATTTACGGGAGGATAAAATTTAAAGTTAAATAAGATGAAGTACTATATAAAAAGAAAATGGGGCACAAAGTGCCTTTTGGCCAACGTGTAGCGCTAGATGAAAGGCCATGGGGGTCACCAACATCTGTAGGGGTCATTCTCCGGGGAGCATAAATGTTCCAGCTAATTCTATGGCAATGCAGCCATTAGTTTTCACTCGTTGGGACCAAAGTCGGTTGCAGACAGACAGACGGACGGACGGGCGGACGGACGAACCAACTGACCTTGGTCAGAATGGTGAGAAATGAATATACGGTAGTACCTTTCTCTTTACTACAGCATCAGTTCTCCTGGGGGATGGGATGGTCCGGGGGGGGGGGGGGGGTCCGTCATGGGGATGAATCGCTGGGATGCATTTAGCAGACATTCCCAGTGATGGGATGCCTGCTGAATGATGGGATCATGACACAGCGAGGTGCGATTTAGAGAAGCCAATACTGTATGGTGATCCGTTGAGGTGCAGCTGGTTCACAGAGACACGGCTTATTATGATGATGATGATGATGAAAATGACTCCAATAATGGTTTAATGAGCTCTGGAACTCACTGGGAGGGAGAACAAGAGACTAGGCCGTCTGGCTGTTTGAAGACGTATTACCTTATCTGGCTGAGCTGGCTAATAGAACCACATGGTGGCTCCATGTCTCCTCCATCCTGCTCTCTATACCTTTACCTCTGTCTATATATCAGCGCTATCAATCTCTGTCTATCGCACTGTCTCTCTCTCTCTCTCTCTCTCTCTCTCTCTCTCTCTGGTACTTCTTTGAGAAGATTAGAATGATTAGCTCTGCTGAAGCTGAAGTTGGAAAAAGAGAAAAGTATTGTTTCACTTTCACTTCTTATCTGAGAAGAGGAGAGATTGCTTTCCTTTGAACCGGAGCACTATTATGGAGTTTCATTTCAAAATGAGATAACGAAAATATATATATTCTTTTGAGTATCACCTATTCTTATAGAACATGATTACTGGGTTAAAATGAAACGTGCTGTGAAATAACGGTGGAAGATATAATCCATGTTAGGCCTCAGGTCTGTGTTGAATTACTTTTTTTTAAGAAATCATTTGACTTAGAGATCATTTGACTTAGTGGTTGCAGACACTGACAAACAACGCAATCATAAAAAAAAAAGAAAGCGATCGAAATAATCTGCAACCAAGACTAAAGATTATAGGTCAATACTGAGGGAGTCAGCACCAGCTTGGCTGCCCTGTCATTAGATTGCCTTTCAACCCATTGAACTCGCTGTTTTACAGTGAATTTGTGACAATAGATTCGTTTTTTTGCTTTTATTCTGCCTGCAGAGTTGGATTGCTCAAATATCAGGATTCTGTGGGATTATACCGCGGAGGATTACACCTTGTACTTAACCCATTCTGACCTGAGATCAGATTCATACGAGGTTTCCGCTGGACACACACTGGTCTGATTTACCCATTCTGACCTGAGATCAGATTCTAAAAATGTCAGTCGTTCTTCGATTTTTCAAAAATAGCAGACCTACAAGCTCGTAGCGCGCCACTCGGTGGCGCGCTATGAGCTTGTAGATCTGCTATTTTTCAATAGCTAAAGCATAACATGATGCCAACACCAAAATGGGTTCACGTTCAGAATGGGTTAATTCACAGTCGGTCCATCTTCTATCTCCATACTTCAATTAAAAAAATAAAATCGTAAAAAATTAACTCCCTACTTGATCAGACTACAGCGTCACACAAAAGTGTCGCAACGATAGCAGATCTATAAGCTCAAAACGTGTCGTGTAGATCTGCCATGTGTGATACTTTTGAATATGACCCTGAGAAGTAACAGGTTTCCGACCCGACAGCAACGATAATATGGCACGAAGAAAGTGTGCAATGAACAACATCAAAGAAACACACGGCAGATGCATGAATCACTTCGCTGATTCCTCGGCACTGTCACCAAGTGGGTGTTTTCCCCTGTGGACGGCTTTAGCAGGTACAGTACCTTGACTGCGACACATGCAAAGACACTGCTGTAGTGGCTCGGGTGACATTCATCTACTGCGCTACGAGGGGAATGTTAACAGCCAAAAGGTGATGCCCTCCTCCTTGTTTCTCATGTTACATAATACATATACACACAATGCAGATCTGAGAAATGACATTCTGACCTGTGGGTAACCTTACTACTGCATATTAATTAGGTATGTACCTGGACCTGGGTTGGTTGATGTCTTGTGGGACTTCATTACAAACAGGCTCATTTTGGTGGTCCTTTGACCATTTCTACAGTATCACATACTGTAGCAGTGTTTCTCCAGACGTTTTTTTTCCATGTCAAGGACGTAACCCATAATGATACAGCATACAAATATTTGAAAATATTTAGTGCCAGCAGGGGCATCCAGAAACATAGATTTGAGTTCGTTTTTCGACCGGCACCCGCCCCCCCCAGAAATCATATAGGCTGGGCCAAGCTACAGATCTTCAAGCTCCACGTTTCGAGCTTGCAGATCTGCTACTTTTGATGCTTCAGTCTGACACTGTATGATGATCAAGTAGGGTATTAAAGGTATTGTGACATTAAAAAAAAGGTTTTGGAATTGTTCTTGTTTTTTTTTAGGTTTTCTAATCTCAATTGCACCCAAAAAACATGAACTTTTAACATTCAGTAGATTTTCTGTGATCTGGGGTTTTCTGGCTCAAACAGGTGCTCTGATTTGCCGGCAGTAAGTGACATCACTTACTGTAAATCCCATATATGTCAATGGGATTTGCCAGCAGATGTCACTGTTTCACTGTGTTGCCTGTTTTCATTGTAGCTCAAAAGGCCCAAAAAACCCCAAAGAAAACTTCAGACCACAGAAAATCCACTGAATGTTCAAAGTTCAGGTTTTTTGGGTGTAATTGAGGTCATAAAACCTAAAATAAAAAATAAAAATAAATGAAAATGAATGTCATAAAACCTTTAATAAAAAACATAACTGGTTGAGAATCGCCGCCCGGGGGAAATCCTTTGTAATGACATGTTTTGTTTCGTTTACCCAGATAGCGTTCACCACAATGAGCAATATCCTTACTTGTTGCAATTCTGTCCATAATTAACAGGACACTATTATGTCAGTATTATTATGTCCTATTATCTGTTCCCTTGGAATATCTGCTAGATGAGAGAGAGAGAAGAGATATTATAAAAAGCCCACCACTCTCACATCTCCCACCTGCAGACTGCAGTGTTTCTATTCATTCAATTGAAAATATGGTCATTGCTGATCTATTATCTTTCATTTTCTCTCTCTCCATTACTAAGTCTCAGTGGGACACACACACACACACATGCACGCGCGCACACGTACACATGCATGCACGCATGCACAGCTAGCCCTATTCATCTCTCACATGTGAGACCTGTTGTGAGATGATTACTGTGGTCGGATCTGCGCTGCTTTCTGCCTTAGATTGATAAATGGGGCCCATTGTGTTCAAGTGGCACTTTCTGGTGGAAAACGTAGAACGAGTAGCCGACATCAAATCAAAGTGCTGTTTTCAACTATGATTTACAGTTGGAGAGAGAGAGAGAGAGTTTGTAACAGTACAGTAAGTATTATTTATATAGGGCTTGCCTCCTGGCGGAGATTTCCACTGTACTGAGCTCACCTTTCTAGTTGAATCTCACAGCACTGTACCCATCCCAGAATGCCTTTCCACTTGGCAAGGAGGCATTTGTCTGAGCCAAACTGTTGGGACTGGGTTACGTACAGTGTAGCTATGCAATAACAGATGTGTTAAGGCCTCGCCAGTTGCCAAAACTGCTGAACCTGCTCGGGGTCAATGCCCACAGCAATTTGTACAGTGTGTGCATTACATCGTACATTTGCTGGTGATTAATGTAGCTGTGAAACCTGTGATATTTGAAATACCCTCCCATTACTAATGTCACCAAGATGCTCTTGCGTTGCAGATCGGCGAGGAAGACTATTATGTTTAACTCAGTTAGGATGTTGAGCAAGAGCCAAATAGATCCTGCGAAACAGATGGCTTTACTCTGTGCCAACTCTAGTGCGCTTGCATTCAATACACACCTCAATGCTTACTGATTATGCAGGGATAATAAAACACATTAAATGGATATAGAAAAGCACTTAACAACTCCACCAAACTTCTATAATAACCTGATGATGACCGCTTGGTGCTTGGTTTGAAACAAGGTTATTATATCGATCGTGTTTTGCCACAATTATGTAGCTATGTGCCTGAGGCTCTTAACCCATTCTGACCTGAGATCAGATTCATACGAGGTTTCCACTGGGCACACACTGGTCTGATGAACCCATTCTGACCTGAGATCAGATTCTAAAAATGTCCGTCGCTCTTCGATTTTTCAAAAATAGCAGACCTACAAGCTCGTAGCGCGCCACTCGGTGGCGCGATATGAGCTTGTAGATCTGCTATTTTTCAATAGCTAAAGCATAACATGATGCTAACACCAAAATGGGTGCCCGGTCAGAATTCTGGGCGTACCCCTTTTGATGTTATAACCCTCCTTCTGGACGGGAACCCCTCTTGGAGTTCTGTACAGTATTTACAGTGTTCAAAAATGTAAAATATCTGATGCTGGTATATATAAATATTTGAAGTTTTTCAGAAAACTTAGGTCAGTTTTTCAAGGCATTTTTAGAATCGGCCTCAGTCCAAAATGGGTTAATGTCTCAGCTATAGCCTATATCTGTGTGATTATGTTAAACTTTTAGGTCTTTTATTTTGGATTTCACAGAAATTAGTTTCCCATCTAGAAGTTCCCAAACATTTCAGGTGATTTCGTGAATGCAAAGTATAGAGTTTGGGGGGTAAATCCCCAACCCCTGATGTCCTTGAATCATCCTCCCCAAATGCTTGTAAAAAAAGAAATGATGTATTTGTCGGTGTAAAATAATTTGTCCGTTGTCCCCCTTCTATGTGCAGCACTTGTGCTCAGCTACTACCCTGGTTTAATAAAGAACAAAAAACTAATCATGATTGATCTGTCTGCGTGACAATTACTGGGTCTAGGAATTGGTTTGGTAAATGAACAGTCAGTGGGCATACAATAGTCTGCAGTAGTCTAAGTTACGACCAGGAGAGATAAAGAGACTTTAGGATGAATTGTTTCCTTAGGTGGAAGCTCTGTTCTGGTTGATGGATCTTGTATCCTCTGCAGAGGCTGAGCGAACTTTCAGTGCCCTGAGAAGGCGGAACACGCATGGCTATGAAGCTACGATCCACATTGGCACCAAAGATACTTCTGCTGCTGCACCTTGTGCACAAACACAACGTTGATCAGCTATCACAATGTATTTGATTTTGAGTTTATAACAACTGTCAGCAGCTGTCTCTTGTTTGTGGACGGTTGCAGGTGGTTCCATCCAGTCCCCACCCACCAAGTTTAAAGTTGAAACCTATGCCCATTTGCGAATGTAATGTACTAAAAGTTTAATGGACCACAAGTGATTACAAACATAAACAAAAGTTATCTCTTCCAAATTATTAACAAGGGTGGCTAAGGACACACTCAGCTAATGCCTTGTGGTGGTGTTGCCTGGAGGGCACCAGGTGGTTCAGCAACAGATGTTGGACATTAAAACTTGAGTGATTAACTAAATTAATCACTCAGCAATATGATGACGCACTTGAGCTAGCTCATCGGGTTGCTGTACCCTTGCCTGGGGCCAGGGTTGGCAGCCATCCCTTGAAATACGGAATCGACCCTTATTTAAAAACGAAAAGATGTGTCCCTTATTGAAGTGATAAATGGACACACTTTATTCTTAATTTTTGGGAATCAAACGGTCAATGACACATCTTACAAGTTCAAACTGCTCACATGTATGTAAAACAGGGTACTTTTATGTGTGCAATTATTTTTGGGCTAATTCCCCCCACCGACCCCTCAGAATATGGATAATAATATAATATACAATACCATATACAGTGAGATTACCCTATACGCAGAGCCTGTCGGACAGGTGACAATGATTAAGCAAAAAATGCCTGTCTTCCATTGAGTACAATGTGGACAACACAACTGAGGATCTCTCCTGATCTCGCCCACGTTTGCAGCTAGGTGAGGACACGTTTAACCGGGCCAAGCTGCTGAACGTGGGCTACACGGAGGCTCTGAAGGATGGCGAGTACGACTGCTTCATCTTCAGCGACGTGGACCTGATCCCCATGGACGACCGCAACCTCTACCACTGCTACGACCAGCCCAGGCACTTCGCCATCGCTATGGACAAGTTTGGCTTCAGGTGGGTTTGATTTCTGGATAGATTGTAGCTATATAAATGAGATGAGAACAGTGGTTCTCAAAAATAGCACATATATAAGATCACAGAGCGTCACTTTGTGCCAAGCTTTTACATCTGCTATTCTTTTTTTAATACAAAGCTTCTCTTCTGAGGGTCCTGCATGGCACAAAACTATTTTAAGATGGGGGTCCATGGCCAAATATATATCCCTCTCCTCCTGTCTTCTAAATGGTAAATGGTGCATTTATATATAGCTTTGGAGCGCTTTACACAAGATTGTGCATTCTCTTCTCTTCTCTTCTCTTCTCTTCTCTTCTCTTCTCTTCTCTTCTCTTCTCTTCTCTTCTCTTCTCTTCTCTTCTCTTCTCTTCTCTTCTCTTCTCTTCTCTTCTCCTCTCCTCTCCTCTCCTCTCCTCGTATGGTTTATTGACCTGGACTCTGTGGGAGTTGCTTGTAGAAACATCCATTGAACAGCTCACCATTGTGTTTGTGCACTTCCCGCACGTACTTAATTAATTTGGCATGATGTTACTATTCAGTCCATTTCGTTTCTAATTCGACTCGAACAGTACTCCTTGATTTGGCCTAAAATAATTTAATTGGAATTCCGTTCAATTTGTTTTGATCCCAACGGATTACTGGAACTAACGAATCCAGCCACATCATTTCCACGGCTTACGTGCAAACACAGGAAGTTATATTGTTAATGCCGTTCCTCCGGCATTGTAAGATTAGGTATTCATTAGGCATTCATTTAAATATCCACACGCATTTATATCACATTTAATTCAGCCGTGACTGAAAATCACCATACACGATCAAGTAGTTGTATCAAGTAAATATTTGTTTGGTTCAATTATGCAATATTTATTTCACTTCTATTTAATTTAAAGTTTAATTAATCTGTCTCATTTATACAGCAGAGGGGTAGCTCTTCCACTGTGTTTGTTGGATAATTGATTAATGAATCAAAATGAATGCTCTAAAGCACTAAAGCAGTGGTTCCCAATTTGTTTTAGCTCAAGACCCAAAAGAGATATATTAGATGTTTGCCCGGGACCAAAAACTAGTGAAAATGGCAGATCTACAAGCAGCTACATGCATTCACTGCCAGCTATTCATAAAATGATTAGCTGTTAAACGGCAGCATTTTTCAGTGAAACCCTTATTTTGAAGGATCCACCAGGACCCAAAAAACTGAACCAGTTTAACGTTATGTATGAATTTGTACACCATCAGAGTCAAATGAACACCTCCCAAACAGAGGGAAAGTCGAGCACTTTTCGAAAGGTCTCCTTTGGCCAAAAATAAAACGGTGATCTTTATACATGTACGATATGTGTAAACTAGACATAGCGGTTGTCTGCCTTTGTTTACATCCGTATGTACTCAGTAACCTTGACTTTTGACCATTGTAGAACACTGTGTACATGCGCAATAAATGAGTCTAAATAGCATAGCCTTGTCCTGTAAGTGTTCAAAGGTCATCTGCATATTCCGTGATGACGTCTCAAATGATTTGAAATCATGGGAATGTATCAATGCTTGTATGGCGTTGTCAGATGTATAGGACTTGAAGCCCCTGGGCTAGAGTAGTCTAATGATTGAGCCCCGCCTCACTTGAATTGGATTGCAATACTCTTACAATTTCATCATTGTTCATCAGTTGCGGCGCCCTGGGCTGGACTAAATGTGTGAGATGTGTGCCCCTGGATATCGCGTTCACAAGGTTGGGGTGGAAGGACAAGGCGAGACGACCCAAAATGCCGCCTGTCCGCCAGGCAGGGGCATGACAAATGTTCCCTGGAATATAACGAAAAAAGTTGTTCTCCCATGCAGACGTTATCAATCACGATCCAACTATCATATTCACAGTCTCCATGTGTTTCACTGCCATGCTGCAATGGGGTTCATGGCCGGAGGAGACAGACAGATAATGACAGACGTGTGCCGCCAATCCCCGTGTTCTTGACAGCTTGGCCTCCGGCCTCACACGGCCACGGTTAATTGGAAATGTGGACAGTGTTACTGTTCAGCCACCCAACTCGCTGCTTAGCACCGCTCTCTGCTAGACCCAAAATGGGTCGCCTTAAGTGCCAGACGGCACAGATAGGATAACTACGTGCGAGTGAGTTCAGACAGCAACCCTTGCATGGCTTCATCTCATACTCAAACTAAAATCAAAGTTAAAATCCAGAGTAACAAACAAGATCATTCCCAAGGGGAAATGAGAGTGTATAGCTAAAAAGTGGGACAAGGAGCAAGTCAATGTAAGTGCACAATTCACATTGAAAAATCATGTAACATGTAATATTGAAAGCAGTTGTCTGTAAATAATAGATACAGAGAGCATGTACATTATGTATACAGTATAAGTTTGAGTGTGGATTCTGTGTGTGTATGGTCTCATTGTGGGGAAGGGGAGACCTTAGTTAATCTTGGGGGGAGGGGGGGGGGTTCAGCTTCACCCAGCTGATGGCTGCTCAGATGGTCGTGATGAGCGCTCTGGGTGAAGGAGCTCTTGGTGATTTAAGTGTCTTGCTCAGGGACACTTTGACAGATCGTACAGTAGATGAGAGGCAAAGCGCTGACCCTCTGATTACCAGACAGCCTCTCTACCCACTAAGCCAGTGGTCCTGAATTCCAGGGCACTGTCCGCTATGTTTGGGTCACACCGAGCAATCTATTCCAGGGAGGTACGAATATTGAAGTTTTCTATAAAGGGTCTCCATGCCTTAGTGAAGCCTTCGGAGGTTCCTCTGAGAGAGAATTTTATTTTCTCTAAGCTTAAGAAGTACATCACATCGTTGAGCCAGATTGAGTGGGAGGGTGGATTTGGCTTCCAAGATAGTAATATTCTTCTTCTATAGCTAACAGTGTTGCAAAAGCAATACTCTCTCTAACTTCTGATTCGTGTACTGTAAGGGCTTTGACGGTGTGCCGAATATAGCTATCAGTGGGACAGGGTTGTAGTGCAATTTGTAGCACGCTGTAGCTGGGGACAAGACCCATACATATGTGTGAGATGCAGGGATGTGCTTTATATGTCTGGGCCCAGCCATCGCACTTCACTGCCTCAGGATACATTCAATTGCAAAAAGCACTGCACGTTTTTTTGATACAATTGTCGACATAAGTTTTATTACAATATCCTCGAGTTCACGCAGAAGGGTGTACTGTACAACATTCAATGTATGTATTTGTACACCATCAGAGTCAAATGAACACCAAACAGAGGGAAGTTGAGGGGTCCCTGGCACAAAACACTTTCAGGCAAAATACCAATGCCCTAAGCTACAGCCGACCCCCCATGATGTGTGCAAATGCATGCATGTGTCGCCCCCAGCCAAAGCCCAGCCAGCTCAGCCCTATTGGCACCACAGGTTGCGCGTTGGTCTGGCGACGAGTGGGAGGCCCGGGTTCAATCCCCGCTTTCCGCACATTGCTACAATCTGTCGCAGTCGGCAGGACGTGAAGCGTGAAATCCTCGTGTGAGGGACATGAGGGACATCGTGTGCGGCGGTCCGTGGTGTGAAGTGAGAAGCGCGAGGACACGCTTCAAAGACTGGGGGGGGGTGATTGTAGCCCCCCAGCCAAGACCCAGCCTGCAACAGCCCTGCCAATCGGGCTCAGCCCTATTGGCACGACAGGTTGCGCGTTGGTCTGGCGGGGTGGGAGGCCCGGGTTCAATCCCCGTTTTCCGCGCATTGCTACACATGCAATATATCGTCACCGTCGGGCAGAAACCTTGTGTTAATGCCCTACTTCGTCTTTACAAGAGTGTCAAGCAAAAGCAGTGAAAATAGCCTACCTACAAGCTCTTTTGCTATTCTCATTGCATTTTATTTCTTGAAAAGTAACGGTTTTGGACATACAAGGTTTCCACCCGACAGCGGCAATATGAAATGCGGTGTTTATGCACTACCTTTACAGCAAGACGCTAATCCGTGATGCCACACAGAAACACGCTATGGAGCGGCTCACTGAAGACGCCCCCAGCAGGGACACAGACCAAGCCTGAGGTGTAGCTCGGAGTCAGATAACACACCCTTATCCCATGTAAATCACCTCCATAGAGAGGCCTTCTCCCCTGTGTTTATGGACATCACCTCCATAGAGAGACCTTCTCCCCTGTGATTATGGACATCACCTCCATAGAGAGGCCTTCTCCCCTGTGTCACCTCCATAGAGAGGCCTTCTCCCCTGTGTTTATGGACATCACCTCCATAGAGAGGCCTTCTCCCCTGTGATTATGGACATCACCTCCATAGAGAGGCCTTCTCCCCTGTGTCACCTCCATAGAGAGGCCTTCTCCCCTGTGTTTATGGACATCACCTCCATAGAGAGGCCTTCTCCCCTGTGTTTATGGACATCACCTCCATAGAGAGGCCTTCTCCCCTGTGTTTATGGACATCACCTCCATAGAGAGGCCTTCTCCCCTGTGTTTATGGACATCACCTCCATAGAGAGGCCTTCTCCCCTGTGTTTATGGACATCACCTCCATAGAGAGGCCTTCTCCCCTGTGTTTATGGACATCACCTCCATAGAGAGGCCTTCTCCCCTGTGTTTATGGACATCACCTCCATAGAGAGGCCTTCTCCCCTGTGTTTATGGACATCACCTCCATAGAGAGGCCTTCTCCCCTGTGTTTATGGACATCACCTCCATAGAGAGGCCTTCTCCCCTGTGTTTATGGACATCACCTCCATAGAGAGGCCTTCTCCCCTGTGTTTATGGACATCACCTCCATAGAGAGGCCTTCTCCCCTGTGTCACCTCCATAGAGAGGCCTTCTCCCCTGTGTCACCTCCATAGAGAGGCCTTCTCCCCTGTGTCACCTCCATAGAGAGGCCTTCTCCCCTGTGATTATGGACAGTTATCTTCCTCTTGTCTCGCCACGAAGAAAAAAAAGGTTGTTTAGCTTTAATTAAAAACGTCTTTCTGTTAATTGAACCGTCCAAAGTCATCAGACATAATTCTGTAACATCTGCCAAAAAGGGGAAAAAAGGAAAGTTGTTCCCTTTCTTACTTTTTGCGTTTTTTCCTCTTTTACACACACACACACACGCTTGCGTGCGCACACACACACAACATGCGTGCATGCAGGGTTAGGAGTGTCCTCACCATATTGTTACGTGGAAGAAGTTTTGCAGAAACAGATGGTCTCATTAGTGTTGGACTTGTCAGCTGTCAACATGGAACTGTCATCCTTCTGACGACACACACACACACACACACACACACACACACACACACACACACACATGCAGCTGCACACACATGCACACACACATACGCATACAGGCATTGCCCTCTGGTTAGACTTCAGGCTACTGACATGACATTTCTAGATAACAACCATCCGACACTAGTCTCTGTATTTTAGGAAAGATTGTGGGGGGAAAGTTGTGGCTTTGCTTGCCCTCTGCTGGAAAGTCATGAATGTTAAATTAATTGGGACATCGTAAAAAAACACTCAAGAACTACAATTATACATTAATTACAGCTGCCTCCTTATCAACTACCAAAGCTTCAGAAATCATATTTATTAAAAAAATAAAATAATAACAAGACAATATCACTGATATTGACTTGTTAATATGCAGTTTTTTGAATAATGTTTGTTTTTCAATGTTGCAACACAAATATTGAATATGACATTTTAACGGTAATATTGTATATCGTATCGATATCGCATATATATATATTTGGCATAAATACAGAGATATGCTTGAGCCTGTATACACTTTTATGCACATTTTATTAAATCTTTATTTAACAATGTAACTGCAGCCTCAGAATTTCACCCACTTCTTTATACTTGGTGTAAACTTGATGTGGGCTGTGAGTGTGAGTCCCTCTCTCTCTCCCTCCTATCTCTCTCTCTCTCTCTTTCCCCTCCTCTCCCTCACTCCCTCTGTCCTGCATATAACCCATGAAATCCCACTGTGAAGGCTTAATTAATTTACACTGTGGTGCTGCATGGCGAAAATGGCGGATGTGCATGGTACAAGCTCAGAAGCTCTCACTGTAGATTGGGCTATGTTCGGCAGACGCGACCGTCGTACGACAAAGTATAAATCGGTGGCTTAAACAACGAGCGTCAGAAGGTTTCTCATCTGGAGCTTGAACCTTTATGGCAAATGTTCCTCCCCCTGGATCTCACTTCCCGCGTATTGCTCAGCTCTCCTGTCTGTTTCACCTCCCTCTGTCTGTCTGTTTCACCTCCCTCTCGTGTTGACTTGCTTTCTGGCACGCTATGCTCACTTTCTGTCTGTCTGTCTGTCTCTCTCTCTGCGTGTGGTCTCCTCTGCAGGTTGCCCTACGCCGGGTACTTTGGAGGCGTGTCGGGTCTCAGTAAAAAACAGTTCCTGAAGATCAACGGCTTCCCCAACGAGTACTGGGGCTGGGGAGGAGAGGACGACGACATCTATAACAGGTACGATGAGATACTGGGGCTGGGGAGGAGAGGACGACGACATCTATAACAGGTACGATGAGATACTGGGGCTGGGGAGGAGAGGACGACGACATCTATAACGGGTACGATGAGATACTGGGGCTGGGGAGGAAGAGGACGACGACATCTATAACAGGTACGATGAGATACTGGGGCTGGGGAGGAAGAGGACGACGACATCTATAACAGGTACTGAGATGCTATACACAGCATGCTCAGTGCTCACTACAGTACGTGTTCACACATAGTAGGTGTGTGTGCACGGCCGCACGCACGCACGCACAAGTAACGAGAGACACAAAGACATGTCTAGGCACAACCTCACACACACACACAAACACACACACACACACACACACACACAGGCTCTTGGGTTCAGTTTGGTTCAGTCATTTCAGCCACCATGGGGAGCTGGTAATGATAATGTCATTGTGCATGAAGTCAGGATTCTCTAGATATCATCCGCTGAAGAGGCACTCAATTGGGATTGATTAATTTAGTCATTTTGTCACATTGTTCAAGCGTGGACAATGACTGTCAAATAAAGTCTATCAAGGACTATTACAGTGGAAGTGTCAGACTGTAGAAAATGGGTTCAATTATTGCACGCTGATCATTTTATTTATAGGACATTTATTTTGGTTACTGTATACAAGATAACCAAATGTAACTTTTAGGTATTCTGACTGGGAACAGAATCATCCTGGGAATTGATATTACAACAACCCTGGCATTTGTCCGAATGAACAGATTAAACATAATCATTAAATTGTAGAGTACATGCAGTCAAAGCACATGCACCAGATCATTAGTCAGTCTATGAAATGAATTCAAACAATTCAAGTGTCTCATCATGATCGTCATTAGGACCAGTCCTTATTATGGTCTGTTTAGACTCCATACAGCAGTCTACTGCACAGGCTTATGAATAAAATATCATGAAATATCATATTTTCACAGCACTTGCACTTTTACACCCTATAGAAGCAGAAACTGATGAGAAAAGAGAAAGAAAAAATACCACACAGATTCTATTCTCCACACAGAGCACATTTTTCCCCAGGTTTCAGTGAATCTGTGTGTCTGTATTGCACTAAATATACCTTTAGGGGCCTGTGTGCAGGTGTGTCTGTGTGTGCATGAGCAAGCAAATACAGTTGGTTCTTCAAACTGTGTTATGTGTGTGTTTCATACCAGTTCATACCAGCCCAGGCCAGATATAAATCAAGCTTTATAAAAGATACTGTAACAGTGGCACTACGATTTATCCATCATTACATTCAATCTAATAGTAGATAGAAAACAAATAAAAGACTGCAGTGAATCATCCAGACTGCAATATTATTGTAATGCTTTCTTCTACACAGTTTTCCCCATAAACTCATAAACACACACACACACACACACACACAGACACACACACACACACACACACACACAAACGGCTACAATTAGATTTTCTTTCATTTGTTCTTGTGGGTCCTAGCTGAGCCAATTCCCTGCTGTAGGTGTAGGTTGTTTGAAGAGCAGTACGGTACACAGCTAAATGGACCCTTATACGTCCATTTTTAAACTGTCACGGTTAAGCTGACACTTGGGGAATTTGCTTTGTACAGTGCAGTGGTGGAAAAAGTACAATTTGTCCGGTAAAGCACCAAAACTAAAAGTAACTATTATATTATTTATTTCACAAGGTATTATAAATATGTATAACATGTATTAAAAACCTTTTGAAAACAGCAGATCTACAAGCTCCCAACGCGCCGCATCGCCACACGTTGGGAGCTTGTAGACAAAGTTTAAATGGGGCTGAAGTAGTTTTGTAATACTAATTCAAATGAACAAATGAACAAAGTAATTAAAGTTTTCATATAATTGCAGTGGAGTAAAAATACAATATTTGCCTGTGAGATGTAGTGGAGTAGAAGTAAAATAAAATCACACTTGCGTGAAGTGAGGGCGTATTTAGCTGTATGGAAATGCATACACTTGGCTGTCAAACGATTTACATCACATGAAGTGCTCGAAACAAGACGTAGACTTGGCTGCCATATGTAATCTTCAAAAGCCATGTATTGGAGGGGCTCAAAAAGTATTTGAAAATGGGAAATACTCCAGTCAAGTAAAACAAAACGACACCTCAGAATAGTTCTCAAGTACAGTATGAGTAAATGTACTTAGTTACTTTCCACCACATGATGGAGTCACATGACTGCAGCAGAGCTGTCAGCACAGGAACAAACACATCAGAGGTAACCAACCCCAAGGCCGCTGTTCCACATATAGGGGAGTGCAACGTACGCCCATCAATATAGATTTCCTCATCTTTTGAGGCTTGACAGACATTCTTTTTAGAACCTTTTTAAACCCATGCCGCTCTGTGTCTATAGATAGCTCGCTTTTGTCACGTTTGTTTTTCCTCCTTTGTTGTCTTGCTGTTGTAGTAAATGAACTATAAAGAAGACTGCTTTTCCTCCTTATATATAGCACACAAACAAAATACTAAAATACTTGAACGTGGAGGCAGACAGATGGATGAATGGGGGCCTATATGTCTGTCCTGTTGGTCCTGTAGCCTCTCACCCATGAGGGGAAACAAGAGACTCAGGGTAACACTTTTAGTTTAAAACAATTATTTAGGCTATATTAATGAAATGTGGTTCCATAATACACAACACTGTCTTTGTCTGTCTGTCTGTCTGTCTGTCTGTCTGTCTGTCTGTCTGTCTGTCTGTCTGTCTGTCTGTCTGTCTGTCTGTCTGTCTGTCTGTCTGTCTGTCTGTCTGTCTGTCTGTCTGTCTGTCTGTCTGTCTGTCTGTCTGTCTGTCTGTCTGTCTGTCTGTCTGTCTCTCTCTCTCTCTCTCGCTGTCTCTCTCTCTCTCTCTCTCTCTCTCTCTCTCTCTCTCTCTCTCTCTCTCTCTCTCTCTCTCTCTCTCTCTCTCTCTCTCTCTCTCTCTCTCTGCTGTTCTTGTGAAAGCTTGTACAAAGTCAATGTTATAATAGCTTGAAAAATAAGTCTGGTAGAAATGAAGTTATATGGGCATGAAGGTCTCTCGTTCCGACAACTCGTTTCCACTCCGTTTCCCTCCCCTTCCCCAACAGCCTGTTTTTGGTTTTTATTTTATTTTTAGGTTGGCTTGTTTTAAAGCCTGAGCGGCAAGGACGAAGTTCTCCGCCCTATCAATTAGTAACGCCCAACGCTCAGGACGGAGATTGATCAAAAGGACGTAGATTATTGATATCAAACCGATCGCAGTGCTCCACAGGCTGGGAGCGTCTGTTGCGCAACATTCAATGTTATCTTCCGGTGGGACGTCATCGTAAATGTCCCCCCCCATTTTAGCCGACGAGATTGAAAATCTTAAATCGTCAATAACATTTGATCTAAATCGTTCCGTCCAATTCTAAGAAAGGATTATGTGTTAGACGGCCCGTCGTGCTAGAATTAATCATACCTTCCGTCGTTGTCGATCGCATCGAGAGTGTTTTGGCTACATCAAGCTACTTCATGGATTAAATAACCCCAGGCGTTCGGGGTGTTAACTGAGTGATTTGAATGGAAATGCCCTTGAAACACACAGTGTGTGAGTAGAGACAGTCTGGAGAGAGAGAGAGAGAGAGATATGTTGTGTGGGCAGGGTGGTGAGTTAGTGTGCGCCTGTAGGCAGTGTAACGAACAGCATTCTCCATTTCACCGGGGTTGCATCAAAGCCCTGTGAAGCCAGCCGCCTTGTGTGCATGTCTGCAAGACGGTGTGTTTAATGTTTGGTTTAATTGAATTGAACTTAGTTAGCTCACTGTGTCATTACGCCCTAAGCTTTATCGTTGGTTAGCAGGATGGCCTTGCTGTTAGACAGACCAATACAGGACAATTGCAGGTTTTCCCATGAGCATTTGCTCTGTCATATATTGCCCTTGAGCAAATCAGTGAAGATCAAACCTCCTCATTCACTCTCCGGAAAAAGTTACTCTGAGTTGCATTGAGAGCGATCTGTGATCTGTGTCCACAGTCAAATCCTGTGTGTTGTCTAACTATGAAAACCTTTCAACCAATTGGAATATGATAATGTAGTAAATGTACTGTATATAAATATGATTTCCTATCACCTAACCTTTCAGAATGTTTAGAATATGGAATCTGATCTAACGTAAGCTAGCAACTGTTTTACAGGGCCCCTTAAAAATAGACTTTATGAATATTGCCTTTTTGACTTTTAAAAGAGTATTTTTTACAAGTTCACAATTAACATAAAACTCAGCCAGCTGTCAGAAAATACATAAAAGCTGTCTGGAACGAGAGAGGTAGAGGCAAGCATGACAAAATGAGCAATCATGGCGGTGACATTATACCGGCACCATATTATGCAATCCTTGAAGAAAAGAAAAGAAAAACAAAACAGTAGTTGTTGTAGTCAGATCAAACATCCACACTGGCGACATTGTGACAAATAATATGTTTGTGTTGTGTTATTGAAGTACTTGGTATTGTAAGGCTATACTTCTGGGACAGTATTGGGGTGCATTCTGACGGGTTTCTTATACAGTAGCCTAGAGGTCAGGGATCTTCAACAGGGGGTCCGGGGCCTCAGAGTTATACTACAGGGAGACAATGGAATGTTTGTGCAATATGGATTTCTTCAGTTTTGTTATACATTGAAGCCTTATTCTGATGAGAAGCCAAAAATAGCAGACCTGAACAGACTGAATAATAATAATAATAATAATAATAATAAAACTTTATTTGTATAGCACCTTTCATGACATGAAATGCAGCTCAAAGTGCTTTACAGAACAATGGAGAATAAAAGAAAAGCAAGGCAACGACAGTAATGCAATACAGTGAGGACATGGAAAAAAAAAAAAAAAAAAAAAAACTAAAAGATCAATTAAAAGCAATGTTGTAGAAGTGGGTCTTGAGCTGAGCTTTAAAAATGTCTACAGAGGCTGCCTGACGAAGGTACAGAGGGAGCTTGTTCCATGCCGACGGCCCGTAGAAGCAAAAAGCTGCTTCCCCGTATTTTAGCGGGCGGTTTGGGACATATTTAGGCAGGCAGTCATGTAGGTAGGAAGGTGCGAGACCATTGAGAGCTTTATAGACAAGTAAAATAATTTTAAAATCAATCCTAAAAACAACCGGAAGCCAGTGCAGTGATGCCAAACCTGGAGTAATATGTTCTCTCATCTTAGTTCTAGTTAAAACTCTGGCTGCTGCATTTTGGACAAGTTGTAATCTGTCAGTTGTTTTCTTAGGCAGTCCTGAAAAAAGTGCATTGCAGTAATCAAGCCGAGAAAAAACAAAGGCGTGGATTAGCGTTTTTGCATCGTCCAAGGACACATAGCCTCTGATTCGTGCAATATTTCTAAGGTGAAAAAAGGCAATCTTGGTAACATGATCAGGGTCAGGTTTACAAATTATTTCACACAACTAGGAGAACGGGTCATGGGTCATCCTAAAACGCGGCCCTTTTCCTTTAGTGCACTACTGTCCCTTCACTCCTTCTCCACGATGTTCCCCTCATTTCTCCTCCTCCTCCTGCTCCTGCTCTCCCTGCAGCAACATCCTCCCCCCCCCCTCCCCCCACACACACCTTTTACCCCTTTTGGTGTTTTAAGCTTTAGCTATTGAAAAATAGCAGATCTACAAGCTCATAGCTCAGAGCTTGTAGGTCTGCTATTTTTGAAAAATCGTTAAAATGTGGCGCAAATCTTTGAATATATATTCTTTCAGAGAGAACGTTTTTTTGATCAAATCTTTGCTTCTGGGACAACGACATATTTTCAGATGGGGGTCGGCGGCCAATTACATACATGTTTGGGGGTCCTTGACATGAAAAGGTTTGAGAACCACTGACATAGAAACATGGGTTTTTCAGAAAACTGTCAGGATTTAGAAGACATTAATTTGTAGAAGCTGGTCCTCAGGTCGAAATGGGTTATTCATGGTTCAGATGCCACAGAACATGGCGCGGCCTCCTCTCTCCCGACGCTGCCCAGTGCCCAGCTCGGTGCCAAGCACCGGAGGGAATATCTGTCCCCGTTTGTTGGTCATGCCCGGGGACATATGGACACGGACAGCGCAGCGGGCACAGAGCCCAGATGGTGCCACTCACCAAGCAATGCCGCGACATATGTCAGTCGTTAAAATCCCTACAGGTCCATTTTGGGTCCATCCCTGCACTCTTCGAGTTAACCCATTAAGAGCTTGAGGCCGATTATACAAATGCCTTCTAAATCACTAAAGTTCTCAAACGTATTCGTGCCAATGACCCCCAACTTCAAATGTACTGTGTTTGGCCGCAGACCCCCCATCTGAAAATGTTTTGTGCCAGGGACCCCCAGAAGAGAAGATTTGTGTTTAAAATAATCTAAATTATTCAACAATTTTCAAAATCAAAAACATTAAAAAAAATAGCAGATGTAGCTGTAAGCTTGTATCGCTGTATCTGCTATTTTTGAGAACCATTGTTCTAAACCACTGTTCTAAATCCTAATGATTCTCTGAAAAATAATAAAAAAACAAAAAAACATATGTTGCTAAAATCAGAAATGGGTTTTTATGGGTTAAAATGAACATGAGGATTTTACTGTGCACGTATTTGTCAGGGGACAAAAGAGAGCGAGAGAGTGTAAAAGTGTAAGTCTCTGAACCCGTCAGAAGCAGGCCTGGGGGCAGAGACTGTACAGAATGTCTCCCTGGGGTCTGTCAGAAGCAGCCTGGGGGCAGAGACTGTACAGAATGTCTCCCTGGGGTCTGTCAGAAGCAGCCTGGGGGCAGAGACTGTACAGAATGTCTCCCTGGGGTCTGTCAGAAGCAGCCTGGGGGCAGAGAAGGTACAGAATGTCTCCCTGGGGTCTGTCAGAAGCAGCCTGGGGGCAGAGACTGTACAGAATGTCTCCCTGGGGTCTGTCAGAAGCAGCCTGGGGGCAGAGAAGGTACAGAATGTCTCCCTGGGGTCTGTCAGAAGCAGCCTGGGGGCAGAGAATGTACAGAATGTCTCCCTGGGGTCTGTCAGAAGCAGCCTGGGGGCAGAGACTGTACAGAATGTCTCCCTGGGGTCTGTCAGAAGCAGCCTGGGGGCAGAGACTGTACAGAATGTCTCCCTGGGGTCTGTCAGAAGCAGCCTGGGGGCAGAGAATGTACAGAATGTCTCCCTGGGGTCTGTCAGAAGCAGCCTGGGGGCAGAGAAGGTACATGGGAGACCCCAGGGTACATGTCGGTTCCCAGCTCCTCTCTTCCTCTGCCAGCCTAGTCGGAGCACCACTGCGGCTCACTGCCGAGTCCCAGATTCTAGTGATGTTGCTATATAGCCTATAGGTTTTCAACGTAATGGGTCCCAGGAACACAAAAGTGGCCTTTTTTTAGATTGGTCACAAGGAAATGTTATGAGGGAAATCTTTGGAGTCCTAATAAAATGTGTAGTTTTTTTAACAAAGTGCATTGTTTCATTCGTGTTTGATCTAATATGGTTATTCCATTTTGGGCGGGAACCCCTTTTGGTGTTTCAAACATTATGTTATAATTTAGCTATTGAAAAATAGCAGATCTACAAGCTCTTGAACTTGTAGGTCTGCTATTTTTGAAAAATCGTTAAAATGTGCCTCAAATCTTTCCGAAAATTGTCATGATTTAGAAAACATTTATTTAAAATGTCAACGTCAGGCCTGAATGGGTTGTATATAATTAAAGCAGCATTACTATACTTTTTTATGCATAAAATGTCATTTTGTCCAATGTGTATGGAGTATGTTAATACAACATACGCTTGGGGTTTATGTATTTTGTCTCCCTGCTCTTCTGTTGAGACGTGTCAAAGGTCATGTCTCACTATAGACACAGGATCTGACTCAAATGTAACCTTATGGCCCAGATTAAATGTATCCCCTGAGCATGCAAGCTAGCTGGTAAGAAATTATTGCAAGACACAGCGGGTTCATAAGAGGCCCGGGCGGCTGTCTGGTCACCTTTTGGCTGGTAATCCAGTCTCGCCGCGAGTTCGACTCCCGATCCCGACGGCCTTTACTGCATGTCACCCCCCCCCATCTCTCTCCCCATTTCCTGTCAGCCTACTGTATTCAGTATTTAAGTCCGACGTCATTTTGTAGTGCTACGTTATGTCCGGGTCCAAGTGGCACCAGCTCCCGTCCGCATCCCATTGTAAATAGAATATCTAAACGCGTGAATCTTTTTAAATTGACGTTATTTTTCAGAAAGGAAGCCATAGAGGGTTAAAATGGGTCTTAATGCTTCCAACTCGAGTAGAATTATTAATGTTTTGTACAAGTGTCCATGACAACAAAAATATATGATGTGGAGACAATAAAGACTATTATTATCATTATTATTGAAGGTGGCAACAGTCCATTTGCTCGGTAAAATATTTCGGGGGATATTTACAATGTGTGCAGGCTTGAGTATGTTGAATCTAGTTTGCATTAATGAGGATTTAGTTGACACAATCAAATACAATGGCGATAGTATTCCATGTGGGGCAGACGGCCTGTCACAGCCAGATTTTGGAGAGCAGCGCAGCTTTGTTGTTGCGAGGAAAGCGGTAAAATGAGACTTTCGTGGTTGTTTTCGTCTCAGATTTAGTCCGACGGAGCGTCACAGTATAACTCCATGGGGACACAAAAGCGACACAAAAGTAGGACCCGGAAGTATCTCAGGAGGGGGCGCTCACGTCACAGCTAAAATACTGAATACCTAACCTGACTGAGGGGGGGAACCCTGTGTACTCTCTGCTGCCCCATCTGGCAGAGTCAGGTCACTATATACCTATCCCTCTATAAAGAATAAATAAAGGTGAAAGCCACAAAAACTATCTTAAAATGAAAAGGAAAGTTAAAAGGTTCTCCCAACTTTGAGAACCACTAATAATAATAATAATAATAAAACATTATTTGTATAGCACCTTTCATGACATGAAATGCAGCTCAAAGTGCTTTACAGAACAATGGAGAATAAAAGAAAAGCAAGGCAACGTCATTAAAAAAACAAGCAGTAATGCAATACAGTGAGGACATGAATAACAAAAAATAAAAAATAAATGATCAATTAAAAGCAATGTTGTAGAAGTGGGTCTTGAGCTGGGCTTTAAAAATGTCTACAGAGGCTGCCTGACGAAGGTACAGTGGGAGCTTGTTCCATGCCGACGGCAAAAAAAAAGGCAATCTTGGTAACATGATTAATGTGTGAATTAAAATTCAATTCAGAAGCAATAATAACCCCCAGGTTCTTTACTGTACTGTTACTTTCTACAGTCATTATGCCAAGTCAAGTGCTTATTATTGATTCTTTCTGCTCGCTAGAACCAATTATGAGAACTTCTGTCTTATCCTCATTTAGCTTGAGAAAGTTCTCACTCATCCAACATTTGATGCTAGACAGACAGGTCAACAGCGGGTCTAAAGCACAGGGATCATCAGGAGCCACAGAGAGATATAGTTGGGTATCATCAGCATAGAAATGAAAATTGACTCCGTGATTGGTAATGAGTTCGCCCAATGGCAGTATGTACAAGGAGAAAAGCAGAGGGCCAAGAATCGAGCCCTGTGGAATACCAGAACTGATGTCGTGTTTGTCTGAGTCAAACTCGGCTAGATTGACAAAGTAACTTCTGTTTGATAGGTAGGAGGAAAACCAGGACAGGGCCATACCAGACAGGTCTATCCAGTGCTCCAGACGCTGTATTAAAATTGAATGATCAATCGTGTCAAATGCAGCCGTTAGATCTAGAAGTAAGAGAACGGATACATGTTTCTTGTCAGCAGACACCCTTAGATCATTCATTACTTTTACAAGTGCTGTTTCTGTGCTGTGACCTTTCCTAAAGCCAGATTGGAATTTGTTGTGGACATTATTGTTCTGTAGAAACACATCCAATTGATGGAAGATGCATTTTTCTAAAACCTTGCCCAGAAAGGGTAGATTTGAAATGGGTCAATAGTTACCCAAAACAGCGGGATCAAGATTGTGTTTCTTGAGTAGGGGCCTAACTACAGCAGTCTTCAGTGAGTCTGGGAAGACGCCTGATTGTAGAGAGCTGTTTACAATACACTGTGGTGTTGCACTCCGTCTATGTTTGGGAAGCGAAAACCATTTCTATCTGCCAAAATGAAGGAGAAATGTATTAAAACATTGCCTCAGGACCGGTACAGTATGTGCACTCACTCACCGCATTGCACTGCACAAAATAAACAAACTGGACCCACATCGACAGCTTGTGTTGCTGCAGTTGCCATGTTTGTTTCACGGAGAGTAGGCTAGTACAGTACATAGAGAGCCTCTCAGTGGCCCAAGCCGCCTTCTATCCACTTTGATCGATTCAATATTCCACAAGGCCTTCAGCTTTCTTTCTGAGAAAGCAAGCCTGAGATTCAAGGTTGTACAGCCTGTAAACACTGCAGCGACCACCCATGTTTCATTCACTCAACCACTTGGGAAATTGTTCGCTGAAATTGAATTGAATTCAGACAGGCAATGCATTTTGTTTGCTAATTGGTTAAGTGAGCATGTGTAGGCCTCCATGAAAAGAACTTCTATGCAACCGCTGAAAACAACTATTATTATTTTAATTCTGTCGAAAACTGGGACAATTTCATAGTGAATTATGAAACCCGGGACATATTAGAGTTTTAGAGATATTTGGCAGGACTGGGGGCACCCAGCTTGATTTGGCAGGACTGGGGGATTATCCCAGTTTGGGACAATCTGGCCAAACCGGGACTTTCTGTTCACCACATAGCTTTATCTCTACTTCTAGCTTTCTCTCACTCAGAGGTCGGACAACTAATAATATTATCAAGGTTCATCCTAGAGATATCAAATCTGTTACTTTTCAGGATTCAAATTCAAAAACAGCCTCGAGCTATCTACAGATCAGCTATTTTCCAAAACATGTGTGAAACAGTATATATATTTTTGAAACATTTTAAGAACAACAAATCTGGCATGGGGGTCGTTGTCCCTATAGCTCTAAATGTTTTCAGATGGAGGTCCGTAGCCAAATACATGTACAGTACTGTATACAGTTTGCGGGTCCTTGACATGAAAACGTTTGAGAACCATTGCTGTGGAACCTACAGTAGCTGGCAGATGTTTTCTACGGCGTGTGAGAATGAAGGCTTCCTCTTTGTTCTGGAACCTGGATGATAATCATCTCTCTCAGCTAAAATAAACTTTCAAACTTTTCTTCATTTCCCCTTGCGTACAGTTTTCAAAGGAATTTGTCTCCTGACGTATAGACTCATTTTGGTCTTGAATTTGCATAATTTCGAGACCAATTATAATTTTGTGGGCGACAGAAATACAGGGAGAGAACAGAGAGACATGGCTAAATGGGGAGTTTAAACAGCTTGCAAAGACTGTAATATCTCCCACCTCCCACACCCAGCCATGTGTTTCTTATGTACATAAGTAAAGCAGAAAAATAAATATGCACCCACAAGTGCATATTTATTTTATTACAACTGCTTTATGTACATAAGAAATACATAGCTGCTCTGTACTGCAACAACTTTTCATGAAAATCGCCCCCCCCCAAACAAGCATTTTCCAATGACCTTGACTGTGACCTTTGGTCTTTTCCACCCAAAGTGTGATCAATTCACCGGGTGCAGTCTACTTACTTATTATCATCCCTGCCAAGTTTCACGACAATACGACAATCCGTTCCCAGGGCCACTTAACAGTACAAGTTAACACCCAGGCTCGCTTTCCATCAACAGACTGTTTTGTTTTCATTTAATTGATGACTTTTAATGCTAACAACCATAAAGACAATCCTAGTGCCAAGATGTCCAGGAAGCACGATTTATGCAAACCAGTATAAAATCTTGGCAGTGCCACGGGACGGCGTCACGTAATGGTAATGGCGTGCGTGCCCAGCTACGATTTTCAAAGCTGTCACTTGATCTCACTTTGGTTGGAAAATGCACCCTCATATGGCTGCTGCTTTAGACACTGATACAATCCTAGGAACCTTACTGATAAGTAAGTACAAATATTCATACACGGAGTTAAACAAACACTGAGGACTTTTCTGTTCATTTAATGGTGCATTCATTCATATAGAGCCTTTTATCCAAAGCACTTTATGATGTGCAATAGATTCACACATTCATTCACACACCGACGGCAGAGGAAACCATGCAAGGCAGGCACCAACCTGCTCATCACGGAGGGAGGGAGCAGTTAGGGGAGTCTTTAGGTGAATCCCAATTGGATGCTCTCACTAGTCCTGAGCCACTGTACCGCCCCCCACCGCACCGCAGCAGAATGCAGTATCTCATCAGATCCACAGAGAGCTCCTACAGTGAGTGGGGGAGTAGCACCCATTGCCCCGGGCCTGTTGTTGTCTTTGACAAATGTGTCGGCTTGAGGATTCTATAGGCTACTGCATACACCTTCTCACACAGCGGACAGTGGTGTGGCTGTATTTATTATGCAGTCGGTCTGCCCCCCCCGCGCCCCACAGCCCAGTGCAGACGGTGCTTTCACACTCTGTCCAACATTTAACAAAGAACTGCATTTCTGAATAGACGAGCACAGAAGGACTCTCAAGAGCTCCTGTCTGTCTGTCTCTTTTTGTCTGTGTTCCTCGATTTGTTTGAACCTTGCATAATGTGTGCGTGCGTGCTTGCACGAGCGCGTGCGTGCGTTTCTGCTGAAAAAACATCACGGTACAATTTTAGACGGAACCTCAGGTCTCGTCCGTTAAACATTGGTGGAGTTTTCATCCCCCCATTGTTGTGGTCGGTCGGGTTATGTTTTTTTCTGTCCACAAGTCAAGCAGGTGCAGAAAGCGTGAACAAAGGGGTCTAGTTCTTCTACTCTCAGGGCCCAAGGGAAACAGCATGTATGTTTGGCAGTGATGGAACGTTTACACAGTGTTTTTGACTTTACTGTCACTATACTTGTGTATTTCCCTTCTTTTTTTACTTTATAATTCTACTCTGCTACATCTCAGAGTCAAATATTGCACTTTATACTCCACTACAATTATTTAAAAAACCTTATTTTGTAGATTTGGATTAATAATACACAATATACTTGGAAGCAATTAAGCCTATTCTAAAATAGTCGTGAGCTTGTCAATCTTCTATTTTTGAAGGATTTAGAAAACCTTTGAATCAAGTCAAATGCAGTACTTTTACTTTTGGTGCTTTAAGTAGATTTAGGTGCCAATCGTTTTGCACTTCTACTCAAGTAAGTAAACTATAGTATAGTATACTGTAGTGTCGTATTTCTATATTGTGGTATTGCGTCTCTTAATTAAGAATACAATCTGAGAACTTCTTTCAGTGCTGACATTTGGTATTTCCAGTCCCTGCCGCAGAGCACAATAGCATTACGTTAGACTGAATAGATTATCATTGGGTGTGTTTGCAGGTGCATTCAATCATGATACATCATGTGATCTCTTTTCATGACCTTTAAGAGCAGTGCGCTGTGCTCAGCACAACCATACATTGGCTCATTTCCACAGTGTTATGCAAGAAAAGCCTCAGAAATGTATGTCCTTGTACAGGAAGGTGCCCAGTTGGTCGCGCTGTCGCCTCACAGCTAGAACGTCCCGTCCGGGTTAGATTCCCGCCGAGGACGCTGTGGGTGCTGTGGGGCGTGTTCTCTCCTCCGTGTCATTAGCAGCACCCAAACCGTTGTTGTACCCGTGCCTCGGGTGACCAGGGGGGAAGCAGTATAGAGACCAGTAATCCAGGTCTCTATACTGCCTCCAAATATGGAGATAGGTATCTTCTGCCCTGCAGCAAGGATGTGTTGCTTAATGTTGCACATAATGAATGTGTTGTGATTTGTGTTGAATTGGTATAGCTGCTAAGTCTGCTACCTTGGTCTCTCCTGTGAAATAGATTCCAGATGAATAAAAGGACAAATAGGATGAAATAACAAACCGTATCTGACTGGCTATGCCTCCGCTCCAGCTGAAGTGATGAAAATGGCTCTGGACGAACGCATTAAATTAAATTGTTTTGTTGTGCGCCGGTAGACCTGGCCTTTTGTTGACCCCGCAAAATTGCAGTGAAGCTGCTAATTTGCAAACGACACGCACCACCTACCTACCGTGTCTCTCCTCCAACATCAGCACACGTACTACACCGGCGAGTTCCCCAAAATACCAAACAACAGTGCACCTCCGAAAAAGGTGCATTTTCACATTCACTGCCTTTTATGCCGCAGTTTTTCAACAACCAATCTGGGGAGTCGGGGACCACCACGGGGTCCCAATGGACACTATGTGTCTTTAACTCTGGGAGTCTACAAAATGAGTAGGGTCGACCAAAATGGACATTTTTGTCCCATTTGTACACTCTCATAAACACTGGGGATTTCACAGTGAATATCGGAGTCCCAGAGATTAAAGAATGATATCAAATGGGAGTGTGTGTCCTAATATCAAACTGTCCATATCAAAACAAGGGTTCTTGTTTGAAATACAAATAAAAAGTTGAGAATCACAGCCTTGCGCCTAAGACTTCCCTTGATCCTGAGGATTCTGCAGTGTAGATTGGGGTCATAGAGTTAAAAATCACACACGTGTGAACCAAGGTTATAATAGTTTTGTTTTTTTCATTATAGTTTAGTTTTAGTTAGTTTTGACATCTTTTTTTCTAATTCAGTTAGTTTTAGTTAGTTTTTAGAGCGGGTTTGCTAGTTTTAGTTTAGTTTTTATTTTGTGAAAATGCTTAGTTTTAGTTTAGTTTTAGTTTAGTTTTAGTTTAGTTTTAGTTTAGTTTTAGTTTTTTCGTACTTTGGTTTATTTGTAACGAAGTCTGTAGGATTAAAAAAGATCAGAGCAAGTATTGTGTAATAAAAACTCAACAAAATATACCATTTAAAAGTATATATATATTCAGTCTCTGTTGGACAATCAACCATGAACCATTTTGTCTATGATTTCAGTTTGTTTTAGTTAGTTTTGTGAACACACAATACAGTTTTAGTTTAGTTATCGTTTTTTAATTTATTTTAGTTTCAGTTTAGTTTCAGTTAACTAAAATGTTTTTTTAATTCTAGTTTTCGTTTTTTCGTTAGTTATAGTTAACTATAATAACCTTGGTGTGAACTGAGTGGTGCAATTCCCCCCTCCCCCCCCCCCCCCCTCTCTCTCTCTCTCTCTCTCTCTCTCTCACTCTCTCTCATTAGAGTCACTACCCCTCTCACTGTTTCTGGCGCCCCCTACTGCTATTATTAAGTCACATACTCATGCTCACACAGACACACAAACAAGTACGAGACAGACACACACACAGACACACAAACAAGTACGAGGACATTGCAAGCTGGTTGTAGGAGTGGTTGCACCACTCAAAAATGGTGGCACTATAATAGGTCAGTGTGAAAAAGGGTGCCATTTCCTCTTACGACTTGGATGGCAATTGCATGATTTGAGGCATTTTGTTCCAAAAAATTGTTTTGCTAAAATCCACCGTGCTATAACAGGCCAATGTGAAAAGGGTGGGGTATATTCCTCAGCCTAGTAGGAACGTCTGTGAAAGATTTCACGTAAATTGCACGCTGCGTTCATGATTTGAGGCTTTTTGTTCAAAACGGGCCAATTGAAAGACAATGTTAGCCAATCAGAATGGAATATGAAATATCGGACAGATCCGTCTTGAACACATGACTATAGAGATAGTGTGTAATGATTTGTGGTATCTTTGGACAGAATCTGGAGGATTAATATAAAAAAATATAGTTTTTCAAAAGTCGGCCTCCTGGTAGCACTATAACAGGCTGTTCTGGAAAGTTTGGGGCAGAGGTTCATCTTTGGCATCCAGGGAGTGTTGCGTGCAAAATTTGGCACCGACCAGGTTAACGGTGCCGGAGATTAGCTGGTAACGAACAGACGGACACACACACACACACACACACACACACTCACGGACGGAAAACATTCTCTCCCCATGCCTTCGGCCTGGTGGAGACAATTAATACCAAAATTAGACCAAAGCGTTTGCCCCAAAATGGGCCCCACCGAGGCCACCATTTGACACTGAGGATAAGAGGTATGAGAGGATTGTCTCTCCGGAGTGTCGTACACTGTGGACTTTTGCTCCGTTCATTGGCATAATCACGGCCTACTTTATGCAAATGCATATGCGTATGCATAACGACGCTACAACATGTACACACAGCACACACACACAAAGAGACAAACAAACAGAATCAGTCATGTGCGCTCCATGCCGTCAACAAGAGTCGGGCCGAGAGTGTAGACTTGAAAGACGAGGGAGGAATTCTTCAGTGAATGTATTCATGAGGATATTTTTGATGGACTGGGTTTCTCTGGGATGGAATATGGGGTTGATGATGGCATGTCGTCACATGGCAGAAACCTTCTATCTCCAGGTTTCATCTTTTTATATCGTTGCTGTCGGGCAGAACTACCTCTTATCTCCTAACTTTCTTCTTTCCATGCTTTGTTTCGTATATTATCACCCTAGTTGATCATACTGCAGAGACACACTAAATCATCAAAAGTACCAGATTAACAAGCTTGTAGATTTGCTATTTCTTTTGCATTTGAATCCTGAAAATGAACAGATTTGGACATACTGTATGAGGTTTCCACCCAACAGATGATATTTTTTCATACATGAATGACCTAGCCTATTTTATGAATTGTCATACGATGTGTCATGCAAGAGTAACAAAAATAGCAGATCTACGAGCTTACAACACGTCGCTTTTTACAATACACTGTTTTTGTTATTTTGTCCACACGTATCCGGGTAAACGGATAAAGGTAGGTTTTTATATGCGTTTTGGGGGGGTCGCCCACACGCAAAGGCCTTTTTGGTCCATATAAACGCATCTTTTGGAAAACTCCTGCCACAGTGTATTTTTTTTAAACTCCGCCTGTGTGTTCCCTGTGTGGACAATGTAAACAGAGTTTTGCATGGGTCTTGCCATTGGTCATATGGACAGAGAGATTTAAAAAAACGTGTCGTATGGACAGAGAGATTAAAAAAAACGAAAAAGCTACGTTTATGTAGGTGTGGATGAAGCCTAAATCTTTGAAAGGTTTTGTAGCTACATTTTGGGCAATGTTCACATACCAAAATAGATTGTCTGTTTGTGGTTTTATAAATATTTTACCAAAACATATTTACCAGAGCTTGTTGTGACCTAATAACTGCATTGGACACATTGGAACATAAGTCATTTATTTTTTTACTTGTACTTAAAAGTCTATGCTTTTGGGCATACAAGGTTTCTGCCATTCGGCCAACCAGGAGAGGAGAGGAGAGGAGAGGAGAGGAGAGGAGAGGAGAGGGGAGGAGAGGGGAGGGGAGGAGAGGGGAGGGGAGGGGAGGGGAGGGGAGGGGAGGGGAGGGGAGGGGAGGGGAGAGGAGAGGAGAGGAGAGGAGAGGAGAGGAGGGGGACAGTGAGAGGAAATTGGAGCAGGGGAGGCGAGATGAGAGGGAGGTGATGAGACAGTGAAGTTGGGGAGAGGAGGAGGAAGAGGAAATGGAAAATGAGTGGGAGGGAGCCAAGAAATGAAGATAAATGGAGGCGAGGAAATACTGTAGGAGAGAACAACGGGAAGAGGAGAGAAAGAGGAGAGGGAAACATGAGAGGAAATGGAAGGAAGCAGAGAGAGAGGAAACGACAAAATAAGAGAAAAGAGGGAGGTGCAGACTAGAGATTGAGAGGAGATGATTGGGACGGGCAGAGGCGAGGAGAGGAGAGGAGAGGAGAGGAGAGGAGAGGAGAGGAGAGGAGAGGAGAGGAGAGGAGAGGAGAGGAGAGGAGAGGAGAGGAGAGGAGAGGAGAGGAGAGGAGAGGAGAGGAGAGGAGAGGAGAGGAGAGGAGAGGAGCAATATCAGGCATGGATGCATCTCAAGACAACCAGGCTGCAAGTACTGAAGCGTGGATTCAGAAATCCAAATTGTTTCGTTTTGACGCTCTTGCACGCTCGCTCTTGCACGCACGCACGCACGCACGCATGCACACTCACTCACTCACACATGTACACACAAACTGACAAATTAGAGGACATCAACATTCAGTTTTATGAATGCCATTTTGAAAATGTTTGCCCTTTTAACTGTATCTGCAAGCTCTTGTAGATTACACAACATCACAAGGTCACAAGTATAGTGTTAGAAGTACATGCACACACACACACACACACACACACACACACACACACATACACACACAAACACGCACACACACGTACGTGTATCAGAACACATCAGTGCAGGTGTCTCCAGACTTCAGTTGGGATTATGTGGAACAGATTGCTTTGTGTTGCCTCACACTTCTCATTTATTGTTAAAACAAATCTCACAGCAGATTTTCTCTGTGCTGTTGCATCTTACTGAATACACGGATACAGCTGTCTGTGGGTGTGTGCGTGTGTGCGTGTGTGTGTGTGTGTGTGTGTGTGTGTGTGTGTGTGTGTGTGTGTGTGTGTGTGTGTGTGTGTGTGTGTGTGTGTGTGTGTGTGTGTGTGTGTGTGTGTGTGTGTGTGTGTGTGTGTGTGTGTGTGTGTGTGTGTGTGTGTGTGTGTGTGTGTGTGTGTGTGTGTGTGTGTGCGCGTGCGCGTGTGTACACATTTGTGGGTGTTATGTTGAAGTCAAGAACACTTCTAAATTTGGTTGTTTTAGTCATCAAAGTTTACAACCACAATGTCTTGCATGTTGTTCACTTTGGTGTCTTATTGATTTCATGTCAAACTGTGATGATATTTTCTCCTGCAAGCAAAGTGTCTGAAACAAGGTTATCATTTGTTTTGGCAAGAACATGATGAGCAGAATATTACCGAAGGCTTTCATAAATGATGTCATACAACCACACCCAAACACAACAGCCATTGCAGAAAATGATCTTATCGACATAACCTCTCAGTCTCTGTGTCTCTCTCCATCTCTCTTTCTTCCACTGTGCAAAAACACATTCATTTGAGCCGCCTCTTCTCACTGTGTGCGTGTGTGTGTGTGTGTGTGTGTGTGTGTGTGTGTAGGATCACTCTGAACGGCATGAAGGTGTCCAGGCCAGACGTGAGGATCGGCCGCTACAGAATGATCAAACACGAGCGGGACAAACACAACGAGCCCAACCCACAGAGGTAAGCTATCCGCTATTCATCTCTTTAGTAATACAAGTCACACCCGTGTGAAGTAAGTGGTGCAACTCCGTACACAGTACAGACTGTACAGACTGTACTGTACTGTACTGTACTGTACTGTACTGTACTGTACTGTACTGTACTGTACTGTACTGTACTGTACTGTACTGTACTGTACTGTACTGTACTGTACTGTACTGTACTGTACTGTACTGTACTGGCACACCTGAAATCACCATACACCATGTGTGTGTGTTAGGTTGCGCACAGATGGTGAAAAACAACCATGCTGTTTACGTGCTCAGACCCACCCACACACCCACACAGTCACTTAAGGAAGTGGTTTGCACCACTTAAAAAGTATCAATAGGCTACTGCAATATAGAAATACTCCGTTACAAGTAAAGTTCCGGAATTCAAAATGCACACAAAAGTACAAAAGTATTGGCATACAAATGTACTTAGTGTACAAAAAGTAACAGTACTCATTATGCAGTAGTTCCCATTTAGAAATTTAAAATGTCTAAAAATCTTTTGAAAATAGCAGATCTGCGACGCATTGTGAGCTTGTAGATCGGCTATTTTCAAATTGCCAAAATGTGTATAGGGCTAAAGTTGTTAATGCGTGTTTCGTAATAATAATCAAAATCTTTAAAGTAACTAGTAACTAAAGATTTCAAATAATTGTAGTGGAGTAAAAGTACAATAATTGTCTCTGAAATGTAGTGGAGTAGAAATTTGACATAATACTTGTTAACTTAAAGTACAGTAGCCTACTTAAGTAAATGCTACTTTACACCACTGCATCTGACCACCTCTCCACTGGATCCTCTGTGTGTTAATACAACTCCTGAGAGTATATAATATATACTCTGTTTGTATATTCTACAAAATGTTAAAGGAGCATTAAGTGATTTGGGTGATTTGGAAAAAGATGTGCACATGCAGACGCTCTACAGTGGGGGAAGTACAACAGACCAACAGCACGTGCACCAAGGCCCGCCCCACTCCATCATGATTGGAGGAAGGCCCCTCTCATCCTGATTGGATGAAGGCTTTGCCACCCAAAGCCCCAACCGAAACTAGGGTTTTTTAACACCAGGGGCTCACTGGGGACAGGGAGGAACCCCTTTAGCCCAACACACACACCGGGTGTGCAGCGACACGGCACAGGCGTTACCGCGCGGTAACGCCTGGAAAATAGAACTGGTTTCTATCGGAGCGTCAGGCGAGGCGTCAGCACGCGTCGGACGCCGCCGGTGTGGGATAAGGTTCATTGAAAATAACGGAGGCGGTTGTTTTGACGCGCGGCGTTCGCAGACGGTGTGTGAAGCCCTTTCTATGGCAAGAACACTTTATAGTAGGGAGGATTATCCAAAAAATAAGTGATATTTGTACTAAGTGAAATCACTGAATATACCTTTAACGGGTCCATTTGGTTAACGTGTGTATTATGTTACAAGTGGTTTAATTAACACTGAGGATTCGACTGTGATGTTTCCGTGTGCAATTCGTTGCCTCGTATCCGCCTCCAGACCGGTCTGGGCACCTAGGCTGCCCCATCCCGACAACCTCTCTCTCCCCATGTCCTGTCATTCTACCGTCCTATAAATAAAGCAAAGCAAAGCAAAAAAAACTAATCTTAATCTTGTGTGTCACACAAACGCATGGTAGGTAAGTTTATTCTGTGTTTTTAAAAAGAACAAAGGGAGCACATAATACATGCATATATATACATACTGTATATACATACATACATAAATCTACATACATGCGGTTGGATCCACTTATAAAAGTGGCACCGAAAAGGTGTAGGCTGAAGCCAAGGCTTATGCTGCCTACCCTTTACGAACATGGCCTACTTTTTGTTTGTTTGTTTGGACATTGTTTTAAAAATAATAATAGCAACAACAACAACAATACTAATTTACATCATTATTATAGTGGTAGTAATAATAATAATGATGTTTCTTTCTTTGTTTTAATGTAAGTGACACATTCCTCCCAGTTGATTGTTGTACATTTTTTGGGTTGAGGTTTTAGTAACAGTTGGAATACTTTCTCATGTTAATGTTTTATATGAATTTAATACCTGGTTTTTAAACCTTTTTTCAAATTTTGTAAGCGTTGTACAAAACGGATAGGCATCTGCCTTTTGTGTCTGTCCTTCTGGTTCTTATTTTGAATAAAGCCCCCTGAGTGGATATTGTGACTCTCTTAGTTCGAACAGCTCCTGCATATACATAATTACTGCCGTATTCAGGTCCACTAGGTCTTCTAGTTTGAGAAAATTTGTTTTTATAAAGAGTGGATTGGTTGGTGCTATATACTCGGCTTGATTTACAATTCTTATGGCTAAGGCATCAAAAGTGGCAGATCCATGTGCTCGCGTAGAGCTCGTAGATCTGCTACTTTTTGCTATGTTTGAATTTGAATCCTGAAAAGTAACAGTTATTGGACATGTGAGGTTACCTCCCGACAGAGACGAATTACAACGTAGGCGTTTAGCAGTGTTTATTGAACTCTAGTCGATAAACAGGTCAGATCACATAAATACAGTGCGGGGAGAGAAGCGTTCTGTTAGAGCCTCACGGAAACCATGATATCAGCTAAAGAAAGAACATAGTAGTATTCTAAACTGTATTAAAACAACATCTAAATCACATTCATGTTTCTCTTAACATTTGTGGTCATACCAAAAACAAATCTTTCTCTCGGAAATGATGTATAGGCATAAAAACATTTCAATGACATACGTTATGCCATGAGTGGTAGCAACATAGTTATAGACAGACTTTATGTGAACTGTTAGCATAACTACATTGGACACAAAAAGACAATACCATTTTAATACTAAAGTACTGGTCATTTAATATAATACTAGTCATGGCGTAATTAAAGAGGGTTTGGAATTGTAACAGCTGAAATCAATACTATATCAGTATTCTGATATTAACATGCGGGCCACATTAAGTGAAGGTGGGGGCCGCATGTGGCCCCCGCACCGCCAGTTGCCACTGACCCCATGACTTAAACCATTTGTTAAACCAAGCCTGAACACAATCAATTGATTCATCAATAAACAATTCACTGCTTTTAGTGGGTTCCTGATTCAGAAAATGTAGGGGATGTTTAATTTAAATTAATATTTAATTAATATTAGGCATATACACCCTTGACATATCCAATATATAGTTGCTGTCGGGCAGAAACCTCTTATCTCCATATTTAACCGTTTGTGTTTTTTAAGTAAATGAATGTCCTACTTGATCATAGCGTCACACATAAGTAGCATATCCGTGAGCTCGAATTGTGACGCGAAGCAAGGTGTTTCGAGTCAGTTGTTGGGTATTGAGCTAAAAGGTTTGCTGTGGACTATCAACAAAGCAGAAATGCACGGCCATTTTGTGCACACGCCACAGGCACATAAGATTAAAACTTATTTTAGTTTGACTTCCTTCAGACAGTGTAGCAGCATATAGGGGATAATAATAAGTGAATAAAAAGAGAGAGAGAGAGAGAGAAAAACAAGCTCAGAGAAGACTCAGTGGTTTTCTACACTGACTGGATCAAACTCTGAGGGTGTCAGACTGGAAATGTCACCTAGGTGTAACTGAAATAAATCACACCTCTGGAGCTTGATCCAGTGTACCGAAAATACCGCTTCTGTATTTAGGCGCCTTCTACCCCCATAGTGCAGTATCTCTCGACCAAACAGTGGCGGAGCTCTACCACGCTTAACCCATTCTGACCTGAGATCAGATTCATACGAGGTTTCCGCCGGACACACACTGGTCTGATGAACCCATTCTGACCTGAGATCAGATTCTAAAAATGTCAGTCGTTCTTCGATTTTTCAAAAATAGCAGACCTACAAGCTCGTATCGCGCCACTCGGTGGCGCGATATGAGCTTGTAGATCTGCTATTTTTAAATAGCTAAAGCATAATGTAACGCTAACACCAAAATGGGTTCCCGTTCAGAATGGGTTGAATGCGAATTTCGGACCAGACGTTTTTATTCATTTATTTATAAAAAGAACTCCATGCCGAGCATTCGATACCGACTTACCTGCTGTGCGGCTCAAACGGTAAATCTCTTCTTAAATCACGCAAATATGTATTGTTATCTGTTGTAGATGATGTGGACAAATTAAGTCCACAGAATGTTATCGCTCTGTGGCCAGATGCACCACGGTGGATTTGCTACTTTTGATGCTTTTGTGTGACACTGTAGTACAGGGTTCCCCAATTAATTTTCCTCAAGGGCCATATTTTGACTAGCGTACCAGGCTGGGGGCCGAGTCTGCACGTGCGAGGTCGAGGTCTTGCCCTGAAAATTCATTTTCAGGGCAAGACCCCATTTGAAAAGGATGCCCAGTTTGACATGCATAGGCTACTGACCCCCATTTAATGCCATTTATATCTGGGACCCTTAAAAAAAAAAAAAAAAACTTTTTTTTTTCTTTTTGGAAATTCTTTCATGGGCCACAAGGGGGCACTCTGTGGGCTGCAAATGGCCCGCGGGCCGCCTATTGGGGAACCCTGCTGTAGTATGATAAGTCATTTTAGGTGGATTCTTTTTTTCTTCTTACATTTTTATCCCACGATTTTGTAACCCATTTTTTTCTCACCCAGTGTCAATTAGTATCTAATGTAATCCTGGGCTCTACACTCCCTCTGCCAACTTGGGGAGAGCAACGGACTGACCTCATGCTTCCTTCAATGCATGAGGAGTCCAAGCCGCTTCTTTTCACCTGACAGGGGAGGGGGGGGAGTTTGCCCGGTTGGACCTAGTGTGTGGGAGCAACGCGTTATTCCAACTAGTTCCTTTCCCCTCCATTAGGCGCCCCGGCTGGCCAGGGGGAGGCAGTTTAGAGAAAAAGAGAAAAAATAATTTTGTGCAAGGAAACATGTTCATTTGTGGCCTGATCGGGGAGGGGCAGCAGCACGCTCTGATGATCCCGTCCAGACCCATTCATCAGCAGGAGTATAGAATTAAGCTGCTTAAATGTGGATTATCAGTGTTTATTCTCCCCTGAGCATGCCTGGACGGCCCAGACAATGATGCCTCTCGCCGCAGAAATCGATAGCTGTCCCCCGCCGACAGAGATGCAATCAGCTCAGCACTGTGTGTGTCTTTTCCTCCGATATTCCCTTTTTTCTGTTGTGGAAAGTATAGCTATATTACAATACCCAGCAGTATACATTAGTGCAATAACGGCTACACTTTCAAATTAAATCCAAGGCCTGAAGTTGGGCTTAAAGAGTTTCAATGTTATAATTAAATATACAAGAGTTGTATGTGGGCTTCCCAGGGTACATTTTTACACTCTCACAGCATGTTTAACAAAACGAATCTTTTGGAAACGGTCTCCTCTTGCTCCTTATGCAGATTCTCATCCCATCTTGTTACCTCAAAGCCATTACAATTACTCTTTGTGTGTCGATATCTGAAGCATCCGCTGGTAATTCCACTCATCGCTTGCATCTCTGGATGCCTCGGGAAGTGTATTCAATGAGTTCCTGTGAGCTCTTACTTGCACATCGTCTCTGTCGGGTGGAAACCTCATATCTCCAAAACGGTAGCAGATCTACAAGCTCGAAACGCGGCACAATAAAACCGCTATCAAGGAGCACCTACGGACAGTTGCAAGTCCAACTTGCATTCCTTCAAAATAGGAGCTCTGGGCCTCTGGGGTGCCGGGAAAACATGGCCGTTTTTTACTCGGGAACCTGTTAATGTGCACGACTTGTGAAAGAGTGATAAGCTGGTGGTGTAACTGGTGTTATAGGACTTAATTACCGCAAAAGACCTGTAAATAATAGGGTCTCCAATGGCATACAGCCAATACACGATACGAGCTCGAGCCACAGTACGAGCTCACAACACATCATGTTTCGACGTGTAAGCTATTTTCGGCAAAAAATGATTTTGTGTAGAGGACAGAGTATAGATGGCTGGGGGACCCCGGTCAACCAAGATAATATAGGGTTGGGGTTAGGGTTTAACCCATTCTGACCTGAGATCAGATTCATACGAGGTTTCCACTGGACACACACTGGTCTGATCAACCCATTCTGACCTGAGATCAGATTCTAAAAATGTCAGTCGTTCTTCGATGTTTTTCAAAAAATAGCAGACCTACAAGCTCGTATCGCGCCACTCGGTGGCGCGATATGAGCTTGTAGATCTGCTATTTTTCAATAGCTAAAGCACAACATGATGCTAACACCAAAATGGGTGCCCGGTCAGAATGGGTTAAGTGCTAAGATCTGCTGTTTTAGAAAAATCGTGAAAATGTGGTGCAAATTCTGAATACAGTATTCCAGAGTGAACATTTTTAACTCATATCTTTGCTTCTGGGGGGGTTCAGGGAACCGACCCCCATCTGAAAATATAATTTTCCATCTGAAAAATATTATTTTCAGGGCCCGGGCCCACAGCAACCGTTTTTAACCCATATCTTTGCTTCTTGGGGGTCCCATGTTACATGTAACATATTTTGAGATGGTAGCTCAGCAGCCGAATATACCGTATATAATGTTTGGGGTCCTTGACATGAAATAGTTTGAGAACCACTGAATGTATTTGATTTTGAATACATTAGAATCTCGGTTCTCAATGGGTTAAAGACATCAAAAATATAATAATAATAAGAGTAACGTAATGCAAGATGGCAATTTAATTGCCGTCTTTCATGTTAACTATCATGCCAGTGTGTTTTACTCGGCTATCGCTCAATAATTGCCTGCTGAAATGACAGCACTCCAGTAGATATGGGAGCATGTGGGTCAGACCGCTCTACTTGCCTTCATGAAAATCAATCCAGCATGGCGGACTACATGTGCGTATGTGCGTGCGTGCGACCTGTGCGTGCGTGCGTGCGTGCGTGCATGTGTGCATGTGTGATTGATCTGCAGCTCCTACTGTATTCTCTGGCCTCCTCTCTGTTTCTTCAATGCCATTTCTCTCTGCCTTTCCCCCTTCTTCTCTCTGTCTCTCACTTGCTTTCACTCTCTATTTCTCCATCTCATACCACCTCTCTCTCTCTCTCTCTCTCATTCTGCCAGCACTCTTTCTGTCTCTCTCTCCCTCTCCCACCTCTCTCCCTCTCTCCACCTCCTACTCCATGTTCCAGACTTCCTCAATAAGAGGTGACATCATTTGCAGGACTGTATTTATTTGGCACCAATACATTATTCATAAATGTGGCCAAGAGCAGAGCAGAGAAGCCTATTAGTCGAGGCAAACGTCCCCTTTCCAGCCCTCCTGGACCCTCATTAAAATGTTTTGGAAATGTCACTTGAAAGGAGGATTTTTAGAAAGAGGCGTGGAATGTGGAGGACTGGGAGAAACTGTGCTTTGTGCGCTACCAAGCTTATATATAGAGAGACTATACGTTTTGGAGAAATTATTTCATATCGCCTCTGTCGGGTGGAAGACTGGTATGTCCAAAACTAAAAAACGGCAAAAGTAGCAGATCTACAAGCTTGCCATCTGCTACTTTTGATACCTTTGTGGGACGCTGCAGTATAGTGTGATCAACTATAGGGCGTTCATTTACGAAAAAAACACAAAAAGTTAATAAAACAATATGGAGATAAGAGGTTTCTCAACCGACATCGACGATATCCTTTTTAACGAAACGGAAAATAGAAACGGAAAAGGAAAAAAGAATAATATGTCTTTTCCCTTTTCATTTGCTCTCCCCTGCAGAGATATGAATGTGCTCCGACGGCGGCCCTGTGGGTCGCTGCCTGACATTGTGAATTCAAACACGGTCTGCTATAATCTGTAATGAGAGCAGAGAGAGAGAGAATGAAAGATTGAAGGAGGGAGTAGGATGGGAGATGAGAAGTTTGTGCACTCTGAAGTTTGAAACATTGATAGATTTAATGCCATATGTGAGGCGGGTTAGGAGAAAGCACCAATGTTTCCATCTAGACCACCGGATAATCAGCAAAGACCTCCGAACATCGCGCTAATTGACCAAACCACGGAGAGGTCCGTAGATTAGGAGTTATTCAGCTTTTAGTCAGCCTGTATAATGGGAGGTGTACGGGACCGCTGTTGTGCAACCCGGTCTAGGAGGTTCGCTAAAGAAGGAAAGGCCGAGCCAAAATAATAATGAAACAATGGTTCTCAGCGACGCGGATTGAGAGAGAGAGAGAGAGAGAGAGGGGGGGGGGGGGGAGAGGGAGAGGGAGAGGGAGAGGGAGAGGGGGGAGTTGCACCACTCGGTTCACACAGGTGTGATTTTTTTTCTTCATAAAATAACCTAGCCTTATGGGTTCACAGTGGTTCATGTAATGCTCTGGATGTTGCTACTGTACAATTACAATTTACAATGTTAGGCGTTTAAACAGATGCTCTCATTCCGTCTGAGTTACAATGTGTGCAAGTTCAGAGAAGATGGCATGAACTCTAGACAG
>NC_139709.1:39000790-39050790 GCF_964188405.1 Protomyctophum parallelum | reverse complement strand
ACACTGGTTCAACAAGCTCTTGTAGAATCTCAATGAGGGTAATTGTCAAAAGGTTTTTCTTACTACGAGCAGCCATATCGTTGCTGCCTCATATCTCCATATTCTAACTTTTTGTGTTTTTCTTTGTAAATTAACGCCCCTATTTGATCATATTACAGCCTCACACAAAAGCATCAAAAGTAGCAGATCCGCAAGCTCGAAGCGATGCGCTTTGAGCTTGTACATCTTACTTTTGCTATAATTTTTATTTGAATCCCAGACGATAATAGTTTTGGACATATTGTAGGAGGTTTCCAGGCGATCCGAGACCAGAGATCTCCTCCTCCTACTCATAGGTCTGGTGACATCTAAATTGAGTGAATAGGCTACAGCTGGGTGGTGGAAAGCAGGTCGAGAGATTTTTCTTAAAATAACGTTATAAATAGCGTTATTTAAAAAGAATTGGCAGAGCCAATGCAAAGACTTTAGGGCATCCTTGACATTGGGAGGATATTAAGGACTGGTGTTCAGAGCAGTGGGTTTGTTAGTGCTGGTTTTCTTCACGGCCAAAGGCCATTCAATTAATTTCCCCAGACATACGTGGAGGAAATAAGTATTTGATCCCCTGCTTTTTTTTGTAAATTTTGTAAATTTGCCCTAATACAAATAAATGAGCAGTCTATAATTTTTATGGTACTTTTATGTTAACAGATAGAGACATAATATCAACAAAAAAGTCCAGAAAAAAACATTATATAAAGGTTATAAATTAAACTCCATTTGATCAGGTGAAATAAGTATTTGATCCCCAAGCACATCATGACTTAATACTTGGTGGAGAAACCCTTGTTGGCAAGCACAGAAGTCAGACGTTTCTTGTAGTTGGTCACCAGGTTTGCACACACCTCAGGAGAAATTTTGGTCCACTCCTTTTTACAGATCCTCTCCAAATCCTGAAGGTTTCGAGGCTGTCACTTGGCAACTCGAAGCTTCAGCTCCCTCCACAGATTTTCTATGGGATTAAGGTCTGGAGACTGGCTAGGCTACTCCATGACCTTAATGTGCTTCTTCTTGAGCCACTCCTTTGTTGCCTTGGCTGTATGTTTTGGGTCGTTGTCATGCTGGAAGACCCATCCACGACCCATCTTCAGTGCTCTGGTTGAGGGAAGGAGGTTCTTGTCCAAAATCTTACCGTACATGACCCCGTCCATCAACCCCACAACGCGGTGAAGTTGTCCTGTAGCCTTAGCAGAGAAACACCCCCAAAGCATAATATTCCCACCTCCATGCTTGACGGTAGGGATGGTGTTCTGGGGTTTGTATTCAGCATTCCTCTCCCCCCCAAACATGACAAGTCGAGTTGATGCCAAAGAGTTCAATTTTGGTCTCATCTGACCACATCACCTTCTCCCAAGCCTTCTCAGAATCATTTAGGTGTTCATTGGCAAACTTCAGACGGGCCTGTACATGTGTCTTCTTGAGCACGGGGACCTTGCGGTCACTTCAGGATTTCAATCCATTACGGCGCAATGTGTTTCCAATGGTTTTCATCCCCACCGTCAAGCATGGAGGTGGGAATATTATGCTTTGGGGGTGTTTCTCTGCTAAGGGTACAGGACAACTTCACCACGTTGTGGGGTTGATGGACGGGGTCATGTACGGTAAGATTTTGGACAAGAACCTCCTTCCCTCAACCAGAGCACTGAAGATGGGTCGTGGATGGGTCTTCCAGCATGACAACGACCCAAAACATACGGCCAAGGCAACAAAGGAGTGGCTCAAGAAGAAGCACATTAAGGTCATGGAGTAGCCTAGCCAGTCTCCAGACCTTAATCCCATAGAAAATCTGTGGAGGGAGCTGAAGCTTCGAGTTGCCAAGCGACAGCCTCGAAACCTTCAGGATTTGGAGAGGATCTGTAAAAAGGAGTGGACCAAAATTTCTCCTGAGGTGTGTGCAAACCTGGTGACCAACTACAAGAAACGTCTGACTTCTGTGCTTGCCAACAAGGGTTTCTCCACCAAGTATTAAGTCATGATGTGCTTGGGGATCAAATACTTATTTCACCTGATCAAATGGAGTTTAATTTATAACTTTTATATAATGTTTTTTTCTGGACTTTTTTGTTGATATTCTGTCTCTATCTGTTAACATAAAAGTACCATAAAAATGATAGACCGCTCATTTCTTTGTATTAGGGCAAATGTACAAAAAAAAGCAGGGGATCAAATACTTATTTCCTCCACTGTATATCCGGTTGCGCAGAGATCTCTGATCGTCCGGGCGAGACTACATGAACCCTAGCATCTCTACTCTGGGCATGTGTATATAGTTGTAATCGGCAAACATTTGGCTAAAATCAATCTCTGAACATGATGTTGAAAATATGATGTACTGTACAAGCTCACAAACCTCATATAGACTACGTATTTCAGAGCCCCGTAAAAAGGAGGAGACCAATTTCAGACACCTTTGAAACTCCGGTCTATGAATCAAAAATATATACAAGATTGTAGATCTGCTATTTTTGATAAGGGTGCATCCGTTGGTAGTCCGACAGGAACACCATCGCTCCCGACATGCGCTGCCGGTTACAACTAACCCGTGCTGCGGGTTAAAACTCACCCGTGGCTCCCGACTTGCATGGCAGGTTAAAACTAACACATGGCAGGTTAAAACTAACCCGTGGCAGGTTAAAAACTAACCTGTGACAGGTTAAAACTCACCCGTGGCCCCCGACATGCGTGACAGGTTACAACTAACCGTTGGCAGGTTAAATCTAACCTGTGGCTTCCTGGGAGGTTAGGTTTAGGGTTGGGCTTTGGATAAGGTGTCGGACCTATCAGGTAGTGGCTATAGAGGGAATTCAGGGGGCGCCCCAATGGATAAGCGAGTAACGGAACATTTGGTATACGTCTGAATCTGCATGTCATCCCCCCCCCCCCCCCCCTCTCTCTCTCTCTCTCTCTCTCTCTCTCTCCCTCTCTTCTGCCTTTCCTATCTCTCTGTTCAGTGTTCACTGAATCTATTTTAAATGAATTGTCGTTGTCAGTCGCAGTGTTCATTTGTGTTATTGATGTGCCTCGTTATACATGCATGCAGAACTTTGAAACAGCCGGATTCACCTTCACCATGAATTAGTTTTCCAAAAGGTTTTTGGAAAGTGGGATGACAGCCTCTGGGAGCAGGTATTTTAGACTAATTACAAGGCCAGGATGGAATAGCACTGCTGCTGACAGACAATCTCGCAAGTGATAGGCTTTCAGCAGCAGAGTTAGTGTGTAAGGCAACAGCACCACCTGTTGGTGTTGAAGCACACAGCAAAGGAACACCACACCTACAGCTGTCGGGCAGAAACCTCCAATCTCAATTTTTTTTTTTTTACTCTCATATTTTTTACTAAAACTTTCCCTTTTTTAAGTTAACGGCACGCCCGTGATCATAATCATATACTACAGCGTCACACAAAAGCATCAAAAGTCCAGGCAGATCCACAAGCTCGAAATGCAGCCAAAGTGTGGCACTTTTTTGACTTTTTTGACTTTTGATTTTTGGACCTCATATTATGAGGTTTCCTCCCGACAGAGACGATGTCATGTACTGTATATGTCCCTTTGAACCATTCACATGTTATGAGTTTAGACTTTGTGGGTCCCTTTATTATATTATCGTTCTTGTTTTGTATGGATGCGTTTCTCCTACACTGCCCAACTGCCCAACTGCTACAGTACACAGATCAAACACTTTGCCCAAAATAGTGATGCCAGGGTTCACATGTGATGTGGTTATCATTTAGGCTAGCAAACAAACAAGGTGAATGAAATGAATGAATGATACAAGACTCCACCCTTCTCCCCCCCCCCCCCCCTCTCTCTCTCTCTCTCTCTCCCTCCCTCTCCCTCTCTCTCTCTCGCCCACATCCAGGTTTAACAAGATCCAGAACACGAAGAACACGATGAAGAGGGACGGCATCAGCACGCTGACCTACCGGGTGGTGCAGGTGAAGAGGCATCCCCTTTTCACCAACATCTCTGTGGAGATCGGCAAGGCCCCGTCCAGGCCCTTCAAGGGCTAGAGAGAGAGAGAGAGAGAGAGAGAGAGATAGACTGCTTGAAGGAAGACGGGGATGGTGGGGGGGGGGGGTGACAGTGGCACAACACACACCTGGACTGAAAGCATATACGAGAGTGAACAGATGGAGGGGGAGAGAGAGAGAGAGAGAGAGAGAGGGAGAGAGACACAGATAGTGGACACAGACGAGGTGGATGGAGGGCAGGATAAGGACTGACTTAAGAAGCACATAGCAGGCTCTCTCTCTTTCTCTATCGCTCCCGCTCTTTCTAACTGATGCCTAATTTTTTTCCCCCATCACACAGCGCCGGTGCACGGCTGGGAAATATAGCTCGTGCTATATTTGCTATTTCCCGCACGTGCGTCTATGTGTGACTGGGGCTTGAGACACTTCAGTGGCTCAACGCAAACCGTGTACCTTGACCAATCAATGACCTTAACACCACAGTGTCCAGGCCAATAGGGTGTCTGGAATGTGGATTTAACGGACCAATGGCTAGCTTCGAACTTGGGGTCGGCTGGAAACAGGAACTTTGTCCCCGAGAGCGCTCCAGTGAGCGCAATAGGACTAGTACTCGCACGGCTGAGCAACATTGGAAGGAAAGTAGCCAATGACATTGTTTGGAATATCAGTGCATATCACAGTTTCAAATGGAACAGTATATATAATACGGTACATATTCAACAGCAACCAATCATTCCTTGGAATATTGGAAATGGACCAATGGCTAGCCTCCATCCTTCAGCTTGACCAATGACGAACGCCAGGCTTTTAAAGCGCCGGAAGTCAGAGCGATACAATATACAGTACTACTACTATGTCTCCCATGGAAGGAGGAGTTGTAAGAAAAGCATAGAATCAATTAGTAGCACACAGAAAAAGGTACGTTTTTTCAGGACAACAACGATTTTTACAAAGGTTGTCCATGGATTAGTCATTATCAAAGCATTAGTCATAGGGATGAGTAGAGAATATCGGCCGCCTGCAGGCGACACGTCAAGACAATTCACAAACGGTTCAGAAAGGTGGTCGGTGGAGTCACACAGAGGGATTTGGAGATACTTTTTGGACATTTTGGGTGACTCACATGTGTGTATCAAAGATATTGGAAAGTCCACATTATTGTCTATACCGGATGAGTCGCATATCGAAAGTATAACGGACGATTGCACCTGCGTCGAAGATTGAGGAGGTCGGGGACAATAATTGATCTGTTGTTTTACCCGAGAGACGGTATCAGCCAATCACATGCTCCAGTGAGTAAATGAATGTGTACTGTGTTTGCCTACAGTGTAACTGCAGGAGACAAATGGATACAAGATACATGTACTGTCATGGTCTCCACCATCTCCAGGAGCAACGTAAGAAACACCCAGAGAGTTGACTGAGAGCAAGCATATCCAAGACACGAGAGGTTTTTGAAAATGCCTTTGAAACCGAATAAAAGAGCGGAAACAAAAACAGACCGGTGTTTACGCTGACGACTCCGTCTTTTAACCCCATGTGGCTCTTGCTTGCAACTCAGTTTTAAACCCCTCTGTGTTTATATACCATACTCACACACGGCGGCCATCTTGCCACCCTGCTTTTTCAATGCAAAATGTGGACATGGCCGCTGTGTGAATATGGTCTATGGAAGTGATTCTGCGGGAGACATTTTTGGTTCCAATACATGGGATCACGTTTAACATCCACAGCATTCTGCATCTATATTTTAGCTCCGTAAGATGGACAGAATAGATTGAAATGTTGTCATGTACACTGTACAGTATATGCGTGGTGGGGGATTTTCCTGCTGTCTGACTTTCAGCTATTTTGGCGATTAAACTAGAGATCTATATTACAGATCTAGAGCATATTGATTATATACATGTCTGAGGGACATCAGTGAACCACATTAAGAGGAAGAAATAATGATACCATTTTACGAAGCTGAACAGGCAGGGGCACATTTAGGGCAGTATATAGTAGTACTTAACACTGCAGAGACAGGTACGAGGTTCTGCCAGGTTATTTACCTGCGTTCACATGTGTTATTGGAGGCTCTAGCAGTGCAGCGGCTCCGCTGGAGAATAGTTGTTGAGGAACACGGTTTCAGAATGAACGCCTCCGTAAAATAACAGGGAGCTACAGTTAACCCATTTTGGGCAGGGACCCCTTTTGATGCTTTAAAGCATTCTGTTCTACTTTAGCTATTTAAAAATAGCAGACCTACAAGCTCATAGCGCTACGAGCTTGTAGGTCTGCTATTTTTGAAAAGTTGTGAAAATGTGGCGCAAATCTTTGAATATATATTTCAGAGCGAACATTTTTAACAAAAATATTGGCTTCTGGGGGTGGTCCCTGGAACAACATATTTTTTTTTTAGATGGGGGTCCGTGGCCCAATAGAGATAATTCTGGGGGTCCTTGACAAAGAAAAAGCACCACTGACATAGAAACATGGGTTTTTCGGAAAGGTTTTAAGATTTAGAAGCATTCTTTTTTTTATCGACCCCAGTCCAAAATGGGTTAACCTACAGTGCTAGCATGTGGGTACAGTAGGGTACAGTAGTACATGTGGGTACAGTGGGGTACAGTAGTACGGTGCGTCTCTAAGGCCCCTTTTCCACCAGGGCTGAACCGGTTCGGTTCCTTTTTCACACCTAATATTGAACCAGTTCAGAGTGGTTCGGAACTTGAACCAAAAAATGGTTCCCTGAAAGCACCAAAGGTTCCAAGAATCTAGAACGGAACCTGCAGTTCTTTCTTTTGGTGGAAAAGGGGTCCAGAGTGGGGTCCGGGGCCCAGCGGGACCATCCCGGGGCCCAGGGGGTCGATCCCAGCTGGATGAGTGATTCACTCTACAGCATAGGTCTTGCCCACAGCATGGTTCCAGGGAGTCAGTGGGTTCATACCATATGGACCCGTTGGTTCCATTTGTATACACTGTCAGAGTGTAGGGGAGACCTTCACATTTTAAAACTTTGAGAAAGTGTTCTAAACTAATCTAGTCTTTTTTGTAAACCGTCTGCAAAAAGGTGTATCAGATGCAGGCCACGTGGGGTTGAAATGTGAGTGGAGCTGTCAGGATAAATGCCTGCTCGGTTGCTTTTGAGGGAGAGGGAGATTCTGTGGAAAGAAACAGCTGACTCCTGTGGGTTTGTGATGAGTCTTCATTAGAGACTGTTTTCCGCCGCTCGGCAGGAGACTGGCTTAAAGCTAATGGGTTCCCCCCCCCCCCTTCCCCTCCCCCCTTTTTTTTTAAAGGTCATTTTTACACCGCCATGTAACCCGGGAGTTTAATATTAAAGTCACTGTTCATTAAAAAAACACTCTATTACTACTATTACCATGTCACTCTGTTCTGTTATTTTTTAATTTTGTTTTACTTTTAATCTTTTTCTAAGAGGCTATCATATCCTGGATGAGGAAATTATGTTATAAAAGTGTCAGCTAAGGTCTCCGCCAGTGGAAGTTGTGAATTTTAGCGCCATAATGAGGAGTGCGGTGCCCGTTTGAGTGACTTGGGTTTTCATTATCACCGTCTCGTCGATTCCCCGCCAGAGACTCATTAATCAGAAAGGCCTTATTTCTGAGCTGACAGGCATAATGAATCAAACCTTCAGCCATGTACTGTAGTAGGTTGTAGGCATACAATTAGTCTATATTTTTACTGAACTCGTTCAAATTACATTAAACGGAGAAGAAGTATGACGTCTTCATTTTTAGTCTCGTACTGTACGAATGTTTACTAAACAATGTTTAATCTTTGCTGTGTGCAACACTAATCAACTAAATCTGCTTCACCATTTATTCATCCATATACAGTACAGTACTGTCTCTGTCGGGGGTGGAAAGTTCTATGATTACATTTCAAAAGTAGCAGATCAAACGCTTCGTGCCACGTTTTGAACTACTTTTGATTATTTTGTGTGAGGCTGTAGTTAGTAGTATGATCAAGTACGGTGTTAATTTACAGAAAAAAAGGTACAATTTGGAGATAAGAGGTTTCTGCCTGACAGCAACAATATGTACTGCAGCAGTGCAGCATAACTACAAACCCATGTTGACCGAAGTCATATAAGTCATTCATATACTGTACATACAGTATATGAAATCTGTATGCCAAGCGAAGCTTCTGACAAAAATCCTGACCCTGACCGCCAAACATTTTGTGGGACAATTTTGTGGAATTCTGCATCTGGTATTCCATTTTGGGTTTAGTCTGTTTCCAGTCATTTACAGCGAGTCTTTCCTTTGGTAAAGTCTGGAAGTCCAGTGGTTCCTGTTATGTATACACTCTCAGAGTTACAGGCTTAGTGGTCCCCAGACCCCAAGATGACAAAATGGATATCGACGTCTGCTGAGGCAGCGGAGTGACGGTGACAATGCATCATGTGCAATTCAGTACAGTTACCATATGTCTCCATTGAATTACATTCCCTTTTTCATATACTGTAGGACTCCTGTCTGTCTTCGAGTCGATAGCAGCACACTATTGTGTTGTTCTCCGGTGTGCTGAACGCACCATGCTGCTGTCACGTTCACTCACACTTTATCTTCATTTGGATGGAGGTGACACTGTAGGTGACACTGTAGGGGCAGAGGTCAATATAGGAACAAAGGGTGTAGCACCGTGTGTCAAACAGTTAGATACAGGTCCAGTGCATCACAGGAGCGGGACACTTCAGCAGATAAAAGGAATAAAACACTAGAGCATCTCTGGCGATTAAATGCCTTTGGTGCCGTTATACTTAGTTGTTGTAGGCACGTAAAGATTCACTCAATTTTCTTCTTTCTTTTTTTTTACAGTAGCCTACTGTGTTTTATCTTATCCTCTTTTGAAGGATGAACACATGCCTGCTTAGTTGTGTGCTGGAGTAAATTGCAGATGGTGCATTGTGAGTGTGTATATCTGCTATTTATGGCATGCAGCGCCGGCCAGCGTGCAGCTAAGTATAAATCAGTCTTTAGTTTACAGGTGACTAACGTTTTGATGCAAAGTGAATCTTCATCAGAGTCATATACTTGTGACTGTCGAGTGCTTCGATGCACTTGGCATCGAGGCATTAGTCACCCACGTACTGAACATCAGGCATTAGTCACTCACGTACTGAACATCAGGCGTTAGTCACCCACGTACTGAACATCAGGTGTTAGTCACCCACGTACTGAACATCAGGTGTTAGTCACCCACGTACTGAACATCAGGCATTAGTCACTCACGTACTGAACATCAGGCATTAGTCACCCACGTACTGAACATCAGGCATTAGTCACCCACGTACTGAACATCAGGCATTAGTCACTCACGTACTGAACATCAGGCATTAGTCACTCACGTACTGAACATCAGGCATTAGTCACTCACGTACTGAACATCAGGCATTAGTCACTCACGTACTGAACATCAGGCATTAGTCACTCACGTACTGAACATCAGGCATTAGTCACTCACGTACTGAACATCAGGCATTAGTCACCCACGTACTAAACATCAGGCATTAGTCACTCACGTACTGAACATCAGGCATTAGTCACCCACGTACTGAACATCAGGCATTAGTCACTCACGTACTGAACATCAGGCATTAGTCACCCACGTACTGAACATCAGGCATTAGTCACCCACGTACTGAACATCAGGCATTAGTCACTCACGTACTGAACATCAGGCATTAGTCACCCACATACTGAACATCAGGCATTAGTCACCCACGTACTGAACATCAGGTGTTAGTCACCCACGTACTGAACATCAGGCATTAGTCACCCACGTACTGAACATCAGGTGTTAGTCACCCACGTACTGAACATCAGGCATTAGTCACCCACGTACTGAACATCAGGTGTTAGTCACCCACGTACTGAACATCAGGCATTAGTCACCCACGTACTGAACATCAGGCATTAGTCACCCACATACTGAACATCAGGCATTAGTCACCCACGTACTGAACATCAGGCATTAGTCACTCACGTACTGAACATCAGGCATTAGTCACTCACGTACTGAACATCAGGCATTAGTCACCCACGTACTGAACATCAGGCATTAGTCACCCACGTACTGAACATCAGGTGTTAGTCACCCACGTACTGAATATCAGGCATTAGTCACCCACGTACTGAACATCAGGCATTAGTCACCCACGTACTGAACATCAGGCATTAGTCACCCACGTACTAAACATCAGGCATTAGTCACCCACGTACTGAACATCAGGCATTAGTCACCCACGTACTGAACATCAGGCATTAGTCACCCACGTACTGAACATCAGGTGTTAGTCACCCACGTACTGAATATCAGGCATTAGTCACCCACGTACTGAACATCAGGCATTAGTCACCCACGTACTGAACATCAGGCATTAGTCACCCACGTACTAAACATCAGGCATTAGTCACCCACGTACTGAACATCAGGCATTAGTCACCCACGTACTGAATATCAGGCATTAGTCACCCACGTACTGAACATCAGGCATTAGTCACCCACGTACTGAACATCAGGCATTAGTCACCCACGTACTGAATATCAGGCATTAGTCACCCACGTACTGAACATCAGGCATTAGTCACCCACGTACTGAACATCAGGCATTAGTCACCCACGTACTAAACATCAGGCATTAGTCACCCACGTACTGAACATCAGGCCTTAGTCACCCACGTACTAAACATCAGGCATTAGTCACCCACGTACTGAATATCAGGCATTAGTCACCCACGTACTGAACATCAGGCATTAGTCACCCACGTACTGAATATCAGGCATTAGTCACCCACGTACTGAACATCAGGCATTAGTCACCCACGTACTGAACATCAGGCATTAGTCACCCACGTACTGAACATCAGGCGTTAGTCACCCACGTACTGAACATCAGGTGTTAGTCACCCACGTACTGAACATCAGGCATTAGTCACCCACGTACTGAACATCAGGTGTTAGTCACCCACGTACTGAACATCCGAGATGCTCAAATACTTTATTCCTTTTGTCAATATATAGGACCTTCTACACTGGTATGTGCGTCTACGCTGCCCTTTGTACGTTCCACGCTGTTATACAGGTTTATTGGACATATCTATTCACAAATTCACCAAGTATCTTTTTCATTGTATGTGTATGATGTCAAATTGTCAAACCCCACCCCCTCTCTTGCCAGATTAGCCTGTCAAACCTTATTTGACAGATAATGAGGTGCTTTATACTCATGGAATATACTACAGCATGTCTTCTTTTGATGTGGGAAAAAAAAGGTTACAGCAGAATTTTCTCTCACGTTTCCCGTTTGTCGAGGCGTCATTGATGCGTCTTTGAGGCAAACACTTTGCACACGCTATCAGAGCAAAAGAAACATTGATACAGTGAGAGGATGAACAGAGACAACGTGAGATGGGGAGACTACAGATGCGGAGGGTGTGTGCCCGTGCACGCACGTCTCCACAATTAAGATGCTGGGGTTTGTTTAAGTGATAGTAGCAATGTCACAATATAAAAATGCTCTGTTACAAGTAAAAGGCCTGTATTCAAAGATTGTACTCGGGTAAATGTACAAATGTATTGGCATCAATGCTGACCACTTAACATGGGTCAGATGGGTGAACACGAACACTTTGGAGATTTTCACCTGGGCCCTGTTTCAGGAGAGCTTGAGAACCGCTGCTCTAAGTTTACATAAAATTGAGTTGATAAATAGATGCTTTGTGAGAGGTGGAATTGCAACTATACAGTTAGAATTGATCCCAGGGTCAGTCGATGACCTCTGTCTCTGGGTCTCTCTGCTCTGCTGTTGCCATAACAACCCACACAGACCTTTTGCAAGTTATTGTGGCTTCCATCTTGGATGCTAAAGTATTAGCATTAATGCCACCGAGCCAAAATGATATCCATACTAGCTCTAGACAGCACCAATGTTCCCATCGTGCTCAACAGATAATCAGAGAAGACATCGCCGATCTGTTCAACACCACGGACAGCGCTTTAGTTTCAGAGAGAAAAGCCTTCAAAGACGCGGCCTAAAACAGAGGAGTTTTGCAGTGCGGGAGGTTCATAGCAACTGGAGCGATTCAATGAATGAGAAACAGCGAGGCAATGTTACAGCGATATTAAAGGCCTTATGACGACCCTGCTCGTCATGTGTAATCAGCGCATGGCATGGCGCAAAATTAATTAATCATGACGAGTATATAGCTGTCCGAAGTATCGAAGCGGTTAAGGCATAAATGTCATGCAATGATAAATAGGCTACACATGCACATCATGAATGTAAATTGTGCATTTACAATACATGCTTGCCTCCATGTGTACTGTATACAAACAGGTTTAGAGACAATCTAGGCTACAACACTTTCTAGCAAATATTAAATAAAAAAATAAAATAAAAGTCATTTTTGACGTGACAAGAACTGAAAATAGGCTATTGTAACGTTGTTTTGTCAGAACTAATGTGGTAATTGTTCCTACTAAGATGACAGGGGGGCTGCAGGGACTCCCGCCTAGTTTGTGAATAAAGAAATGCTGGCCTCCCCTGGGTTTCATCTACTGTCTATGAATAATGGCCTTTCATTGTTTTAATGTGTGTAGAGGGAGCTACAGCTACAGTAGAGGGAGGACAGAGCTGTTTCTTTTTAATTGGTGGGGTCAGCCAGTGGAAGAGGATATTGTTGGGCAGTCAATACATTTCTTATATCCATGTTTTAACGTCAATTTCAATGTTAATGTTAGCGTTAATGTTTTTTTTTTGTAAATCGACACCCTACTTGATCATACTACATCGTCCCACAAAAGTATCAGATCTGCTAACTCTAAGCGTAGCGCGAAGCGACACGTTTTGAGCTTGTCGATTTGCTACTTTTGCTGTTTTTTTTTATTTGAATCCTGAAAAGTAACGGTCTTGGACTTTTGAGATTTCCACCCGACATAGACGAATATGTTTTAAAGATTCAATAATGATGATTCAATGGGTTTTTTAATGCTTTCAGAGGCTCCGTTTCCTTTTCTAACTCGTTTTCATTCCTTATTGTTTTGAAGTAGAACCATGGCCTCAAACTGCCAACAGAAGCAATCTAGAGGGAAATCAGACCTGCCTCTCCACCAAGTGGAGAATAGAGAATAGAATAGAATAAAACATGCAACTCAGTTCACACAAGGTAGAGAAAAGAGGAGGTAATTGGCATGGCTGATAGATAATGGACATGGAGCGTTCTTTATTCTAACTTCTGTACATTTGAGTGATGGTGATGGCAGGTGTCGTACTGTACATCAAAGAATACATACAGTACAAATGAACTAAATAATACCGTATCAAACAGTATCTTCCAGCAGTGAAGGTAAATAGCTCAGTATGTCAACAACACAACTGGCGTCTCTATATCCCAATATAAATGAATAATGAGCATTTGATAAAACACGCTACTACTGCATTGCACAGTCATACCATTTTATTATGGTTCATTTATTATGAAAATTATGTAACATATTACAGTTGTATACAACATATAATATAACAAACGTATTGCTTTCCCAAGCCATGTCCTGTCCTACATTGCATCATATGTTGTGCATACCTTTAGAGATGCATCAATCTATGACAAGTTCATTCCTAAGAACTACAGTATAGAACTTCTGTATCACAAACGATCCCAGAAGTAATCCCAAGGGTATCAAGCGCTACTTCATCTGCTTGGTGAGCAGAGGTCTGAAAATGAGAGTAACTAATTTATACTCCATGTGACTATAAATCAGGGTATAAATGGGTCCTTGTCGTTCAGCCGACATTGTGAGTAGTTTGATGACAACAAGATACGGCGTGCTCTAGCTTTTCTTGGTTTTTAAAAGCCCACTTTGGACGGGGAGAGGAAAAATGTTTAGAGAAGGTCACCGTCAAACATGGCCCAATAATTCTCAAGGACTTCTCAGTTCTGTTGGTGGTGGGTTTTGTCAGGAGAATGGCTGGTAAGTTCCACTACATTGAGGGTTGTCTTTGGATTGACAATCTAATCTCTAATGACCACATTTTTTATTTAAATGTCCCCCGTGTGACACAATTACGGATGTTTCAATATCAGAGCTTCTTGTAATAGTAACAGATTACACTGTGCCTGTCAGCTATGAAACATAATTCCTTAGTCAATCATTAATGTTAGCCAGTAGCATCTGGTATCACATTCTTTTTTTTTGTCCCGACTTTCTTATGGAATATAATCTTGACCACATTAACACTGGCATCCCTATTCTGGGCAAGCTATATTAATAGGTCAATGTACGCAGAAAATAGAAGATCAAGAGCTGCTATTCAACATGTGAGCTTGTAGATCAGATTTGGTGTATAGAAGGTAAAAAGGAGGGGGCAATAACCCTGTTCAACAAAGTATATAGGCTTTAAAGTCACACTTTTGAATGCAAAAAATGGTTAAAGTCCCTATTTTCACAAGTCTTAAAAAAAGAGTGGATTCATGCAGATGTTGATGACATCCATCTGTGGTGAATACACATCTCTCCAGGCTGGTATTAAGGGTCGTTCAGTCCAAACACAACATCTAAAACAATCACTAACGATATCGATTCACCGATACCTATATCGTTCACCATTGTCATCTGTCACTTGAGTTAGAACAATTTAGAAAACTGTATCTTTATAGTGAAAAGTAACTGTTTTGGACATAATGAGGTTTCCACCCAAGACCCAACAGATAATGGATAATTTGACTCTGATTATAAATTATTAGAAGGAAAGACAGTTATAAACTGCCTGATGGTAATGTCAGCTAGCATTAGGTATTCAAAACCTCAACTCCGTTAATAACAAAGCTTTCTGAGGGTGAGACAGTGAGACTGAATTAATCCAAAATGTCCTTCTGATGCATTTAGATTGGCTGTCATTGGCTATAATTTATACATTTACTCTATCATTGTCGCTATAGTTGTGGCGTGGACTCAGTTAGTTATTTTTATAGTTCTAATTATCGTGCTCAGTGTGAATGGCCCTTATACACTTAAGGATCTCTGCAGTAAATCGTCTGTCGGATTGGAAAGGATTAAAAAAAAAAGCAAATGTAGCAGATCTACAAGCTCAAAATGTCAAGCTAGTAGATCTGCTATTTTTGTGTGACGCTGTAGAATGATAAAGTAGGGCGTTAATTTACAAACAAACAAACAAATTTCAAAAATGTTTGAATATTTCGGCCCGACAGCGACGATATGGTCTTTAGTTCTGTTGGACCGACGGTGCTTCGGGGGTACAGTTTTTGAGGCGGGCACAGGTGGCCACGCGGTTTCCCTCCCAGTAGCCTGCATCCTGGCCATCGTGGCACCGACATTTGGTGCAGGAGTCCACCCACACGGCCTCACCGGCAGGAATCACTCTGCTGTGGGACGCGTCCACGTAGCAGTTAGGGCCTGGATGGGAAACAGTGCACACATAGGTTAAGCCTGGATACATGTAGGCTTTCACACACACACATATAGCCAAGCAGGCACGCATGAACATACAGTAATTCATTATTAAGCGTGATTGTACTAGTGGCACATTTACCAAGTCCTGATATTAAAGATGGAGTGCCGTGATTTTTGTACTTTTTCTGTTTTGTATGTGTCTATGGAGTTAACATTACTCTAATAGACCCCCAGGTCTGGTTATAATAGGCCAATCGGAGGCAGGCGGGACGTTACCATGTCCATCTCTGATGAGAAATAGATTCACACATACTTAATGAGCTGGTAGGTGTGGCCACATAAACATATCATTTTAACACTCTCATTCCTCCCTTTTTTTTAGCATAACATTTGACTGTACTACCTGTACTGTTAACAAACCTGCTAATACAGTATTAAATCAAACAACCTACCATCCTTGCACTCAGGGCAGCATGTGCCAGGCTGGTAGATAGGGTTGACACATGGTGGAGGGGCACAGTCTGCTACTAGACAGCGGGCAATGCCATCACTGTCACAGCTGCACTGTTCACACTCTGACGGCTGCATGTTGTGAACGCACGTACACACACACACGCACACACACACACACACACACACACACACACACACACACACACACACACACACAGACACATTAAAACAGAGACAGGTAGAGAAAGAGTGAGGTCCAATGCAAGACAATATTTACAGAGATATCAGTAAATGGTGTGCATATAACCCATATTTATGAACCCTTTGGCTTTGTGATGAAGGCTGATACTTGGTACTACAGTACCAGACCTATTCCACAAGGAGGCGCCATTTAGACATTCTTAACCAAAACAAAATCAAGTCAGAAAGAAAGAAAAAACCAGCATGTTCCAAATTGACTTATTGTACACTACACTGCCACAGCCCACAGGACAATGTATAGGGTTAGGACTTGAATTCTTCAGCCCAATAACACTGAGAGAAAAATGAATGAATTAAAATAATATATATTTAGCCAATGTCACTGGTCCTATGGCCCTCTCTTTTATAGCCTACACTGTTAGAATAAATTAAATATAGCCTAATCAGATGGAATTTATTAGAACATCATGATCGTGTGTGGACATTCCAGACATAAATTATTTCCATATCCATCTATCTCTCCTGTGATCAGGGCACAGGGCAACCCCCCCCCCCCCCCAATCAGAAAGAAACTACGTACGTCTATAAATGTTTTGATGAATTGAAACAAGTGTAGGATGACTAAGGATGCCGTGGATATACACGGCTCGCCCCACAGCGTGGCTATCTCGCCCCAGAGCACGGATATCATATATCATGTTTATTCCATGTTTATTTTACCTTATGGTCCTTATTTATTAGAACATTAGTCTTTACTCTGCACAGCAGTGAGCAGTCAATCTCAAGTGACAAGTCAAAAATCAAATTCCAAGCGCCTGCCTAAAACAAGATGCTCTCTCCGGTCAACCAGACAGACATTACCTGGAAGTTTTGCCCCAGGTCGTAGACGTCTCCGCGGTACTCGCAGCCGATCTTCTCGCAGCGCGGGCAGCAGTCGGTGGGGTAGTGGCTGACGTGGATGCACGCCGCCGGCAGAGAGGTGCACTCGGTCCGCGCACAGGCCGAGCCCTCCCCGGTGCACTCGCACTGCGTGCAGTGGTCCGAGTCCAGAAAGTACCATTCCCCCACGTAATAGACACTGTCGTTGGCCTCGCAGGTGCTCGTCTCCAGCTGCAGGCCGGCCACGGAGAACGCACAGCCGAGCGAAGCGCACAGCAGCAGCAGCAGCCCGGAGAAAAGAAGGCTCCCCTTCTTTGAAAGTTTACCCATGATGAAGTTCCAAACTGTCAAAAACATACAATTTTTTTTTAATATATAATACCCCGCTGGAAAGATTCCGTTGTAGTCTTGTAAAAGAAAAAAAAGTATATATGATTTCTTTTTTAGTTTGTTACATTGTTACAGAACTCCTTGGCATTTATTTATCCTTCAACTGTAGCCTTGTGAGGCTGCGTCCAATCTTCCACAATCCACACAGAGCCGTGACAGAAAGCATGACGAGAGGGAGCGGTGTTCACTCTACTGCTCACTGCCTGCCTATGGGACTTTGCATCTCATTACATGCAGATCTCAGTCTTTCAAATCCGTCCATGCATCGGAAACACTCTTATTATTTTGAAATACAATTAAACAAGGCAAATTAAGTATTTGCTATAGCCTAAGTCAAGATTGATAATATACTGTAAAGGGGGACTTTGAACATCGTTTTAGTCACTTTAGGGGGGTGAACAAAACACTTTTTAATGTACATTTGTAAATAACACCTTCTTTTCTATGTTAAATGTTCTTTGCTAAATAGCCATCGAGTAGCTCGCTTGATCTCGCGATGTTTACTCCTTGGCAACCGGGATGTTTACTTTACACTGAACAAGGAAGCGACAAGGTGAGCTGTCCCCTTTTTGTTTAATACTAAAAAGAAGACGTACAATAAGACGAACAGAGACGCGACCCACCCACTAGTCTCAACTGCTTTAGCCTTTCCACAATACATTCTGTGTGGATGCTCATTAACGTTTCATGGTGGAATATTTGCCGTAGTTTGAAATTGAAGCTTGCTTGAGTTGCAGCACTTTGCAGGAGTGTGGCTGATCAGCATTGTAGGCTATGGCTAATTACATACAGCTGTGAAAGAACATAGGCAGTGCAACAAAACAGGCTGGTAAAGAGATGCAGCACATAGGCTTAAATTGTCTCGTAACGTTATTTTTTTTATTATACAAAATGTAATTGGCCCCATAAACATTACTCCCTTTATGGTAATGATTGTGTTCATTGGACTGACATTGACGTGTGCACACAGGTCCCCATGGAGAGCCAGTGGGGTGGCTCTCCTCAGTCGGTGTGGAGCCTCATGGTGGAGCATGTTCCCCAGCTGGAGCTGCCAGAGATCAGCCAGGTGCTGGGAGACAGCCTGGTTGATATGCACACAGAGGTGCACGCTGAGGTAAGACGCCTCACGTGCTCCCTCAAAGTGTTTTAAAACCATTCATAAGACCAGAGGCAGATTGTAAACATGTCTTCTAAATCCTATTAAACTGTTTGTATGTTGCTAATGCTATTATATCAGTAGTGCTGTCAAAACCTTTTCATGTCAAGGAAGGAAAGTTATTTGTATTTGGGCGCCGACCCCCCCCCCCCTCCCCCCATCTCAAAATATTTTGTTCCAGGGACAAAGATTTTAGTTAAAAATGTTTGCTTTAAAAATTGTTGCTGTCGGGGGGGGAAACCACCTTACTTACCGTGTTCAGTGGAGGGAAGCTGGGCAGGTAGGGTGATAATTAAGCAATATTACACAAGAGGGTGTTGTTTAACGTGATTATTGCCACGACAGGGATGCGGTCAGGAACGAGACGAAGTCGAGTTCCGCAAGCATCACTGAAGTGGCAATAATCACGTTAAACAACACCCTCGAGTGTAATATTGCAATTCTACAACAGTTACCCTTAAAACAAAGAAAATCGCTGAAAAAATATATATTTTTAATGACAGATGTAGTCACTACGACCACAAATGTCCAAAGAAACTAGCTAGCCTAGCCACCGAGTTTGCTAGCGCTCTGGGAAAACAGAGCGGCTGAATTCTTTGTTTTGATTAGGTGGTGAACAGTAGTGGTTTGATCAACGGCTAGAAACCGTTTCAACCAATCAGATTGCTTCCTCTTAACGACCTGTTGTAGAATTGTCATTGCACGTATTCCTGGGGTGGGCTGGGGTGGCATCTGTTAGAACTTAAGGGAGTGTTGAGCAGGACCCCGGGAGGAGTAGGAATCATGATGGTAGGATGCTCTACGTCCTCCCGGTGGGGGCTCCTCACTGGCAGATGAGTCAGTAGGATGCAACAGCACACCTGAGATTCCTCCCATCTCAGGTCCAGTTTACTATTAATTCTAGAGGGTTTAACACTGTGGATTTTACAGTGTCAGTGTAGTGTGACATACAGCTCATTGTATTTGACCTTTTGTGCCGTTATTTGACTGTTATTTTTTGGATCTATTCCTTTCGGTAATCTCAGTATTCAAAGGAGACATTTAGTATAATTTTTTAACTATGAGTTAGGGCTAGCCTAGCCTCGGAAACCCAGACGTTTTTATTTCCAGGGAGAAAAAAAAATCTGGGTCTTAGTCCACTTCAATTTGGCATAGAGTAGCGCAAACATTGCTCACTCTCTGCTGATTTCTGATCGTCTGCACCTTTGTTAAATTGACACACACGCACACATGTACACACACACACTCCTCTCTCTCTCTGTCGCTCTAAGTAATTAGTCTCATGTCGCACAGCTGCGCATAGTTTCTCCCGGCGGATCCTGCCGGGAGCTGCCTATGCCATAAAAAGCATAGGTGAGTTCCAGGCTAGGGCTAGCCTGGCTCCAACCCTGAATCGCTAGCCATTAAGAAAATATGTTCTGGCGATTCAGGTCTGGAGTCTCTCCTGACGATGGTGTCAGCTACGTTCGGAAAATCCAAAGGTAGCCAAGTAGTAAGCTGATTGGCCATCAGCCCCGTCACTCAACAGCGTCAGGCTGCCCCCACTGCAGTAACTCACGAGTCACGACCGTATTAATCTGGCTATTAAATTGACGTATGATGAATAGTTTCTTTACAGACACGAGAGGTTTTATAAACATCATCATCCAATATATTTTACTGATTTTGTTTACATACTAGTAGCGCTCGTTGGCTATGTTTGTTTGGTTAGCAAACGGCCAACGGGTTAGCCATAGCCACATGATTGACAACAACGTCATCTGCTTTCCTACTATTCTGATTGGTTGGTATCAACCAATCACCGAAGACTGCCGCTTTGACGACACCCATCCCATAAACTGCTGCCGTGGGGAGGGCTTTCAGTCTGAATAATGAAGTGAAACGAAATAAAAATTCAGACCGAGTGTCAGGCTAGGTTAGGGCCCCAATTGGGTTTCATGTGACATTTCTGGTAGGTTCTCAGAATACTGATGTTTTCTTTTGGATATGATTCCTGGTGGGACTGATTCTTGGCCAGATGAATATAAACGAAAATAATAATATTGGTAAGTTACAGTACCTTGTACGTTTTCTCTCATTTGGAGTCCTTCCCAGCTTATAATAAAAGTGAAATGTGTGTAATCTGGCTATAGTGAAAGTGTGGGCCAGGCAGACATCAATATTTACTTAAGACCAGCTGAACTCTTGGCCCCCTAAAACCCCACAGCAGGCAAAAGCACTCCAGAATCCATTTTCAGCTCAGGCAAATAAATGACATCAGCCAAGTCCTCAGTTTAGGTGCAACTCTCACACTGTGTCACACGTCTTAATAAAACCATCCTGGTTCAGGACAGAACCCCAAATGTGACTATAGCTCAACAAAGATTTTATGGATTATCACTAGTAAAACAATGAATAAATACATATAAATAGTATGTATGCACCATAGTCCCTATCATAGTCGGCATAGTCAATTCAATTCAAATGAGCTTCCTTGGCATGAGAAAACATACGTTTACATTGCCAAAGCATGTGTCAAAATATAATAAAAACAGTTGAAAATGGGGAAGGTATATACAGTTGGAGGGGGTACAGCATTGTGTAAACGGAGATACGGTATGTGACTGTCACATTACATCATTGTATTTTATATACTACAGGTACAACAGATAAGCAGAAATCTTTTGCAGTTACTTTGGGACAAATAGCAGCATTCTTTCTCAAGACTATCCAAATAGTTTACCCCAAAAATAGCCTCAGATTTAAGATGATTTTGAGATTTAAGCATTTTCAGAGGGGAATCAGGGAAAGCAGCGTTTAGTATAGTAGACCCCTGGGGACTCCGGTCAACTTAGTACATAGGGTTTAAGTGTTTAAATCTGTGAATAGAAAGACAAGCAGCCTAGCAGCTTAATAGGTGAACATTCCTCTCAAGATAACTTGCAGTATGTAAGGGAGACCATGCAACAAGCACTGCCGTTTGTATTTCTACTAGAGGTTCGGGCCACTATACGGCCCTCACATCTAGTAACGCCCTCACATCGAATAGGGCTAGGCTACAAATTACAATACTACAATATTAATCAATTAATACAAACCCCTCAGGTACAGGGTGGCTTGCTCTGCTTGGCCTGGTTGTGCATCATTGGGTGACAATATGAACAGACGAACAAATCGGGGGCATGGAATTGACATCAACATTTCTGGACAGCAATATTATGAATGTCATTTATACAAATTCTGGCCATTTTGGACCCTAACCAGGAAGCCAAAAATAGGCGCTCTACAAGCTCACATATTTTTGGTGCTCGACACCAGTGTGCAACTAAATACTATAATTCTGGCATAACGTCAACCCCTAAACCTAACCTAATTCCTAATTGTGAGCCTAACTCCCCAAGTATTCTTTTAACCACAACCATTTAAATAAAGTACAATAAACAATAAAGTACTATATCATATCATATCATTTCTCTTGAGAGCCCTCACTAGTATCTATTTCTAAAATTCTAATATATGTGAATGTGAAACCGTTTGACCCTTACAAGTATAGTAATACAACACTTTAACCAACCGATTTGGCTAGCTGCTGGAAGCGGTACCTGTTGAAAGTGTGTTCTGAAGTTGAAAGTGTGTTCTGAAGGTGATGCTATCAGCCTTGTGCCTACAGTTACAGTGCAGCTGCAGGTCAGACATCTCAGGGGAGATGAAAACACATCCTGACTGACTGCAGTCTGTCTCAAGTCCTGCCATGTGGAAACTGACCACGGATCATATCTACCAATGCATGCATGACTCAGGGCTGGTGCACGCAGGCAGGCAGGCAGGCACGCACACACACACACACACACACACACACACACACACACACACATGCACGCACGCACGCACGCATGCAATAATAATCTTAAGTGAGCCAGGGTGGAGGTTGACAGGTTTAAATTCTCTACTGTTTATAAGATCATTAGCAACACGTATTCTCTGCCCTCCAGCAGTTGTTTGCATTGTGTGTGTGTGTGTGTGTGTGTGTGTGTGTGTGTGTGTGTGTGTGTGGGGGGGGGGGGGGGGTACAGTGCTATACTTTTCTCTAATGCACAGTGGCTGGTTGTAAAGCCTGATTCATGCAATGAGTTGTTGTGCATGTGTCTCGTGGTCGAAAATAGCCGAAGCTCACGACGTGTCGCAGTGCGACGTGCCGTGAGCTTGTGCATCGGCTATTTTCTGCGCAAGACGTCCACGTGCAACTAAATTAACTAATTCTGAATCACTTTCAAAGCCCCCGGCCGGAAGGAAAGACTTACAGTAGGCTGAAGTTCAGAGGAAAAAAAGCACAGAGGGCCTTATTATTCCGATGTGACCACGACCAGCGCTGCTCCCTCCTCTTATTACAACTACACTGTGAAATACTCAGTATTAATGGAGCCTTTTACTGTAAGTCTCTCTTTCTCCCTCTCTCTCTCTGTTCACTCTCTCTTTGTTCTGTTTGTGTCTCGGCCTGTCTGTCACTCTGTCTATCTGTTCAAACTAGCTTTATTGGCATGAGAAAACGTACTTAACGTAGGCTACGTTTACAGGGACAATACAAAAAACAATGTATGAAGTTGTAAAAACAATCTTGGAGACAATTAATTACGAAATAGATGCAATCTCTCTCTCTTTCAGTTACAGTAAGCTCTCTCCTTCACTTTCTATTATCTGCTCTGTCTCTTGCTTATTTTCTCTCTGAATTCAACTCTCTCTCCTCTCTATCATTCTGCTATCTCCCTCTTCAGTTCAGTCCACCCCCCCCCCCCCTCCTCTCTCTCTCTGTTGCTGCTGCTCTGTCTCGGTGTCTCTCTGGCATGTGATGAATTCCTTCCCTCAGTGGTCACAGATGAGAGGTAACAGTAGATCTAGTACACCCCTCCTTCCATCAAGGTCTCCTTTGTCCCCCGTGCCACGGTCCTTTCTGAGGCAGTAATCGGCATGTTCTTTCAAGTCTCACAGGATAAGTCTCTGTCTGTCCCCCGTCTCCATGTCTCCGTCTCGCTGCAGTGCATGCCAGTTTCAGAGACGCTCTGTTACAGGCAAGAATGTCAGAAATGAACGCCCTTGCCAAGGGGGTTTACAATGCATTACAATATAATTCTGTAGCCCAGGTGCACTCAAAGTTGTTAATGGACTTGGAGTAGTATACAAAACTCTGAGACTGTTCTCAGAGTTAAAGACCTCCAAGTGTCCATTTAGAACCCCCTCAAGGAACCCTGAGGGTCCCTGGAACCCACTTTGAGAGCTACTACTGCAGCCAAACAATATACAAAGAAATTATGTTTCACCTACACACTGTATGGTCTCTGTCGCCTGGAAACCTTACATGTCCAAAACTGTTACGTTTCAGGATTCAAATTCAAAAACAGAAAAGTTCTAAAACTGCAAGTAGCACATCTACAATCTTTTTTTGTGTGTGAAGCTGTATAGTATGATCAAGTAGGACAATTAATTTACAAAAAACTGAAAAAGTTAAAATATGGAGGAATACTAACCTGAATACTAATACTAACGACAATGAACTGTCACTGTCCCGCCGGCTCTGGCAAAAATATGGTACAGGTATTTTCCAAATTACATGTGTAGTGTACCTTGTATAACTTCTTCACTGTGTACGAGGATGTTTTCCTCTGTCATGGTCACCAGTCATACAGTGACCAAGTGCTCTGTCATCTGTGCGTACTTGTGGCACTGAGCCAGTTCTTTGTGATGGCTCATTCATACACCTCCGTACAATGGTGTCCCCCGCAGTGAAATTACTTGTGGGCTTTTAGATGTACTATTCTTATTTTAAACGGGACACGATGAAATATAGATCAGGCTCAAGGGTCTATCCCTGCTCCCGCCGAGCTCCCTCCATCTCCCTTCTTTGTTCCATGTGCTGCTGGCTCTCTGCCAGGCTGGCCATGTGGTTGGAAGCTGGGTCCCATCCATTACTTATTATGGTAACATATTTCTGCTGAGTAGATTAGGTTAAAATGGGCTTTGGTGGGACATACTGTATGGCCAGGACTCCTTTCATTATGTCTTTCACATTGAGGTTTTAAAACCACTTGTTGAACTTCTTTCTTTCTTTCTTTACTTCTTTCTTTCTGATATAATGCAGCAAAAAGCAGCCATGGCCACTTGTGCTGACCTCATCGCATTTGTCATGACTGCTATGGCTGTTTTTAGCCCAAGGAGTGCATTTTGTGCAAAACTAATGCTTGGAATGGATTCAGAATCATGAAAACCCCCTAGTTTGACATGTCACATGGTACTTTAAGCAAAAGGAAAGTTTGACATTTTGGCCTGCCATAGGATGTTAATGGTAGGGTCACAAGAAACCCCTATACAAACAATTGCCCAATAGTGACAGCCGGTGAGCAAGTGGATTCATGAATGTATGTATACTAGTCCTTACCCATTCTCATTACTGATAGGGGGGGAATTGTTTACAGATGGTCTTGCGTAGTTTGGTTGGGCACAAAAGCAAGGCAAATTAGTAGGCACCATTGATGTGTGATGTAAATTTGTTGTTGATATTCTACCCGGAATGTGTCGTTCGTGAGCTACTGAGCCAGCGTTGGTCATTGCATCCGTCTTATGTATTTTTGTCATTGTGTTGTTCCGACGGCACGGGATCTGTCTTCCCCGGATTATAGTATCCATGTTAGGATCCAACAGATATAAAAGTGCACAGTATTGTAACTGTGGCCAAGACAATGCCCCGTCCGGGTGGAGTTAAACCCTGTTGTTGTTGTTGCATGCTAACGGTAGGCGGTTAACACCATTTTGGTGTTAGCATCATGTCATGCTTTAGCTATTGAAAAATAGCAGATCTACAAGCTACGAGCTGACATTTTTAGAATCTGATCTCAGGTCAGAATGGGTTCATCAGACCAGTGTGTGTCCAGTGGAAACCTCGTATGAATCTGATCTCAGGTCAGAATGGGTTAAGAAAACTTCTCCATTTCTCCACCCCGTGTACCCGACTGAACAGCTCCATCATAACGGAATGTTTATCAGTGTGTCACGCAGCCACGCTGTGTGCGCGCAGGGCTGCAACCTGCATCAGCGTGCATGTAGCTCATGTGTTACAGGGCTGCAACCTGCATCAGCGTGCATGTAGCTCATGTGTTACAGGGCTGCAACCTGCATCAGCGTGCATGTAGCTCATGTGTTACAGGGCTGTAACCTGCATCAGCGTGCATGTAGCTCATGTGTTACAGGGCTGCAACCTGCATCAGCGTGCATGTAGCTCATGTGTTACAGGGCTGTAACCTGCATCAGCGTGCATGTAGCTCATGTGTTACAGGGCTGTAACCTGCATCAGCGTGCATGTAGCTCATGTGTTACAGGGCTGTAACCTGCATCAGCGTGCATGTAGCTCATGTGTTGCGCGGAAAACTGTGTCACAGGATTAATCTGTTGCCGTCCCAAAAATGCATTTCAGTGGTGAGACTGGTGACACGTGATTTCGGGGGAGATGAGTTGTTTTTGACGCAAATTAATTTAATGAAGATGATTGTTAGAATGTTTGGCGTGTGTAATGCGGGGCAGATTGAGGTTGGAGGACAGGGACTGTGCGGCGCTAGGTTTCAGTGAAGTGTCGTAACCTGCCGTTTTCTTTCGTCTTTCTAATTATTTGTTCGTCGCCCAAAAAATTGTGTTTGTTTGTTATGATTTGTCACGACAAGAGTTGGCTTTGTCCCGCGGCGTAAACGTCTTTAAATAAATACTTTTTGAAATGTCTGAGGAAAATGAATGGAGAATCATTTCCTGGGCCCTGGTAGGGGGCGGGACTGCGACTCTCTATAGGCCGATCATTTAACCCATTCTGACCTGAGATCAGATTCATACGAGGTTTCCACTGGACACCCACTGGTCTGATTAACCCATTCTGACCTGAGAAAAAAAATAGCAGACCTACAAGCTCGTATCGCGCCACTCGGTGGCGCGATATGAGCTTGTAGATCTGCTATTTTTCAATAGATAAAGCACGACATGATGCCAACACCAAAATGGGTGCCCGGTCAGAATGGGTTAAGTCTTACATTTCTATCATGTACCATTCTTGGGTGACTTGAGAACCCAAAAGCAGTGTAAATATTGATATTCACATAGATGTTCTGAATAACTGATTGATATCCATGTAAATGAGATTCAATAGTTTTCACATGCACTACGATGAATGAATATGAACCCGGGTTAATTAAAGACAGTAGAAAAGAGTCATCTAGTCAGCAACCCTCCCCCTTTTTCTCATGGATGGGATCACCTGCTCGTACTCATTGCCAATCACTGCTGTCCTGCACTCAACTCATTGGTGGCCTGGTATATAATGCTGCCTGTTCCCTCAGTCCCTGTTTGGAAGCAGCAGCAGTAGCAACCAGCTGAGAGCCCTCTGCTCTGGAGTCTCAGCAGACCACACGGTTATGCGTCACTGAATAAAAAGCATAACCGTGATGCCTCACCACCTCCTCGCTCAAATCTAAATGTGTGTCTGTGCAACGGAAATAAAGGCTTAAACGGAAATCTCCTTGTCTACACATTCTTGCCGATGCACCATGGTGATGTGAATAGTCCATGAGCCAGGCTCGACCTATCCCTACCTAACAACAATTGTTGTTGATCCTTCTTTTAAAGAGTGCTGGCAGATGTAAACAACCCTTTAAAATAGAATACTTCCTGGATGAGATCAGCAGTCTGGCCAGTCGGATACATTTGTACGTTCTCTGAGTTCAATTAAACGGAGGACTTTATTGTGTGTAGGAGGAGGAAAAGTCAACATGCATCTCGATAGCCATTGAGCCGTGAAGCCTGTAACATAAACACCATTATTACACCAAGCAGAGGGTGGAGATGACCTTGTGTCTCTCTCTCTCTCAAACTGTAAATCATAGTTGAAAACAGTACTTTGATTTTATGTCGGCTACTCGTTCTATGTTATCCACCAGAAAGTGCCACTTGAACACAATTGGCCCCATTCTCTTTGAAATGTGGAGTATGTCTGCATGCACCCGTGTTTGTGTGTGATAGAAACTTTAAATGGCAAGTGGAAACAACGTTTGGGAGAACTGGGGATCGCACGCACACACACACACACACACACACACACACACACACACAGAGAGAGTTTTGTAGTTTCCTCCAGCAGCCTCTTTTGAAGTTCAGTGTTGGAGGTGAGAGCAGAGTAATGACTAGCAGCAAACAGATGGGGAGTTGTTCATGGTGTCCACCTCTGACACTTTATAGAAGCCCAGCATGCACGCACACACACATGTCTTTTTTTCCCCACACGTTTGTACGTTTACTTTTCTCCCCTCCATTGCCAGTGAGCCGTGATGTTATGGCGGGTGTTCTAGAGATAGTGTTTTAAACAGATGTATGCTGTGCGGTTTGTGCATACTCTGCATTAACACTGATTTGCAGATACCTTCTAGTCCATGTATTTCCCCGACACCATTCAGCCATTTTTCCAACTCTGTGTTTAAACTTGCGGATAGGCACAATAACCTTTTGAAACACTGTCCTCCGTAAAATTGTCTTTGTTGAAAAAGTGGTAAGCACAAAATAATCAGAAGAAGGCACTAAAATAGAGACATGGCAAGGCAAAAAACTATAAGAACGTGACACTTTTACGTGATTTGATTTCACCCCAGGATGAAAACAGACAGATCAGGACCAACAGACAAAATGGAACTGGATAATGGTCGAGTCTGAGACGTAACAACTAGCTGCAAAAATGTGCAACGCAGAAACCTGTGGCCTGTAGAATGATGTTACAATAGGTGCACATCGCTGATTGACGTTGCGTAGAGTGGTCCTAAGTGGCTGAAATGAGGCTGAATAATGTGTTTTATTTTAACTGTACAATATGTGAAGACTTTTGAGGGAGGGATAATACGCCTGGACCCAAGGCAGAGTACTTATGAATAGTCAGTGTGGCAGTGTGGAGGCCAGTGGAGTGCTGGTAAGCTCGATCCTAGCAACCAGACACCGCGTCGACCCTATTCTGATTCTGGTATAGTGGGATATGTCCTGCTTTATAAAGATCAGAATCGACTTTATTGTCACATCACAGTTTTACGTAGTCAGTAAAACATTTGGTGAAATTAGTTTTTGTGCATCATCAGCCGTGCTGTGCCAGTCCTCATGCAGCTACAGTGATTTAAAGTTAGATTGGCTCCAGTTGGCGTCACATTGTTTTTGTTCCCCACATAATGCAAATCAATTTGTTTAGTCAGGCTAGTCTCGCTACGAGTTAAATAGAAAATGTATGATTATTATACCAAAAGAAACAAAACAATTATACCAAACTAAACATTTTAAAATAGGGGAGTCATTTTGGTCCAGAACCATCTGGTCGCTGGTTCTGGTCACGTGAGGATGTAACGTTATTTCCGCTCCGACCGGATCAGAAACCCGACAATGGTATTGATCCCAGGCTAGTAACCAAATGAAACCTTACTTGCAGAGAGTGTACAAATGGAATCAAATGGTTCCATTTGTACACTCGTTCTTAGAATTACGGACTCATAAGGGCCCATTTGAACCCCCCCCCCCCCCCCCCCCCCCAAGGACCCCTGAGGGTCCCACTTTGAGAACCACTGCCTTGACCAACCTCGATAGGTCTGTCGTTGATCCCACAGGCGGAGATGTGGCGAGAGATCTGGCGGGGGATGCAGCAGGACGGTGTCCGCGGACGGAAGCCTCCTCTGGCGGACCCCCCCGTGGTCAGAGAACTACTGAAGGCCGAGATCTGCATGTTACTGCAGGCTGTGAGAGAGAGAGCTGCCAGGGAGGGGAGGTATGGAGTCTGGACACACACACACACACACACACACAAGGTTCAAGGTTTCTTTATTTTGTCTCCCGAGGGAGAAATTTGTCTTGGACCCCAAGGACCCGCCTGCAAAAGTTGCTGCGGAGCCCTTGTGCCCGTGTCGCCGCAGAGCAGCGCCACATCAACATTCTCACACACACACACACACACACATGCACGGCTTGCACGCGCACAAACGCTTGCCTGTGCATGCATACACATACCGACACAATCACAATAGGCATTGACCATTATTTCCCTGTTCATTGCTCCACTGCAGCCGATCTAAGTTAATTATGTAATATGATTTCATCAGTTTAATGAGTTCATCCACAATCAGAGTGGAAGCCAGCTGTAGAAATCCACACCATCGTGGAAACCCCCCCCTCCCCCATCCCCCGCATCCATCTCTAAGATGGAAAGAATCTTTTCCTCCATCTTTTTTTTTTCTTCTTCTGGTTTTGCCAAGTCTGCTCATGCTTATAGTCTGCTTATAAGCGACTCTGGGCTTGTTTTTCTGTAAAGTTGCCTGCAAATATTGGTGGTTGCAGTTTCTCTGGGCTTGATTCTAAAGTGTAGTTGCTTATTTGGGCTTCCTTCTAAACCAGTGGTTTTCCGGTCAAGCCAAATTAGGACCCCCAAATGAATTTGTATTTGGCCACGCGGACCCCCATCTGAAAATATTTTGTGCCAAGGACGACCATACAAGATTTGTGTTGATAGAATTTCTAAATATTCCACTCAAAGACTTTTTGGTAAATAACACTGTGACGCGTTGTGAGCTTGTAGATTGGCAATTTCATGTAGCTGCGGACCCCCTGTGTGTGTGACCATGTGGCCTAGTCGCTTATTTTCTGTTTGTTTTCGTAGACCTGGCCGCTTGTTTCTCTCACAAAATCTGGCAACACTGAAGAGGAGTCCAGACTTGGCCCCGCCGTTTGTGGCTGCCATTAAGAGACGAGCTGATGGGTCGCGACCTGGTCGCCACGCCCCGTGCGTCACCCATCACCCCCCCCCCCCCAAAACAAAGAGGCTCATAAAGTGCTATATATTTGTATAGTGCTCCCTGGTCAGTTACAAATGGGCAGCAAATTAGGGGAACAAAGATTTGGAGCCATAGACATGTCACAAACCCGTCTGGAGACCTCTAGGCCAGTCGGAACAATGACGGAACAGAGAATACATTCACGCATTCCTCTGCAGGGTGCACCGTGAATCCTCCGTGTTTATTTAAGCATTTGTAACCGTGAGCGGGGACAATAACCCAGCTGCAATTCCTAACTTTTATGTTCTACCTGGGATTGGAAAACCGAGTCTACTCCTACTCTTCCAAGTTGGGATGGGGCATTTGGACCTTTTTTTTTGTAAACTTGTAACCTTTGGAATGTGTGGGGTTAACTGCGGTTCACCGTCTATGACGTCATGTCAATAAATAAAAAAGTATAAAATGTAATAAATAAAATGTGTGGGCAGTTCAAATAGGGCCGAAAGGCTGTCTTGTAACATACATTAGTTTCAGTCAGGAACACTCACGTGACCAGTCATCAGTAGATTCAAGTAACTTATTTATTTATCACAACAAGTGGAATACAGTTAAATGAATGGCTCCGCTCTTAAGATGCTCCCTGAATTGTGCTGACAGCTGTGATTCCTCTGCCGTGCATGAACTAAAGTGACGCTTCAGTCTATATCTCATTCTATACGACGTTTCTTTTCTTCTCTTTTATTAAGAATAGTAATATATTGTATGAGGAACAATTATAGATTATATTTAAGTGATTCATTCCATCGCTGTGAGCTTGTAGATCGGCTGTTTTTGAATAGTCAAAGTATGGTTAAAGTGGTTAAAGGGGTCGTGATGCTATATTAATGTCCTTTTCTTGGGGACCCCCTGGAACTAAAGTGGGGTCCCCAGACGCCGCTTTGAGAAACAATGCTCTAAACATCACTGTTGCTTATAAAGTCATTGAAACGCGAGTTAGTTGGTGACATGCGGGAGTGTTTTCGTCTCTTAACCAGAACAGACGTGGATGTGCGTAATAATGGTTGTGTGTGCGCACGCCGCATGTGTATGTATGCTTGTATATGACGTGCTACAAGATGCTATCCCGGCAACCGGCTGGCTTCTTCCAGGAATGTTGCCCCTTTCACATTTCACCGCTTTTGTTCCCGCCCGCTTCAAAACAATACAAAAGAAAAAGGAAAAAGCTCAATTCAAGATTTATTATTCTAATTTACGTGAATGAACCATTCATTGTTGGGCTGATTTGCTGACTTCCTGTCTTTGACATGTACGCCACAGTTCTGAAATGCCACAATTGTGTTGTGGCTTTCCAGCTAATAATTAGCTGTTTATGCTAAACACTTTAAATGAGGTTTACTAGTAAATGGAAACATGGAGAGTTTGGCAAAGGCACTTATGCCGTTTCAAACGGCATATTGTTTGCATGTATACCGGTACGTATGTTATGTTTATGTGTTGCTGTATTTCCTGTCGTGTTCTAGCGGCCATGGGTGTCTACTAAAGTATAATTTAATATAACACCAGTAAGACGCCCTAAGGGGCGAGAAGCGACCCTCCCCAAAAGGTTGAGGTGGTGTGCACGCACCAGCCTGGGTAACGGCAGACTGATGGGCTGGCGCTTTGTCATGGGGGGTCAGATCAACATATGGAATGAATTCTGTACTGGCCATATATGGAGCGTGTCTTGAGTGTACAGGGTTTGATGAGGTCAGATCAACATATGGAATGTCAGAACCGGTCAGCTCCATATATGGACGTCTAAGGGTGGCAGCGGGGGCAGTGTCTTGAGCTAGGGTTTGATGAGGACCCACCGGCCCAGGTAGGGCCAGGCCCTGTTGAATGGACAGGTCTCAGTCAAAAGGGAGAAATCGAAGAGGAAGGATCAACATAATGGAATGTCAGAATAGGTCAGCTCCATATATGAGGTCAGATGTAGAGTTGCTGGCCAGCTCCATATATGCAATGATGATCCATGTATGGCTATCCAAGGTTTGATGAGGTCAGTACAATACTCAAATAATTGTACTGAGTGGAAACTCATCTTATTGTCCCTGACCTGACAGCAACAGACAAACGGCAGACACAAACAGTATCAGTGCTTCACAAATGACTGCCAGCTAGCAGCAAAACCACTTTCCATCTTTTAAGGTGTGCGTGCGTCCGTCCGTGCGTGCGTGCGTGCGTCCGTGTGTGTGCTCAACTGTAGCCTCGGAATCCCCAACGTTTTTATAACTCAATTGTAAATGAATGCGACTGGCTTTCAGGGACAAACTGATCACATTTCCTCTTCCTCGTTCCAGCATCCCGTTTCTCTCTCTCTCCCCTCTCTCTCTTCCAGACATGCCAGAAAGTGTGTGTGTGAGCAATCATTATTAATCTCATTCATTCAGACAAGCATAACCGTGATAAAGGCCTGGGAGGACTGTGTCGTGCTAATATGGAAACAGTCTTTGAATACCTAAACAGTGTTACGTCCGGGCTACACTTGCGCAGGTTGTGCATAAGCTCCGTGCGTGAATCTTTCTTTTACGCAAGTGCTCTATGTTTCTGTGTGTCCGGCGTCCGCAGGGGTTATGCAGCCCCTCGCCTTCAGAGGAAAAAAACAGTAAATACGGAACTCCCCGTGGAATGGACAAATTGTCGGTGCAGCCACCTAGCTGCTTCCGTCTCCAGTGTAGCCTGGCTCTCATAGTGTTAGTTCGACATATGAAAGGGTAAATAATGTATCCATAACGGCCAGTTTTTACACTTTCAGGATTAATCTTTCAAGATTTTTCTATCCAGTGTGCCACTTTAGTATTTGTACAAGCATTCCCGACACATGTCCATTTTTAAGTGTGGGTGGGTGCTTGTGTGTGTGTGTGTGTGTGTGTGTGTGTGTGTGTGCAAGCGTGCACGTGCTCTCGTGTGTATACGTGTGTGGGGTGCCAGTGCGGTCATTCGGCACACCCCATCTTCTTCTCCACCTGTGTGGTCTTTGACCCCCCCCCCCCACCATTGAACACACACACCCATAAACGTACACGCTCCCACACTCGCACTTTGCTTTATTGTGTGTGTGAGTGATCCGTTAGCAGCCAACAAAGAGAGGTCTGTAAAGACCAAAGGGGGACAGTGCTGTGCCGGAACCTGTGAAATTGCCACTGTTTACTTTTAAAAACCCAGTTTTCCAGTATAGGGCAGGGATCCCAACCGGATTTGGACCGGATCCAACATTGAAGAACAGGAATCGGTTCCATCACACTTTGAACCAGGTTCATCACACTGTCGGAGCTGGTATTTGTGGACTCCACGTCTGCTATTGCAATTGCAATAAGGCGGCTGTGGCTCAGGAGGTATAGAGCAGCTTGACCAATGATCCGTGGCTCTTCCTGTCTACATGTCCAAGTGTCCTTGGGCAAGACACTGAACAATTTACAATTTAGGCATTTAGCAGACGCTCTTAATCCAGAGCGATTTACAATAAGCAATAACAAAAAAGCATGTCAATACATCGCATACATAAAAAGTAGTTATCATGAAACATGCGTAAACTAAGAACGTAACAGTGGAATATCTATATAATAAACTATACATATAAACTATACATACTATACTCTATATATACTATGAAGTGGGTCCATTTGTAAACTTCTATAGGGTAAGTGCTATGGGCCATGATGGAGTCTGAAAAGGTGGGTTTTCAGACTACGGCGGAAGATTGGGAGTGAGGCTGCAGTTCTGATTGTAATGGCAAGTGCATTCCGTAGTTTTGGAGCCAGAAGGGAGAGGAGTTTGGGACGTGTGGAGCGTTGTCCCGGTGTTTTTAGTGAAGGTACTTCCAGCTTCCCCGCTTTGGCTGATCTGAGTGCGCGGGAGGGTTTGTAGGGATCGATCATACTTGCAAGATATGGGGGAGCCATACCTTTGGTTGCTTTGTGAATGCCAGCATTATAGTGGGGTTCCGTCTCCATGTTAAATTTAGTTGTCATTTACAACTCATGTAAAAGTTTCACTTTCAGTACTAATTTGAAGGTGAGGGTCTATAGAACCATTTTGGTTCGAGTGGCAATCACCAAAATAAAATAATTGGCCTATAGGGGGCGTAGTCAGGTGCCAACCCCCATCAGCCCTACCAAAATATGTAAACTGTTGTAACTTTTGATTAAATTATCCAATCTGAACATATGATATATGTATGGATTCACAATCAGGAGTAGCATTTGGTACTTAAACCTTATTACACATATAATATTTCTTTCCACCCAGTATTGGTGTAAATACACAAAAATAGCAGGAAAAACGAGCTAGAAACTAGTAGTGCATGGGGTCCCTAGACAGACCGTCATTTACAACTCAACAAAAGTTTAACTTTCACTTCTAATTTGTAGATAATGACCTATAGAGCAATTTTAGTTTGAGTGGCAAGTCTACAAATTAAAAAAATATATATTTTTGCCAAACTTCCAAAATGGCCAAAATCGGAATTATGATTATTTGAAAGATGTCTTAATTTTCTTATATTGCTGTTTTTTCTTTGTTTTTCTTGCTATATCAAGTTAATCCTGCGTGAGGAATCAACTGGATTTCAAATATTAATGTTTTGAATAATCTGATATAGAAACAAAATAAAGATGGCTGCCAATGTACATTGAATTACTACATTACGCCTAACTTCTATCCTGTTGAACCTAGAATGGTGATGTTGGTGCCTATACCTATGTTATCATGAATGACTAATTGTATAAAAACAAAATACATATAATAGGACAATATATAATATTTCACAAAAATGAGACAATGCAGTACATATGTGGGGAACTAAAGTTAGATATTGGAATATAATACACCACTCCTGTGTTATATTTGTTTATTTTATTAGTTACTATGTACAGTACTGCCACTATAGGGGGCAGAGTAGCAGGTGTGTCTTAATTGTTCAGACTTGGTAGCTTGTTAGTTATAAGACTGTGTACATACATCTACTGATGCCTAGTCTGGACACATCCTCAGTGATGTTCCTGGAATCTTAGGGCGTTTCGGGTCTTTCAACATGATACGCCCTCCTCCAGGTGACCCAGCCAGGGTTGATCAGACCTAGAGCTTGTGTCCAGACGGCTAGCTAGCTATCATGACTCCAAGGCTCCCCTCTTTTGAGCCACAGCCATCTTGAGGCTCTCTCTGCCGCATCGGTGGTACTGCGGATGGCTCTCCTCTTTCTCTCTCCCTCGATGCCTAAGCTACTGAAGGCTCTGGCCAAGGACCGGGCTGCAAAACCTCTGCATCCAACCTCCACAGGGAAACACCTTGCTCTCCAACCAGCCTGCTGGCAGTCGCTGACCAGACCTGCATACTTGGAGAGCTTCCTTTCAAAGGCTTCTTCCAGGCGATCTTCCCACGGGACTGTCGGCTCCATCAGCACTGCTTGCTTGGTAGACTCAGACACAAGGACAATGTCTGGTCACAGGGTGGTGACTACAATATGGCTGGGGAACTTCAGCTGATGTTCAAGATCCACCAACAACTGCCAGTCCCTTGCAGACATCAGGATGCCTGCAGATGTTGTTCTTCTGACAGGAGTTGGCTTGTCCCCAGCTCTGACAAGATGGTCGGACCTGCTTTGACCACTCCAGTCCTGTGCTGGTGGCTTCAGCAATGGTCTTAAGGACTTGGTCATGCCTCCACCTGTACCGTCCATCTCCAAGTGCCCTTGTACAGCAACTGAGGATGTGTTCCAGGGTCCCTCGCTTGGAACACAGTGGGCATGCTGGTGTCTCTGCTATGCCCCATATGTGCAGGTTTGACGGGCTTGGAAGCATGTCATACACTGCCATGATGAGAAATTTGATGCGGTGAGGCTCAGCTTTCCAAAGCTCTGCCCAGGTCACTTTCCTCTCAACCGCATTCTCCCATCTCGTCCAAGCTCCCTGTTGCTTCAGTCCCACAGCCTTGCAGGTTCTGGTCTCCTCCACTGCAGCTCTCACCTCATCCTGAACAAGGCGTCGCCTTTCCTTCCCCCTGGTGTTCATTTGGGGACTCGGAAAGGAACCTAGCCCTGCTCGGCCTCGTGTGACCACGCCCACCATGCACCTGTGGTGCAGCCTTGCCTCTACCTCTTGAACTGCTTCCTCTGCCCTCCATTTCCTGCCAGTCCTCACTTGGATCCCTGCTTTAGTCACCTTCGGATCACTTGAGTCCCTGTACTGAACCACTTCTCTGGCTCTAGTTACCTTGAATTCCTCCTCCAGGGATTTGAAAGGCAGTTGCAGTTTGTTGGTGTTTCCGTAGAGTGCAATGCTGCTCAGGCTCCTTGGTAGTCCGAGCCATCTCCGGAGGTGGTTGCTGACCCTCCTCTCCGACATGTCGAACTGCACATCTGGTTCAGGGGGTTCTATGAGGTTGTTGCACTCTCCCAACTCCTGCTCTCTTGCAGGGTCGCTGTACGTCTGCTTCAGATGTTGGTCTATGTCTTCCTGCGAGGAGGCCAGTTTGCCACTGCGCTTCTGCCCCAGCAAATCCTTGGTGAACTTGAAGAGGTTAGCGATGAAAGCAGCACGTTTGCGTGCCCTCTCACGCCGCCGCCTCCGGATGTGCTGTGGCATTGGCAAGAAGATCATGCCGGACTGGTGCACCTGTTAATCGTAATAAATGTGTCTTTTGTGGTGAAGAAACACTTGCAGCAGACCATTCATTCCAGAAGGTAGAACTCACCCAAGAGATAAACGACAAGGCAGTTGCGCTGGGAGAAGACCGTATCGTGGCACTCCATGACTATCCATATTCATAAAAAACACTTTAGGATCCTTCATGACATGTTTAACTTTTTTGCTTACCTTCAAAATATCAATACCACAAGAGAGCAATCAGTGCAGCTCATGCTCTTCTGCAGTATGCTTAGTATTATAACTAACAAGCTACCAAGTCTGAACAATTAAGACACACCTGCTACTCTGCCCCCTATAGTGGCAGTACATAGTATAAGTAATTAAATAAAATAAACAAATATAACACAGGAGTGGTGTATTATATTCCAATATCTAACTTTAGTTCCCCACATATGTACTGCATTGTCTCATTTTTGTGAAATATTATATATTGTCCTATTATATGTATTTTGTTTTTATACAATTAGTCATTCATGATAACATAGGTATAGGCACCAACATCACCATTCTAGGTTCAACAGGATAGAAGTTAGGCGTAATGTAGTAATTCAATGTACATTGGCAGCCATCTTTATTTTGTTTCTATATCAGATTATTCAAAACATTAATATTTGAAATCCAGTTGATTCCTCACACAGGATTAACTTGATATAGCAAGAAAAACAAAGAAAAAACAGCAATAAGAAAATTAAGACATCTTTCAAATAAACATAATTCCGATTTTGGCCATTTTGGAAATTTGGCAAAAATATATATTTCTTTAATTTGTAGACTTGCCACTCAAACTAAAATTGCTCTATAGGTCATTATCTACAAATTAGAAGTGAAAGTTAAACTTTTGTTGAGTTGTAAATGACGGTCTGTCTAGGGACCCCACTACTAGTTTTTAGCTCGTTTTTCCTGCTGTTTTTGTGGATATACACCAATACTGGGTGGAAAGAAATATTATATGTGTAATAAGGTTTAAGTACCAAATGCTACTCCTGATTGTGAATCCATACATATATCATATGTTCAGATTGGATAATTTAATAAAAAATGTTACAACAGTTTACATATTTTGGTAGCGCTGATGGGGGTTGGCACCTGACTACGCCCCCTATAGGCCAATTATTTTATTTTGGTGATTGCCACTCGAACCAAAATGGTTCTATAGACCCTCACCTTCAAATTAGTACTGAAAGTGAAACTTTTACATGAGTTGTAAATGACAACTAAATTTAACATGGAGACGGAACCCCACTATTAGAGTTTTGTATTCTGTGCGGGCAAGGACCAGGAGCCAGTGGAGGGAGCGGAGAAGAGGGGAGATGTGTGAGAATTTTGGCTGGTTGAAGACCAGGCGAGCTGCAGCATTTTGGATCAGTTGGAGAGGCTTAAGTGCACATGCTGGTAGGCCAGTAAGGAGGGAGTTACAATAGTCGAGTTTTGACAAGACTGTTGTCTGGATTAGGAGCTGGGCTGAACCCCACATTGCCTCCAGTGTGTCAGTCGGTGTGAGCTTGCCACCATTGGTGTGTGAATGTGGGAAGTGAGGACACTGGTGTCGACTGTTGCTTCACCTTCCAATGTATGAATGAATGAACCATTGTAAAGATGAGCACTTAGAAAAGCGCTCTCAAACTACCAAGGTTCAAATTTCAAGGACCACCATAACCCTGAGAGTGTACAAATGGACCCAAACAGACCCGGTTCCATTTGTACACTCTCAGATTTACATACCGGTACCTGTAAGATTCCATTTGGAACCCCCCGGGGGCAGCAGTGGCTCAGGGGTAGAGTGACCGGATGGAAACCGCAAGCAAGGTTCCCAGTTCGAACCCTGGCTCTCAGAGTTAGTGTCGAAGTGTCCTTGAGCAAGCCCAAATTGCTCCCGCTGTGCAGTTTGGTGCCTTGCATGGTTTCCTCCGGCATTGGTGTGTGAATGTAATGCACAATCTCTGTAAAGCGTCTTGGGATAAAGGCGCTATATAAATGCACCATTTACCTCTGAGAACCACTACAACAATGTATAATGGAATACTGTATGTAAGATTGAATCTGTTTATACAAAAGGACAACATCTAATAGATATTTTTTAAGATAATAGTATTCGTTAAAGGGAACCGTTAAGGAATTGGAGTGCTAAGAGAGAATCGTTAAGGTACTGTATGTGCACAGCAGCTTGACACAACAGAATGACTTTGTCATTGCATTTGTAAAATGGCTTAACAAAGAGCCCTTGACCTTTAATGCCTTTATAATATAGAGTAAACTGTTTTATACTTAATAATAGCAGAGGAATTGTAATATCATCAATCCAGTTAAGACTAAATGAGTCATTAAGTCCATGTTTTCCAAGCCTGTAGTGCAGAGGTCTGCTGGAGTGAACATTTAAATTCTCTAGTGCCATTAAGTGTGTGCATGTGGTGTGTGTGTTACCACAGGCTATACTAATTTGGCTTGGAGCAACTCTGAGCTGATTACCCATAAAAAACAATGTAGTCACTGTTTCCGTCCCTGTTAGCATACACGTGTGTGTGTCGACGCACGCACACACACGCACAAGCACGTACGCACACACACGCACACGCACACGCGCACGCACACACACACACACACACACACACACACACACACACACACACGCATATACACAGACACACACACACACACACACACACGGTTAATTTCACCAACTTCTATCTGTGTATCATCAAACCTCAAGTGTGCTGTCTGTCTGTCTGTCTGTCTGTCTGTCTGTCTGTCTGTCTCCCTCCTTCCCTCCCTCTCCCTCTTCCTTAGGGATGATGAAGAGGTCTTGTTACAGTATAAAGCAGACGTGGTGAATTATGCCCTGAGTCGCCCCACCAGCCACAGTGACCCATATACATGCAGAAGCCCTACTACAGACCCCAGGTCAGTAACACCACTCTATGCTCTCTTTAGAACTATAGGGAACAGGGGGAAGCCATCTCATATTATCTGAACTTCACCCAACTGGCATTTGTTTAATTCGACATGACTTAAATGTGACTCTCCTCTCCTCTCCTCAGACCCAGCTCTCATTGCTCAGTTGGGTCCAGTCATGATGACATCGAGGCTGTGAGAGACAGGCTGAATGTCACTGACATAGACCAAGTGGTGGCACACCTCAAGTGAGTACCAGGAAGCATGCATCACATGACTAGGACACTGTACAAACACAAAGAATAAAACACAAAGAATAAATAAAACACAAAAAGTACAAACACAAAGAATACTCATGCATCACATGACCAGGACACTACAAACACATAGAATACTCATGCATCACATGACTAGGACACTACAAACACAAAGAATACTCATGCATCACATGACTAGGACACTACAAACACAAAGAATACTCATGCATCACATGACTAGGACACTACAAACACAAAGAATACTCATGCATCACATGACCAGGACACTACAAACACAAAGAATACTCATGCATCACATGACTAGGACACTACAAACACAAAGAATACTCATGCATCACATGACTAGGACACTGTACAAACACAAAGAATACTCATGCATCACATGACTAGGACACTACAAACACATAGAATACTCATGCATCACATGACTAGGACACTACAAACACATAGAATACTCATGCATCACATGACCAGGACACTACAAACACATAGAATACTCATGCATCACATGACTAGGACACTACAAACACAAAGAATACTCATGCATCACATGACTAGGACACTGTACAAACACAGAATACTCATGCATCACATGACCAGGACACTACAAACACAAAGAATACTCATGCATCACATGACTAGGACACTGTACAAACACAGAATACTCATGCATCACATGACTAGGACACTACAAACACAAAGAATACTCATGCATCACATGACCAGGACACTACAAACACAAAGAATACTCATGCATCACATGACTAGGACACTACAAACACAAAGAATACTCATGCATCACATGACTAGGACACTACAAACACAAAGAATACTCATGCATCACATGACTAGGACACTACAAACACAAAGAATACTCATGCATCACATGACTAGGACACTGTACAAACACAAAGAATACTCATGCATCACATGACTAGGACACTGTACAAACACATAGAATACTCATGCATCACATGACTAGGACACTACAAACACATAGAATACTCATGCATCACATGACTAGGACATTACAAACACATAGAATACTCATGCATCACATGACTAGGACACTACAAACACATAGAATACTCATGCATCACATGACTAGGACACTACAAACACAAAGAATACTCATGCATCACATGACTAGGACACTACAAACACATAGAATACTCATGCATCACATGACTAGGACACTACAAACACATAGAATACTCATGCATCACATGACTAGGACACTACAAACACATAGAATACTCATGCATCACATGACTAGGACACTACAAACACATAGAATACTCATGCATCACATGACTAGGACACTACAAACACATAGGATACTCATGCATCACATGACTAGGACACTACAAACACAAAGAATACTCATGCATCACATGACTAGGACACTACAAACACATAGGATACTCATGCATCACATGACCAGGACACTACAAACACATAGAATACTCATGCATCACATGACTAGGACACTACAAACACATAGGATACTCATGCATCACATGACCAGGACACTACAAACACAAAGAATACTCATGCATCACATGACTAGGACACTACAAACACATAGGATACTCATGCATCACATGACTAGGACACTACAAACACAAAGAATAATCATGCATCACATGACTAGGACACTACAAACACATAGAATACTCATGCATCACATGACTAGGACACTGTACAAACACATAGAATACTCATGCATCACATGACTAGGACACTACAAACACAAAGAATACTCATGCATCACATGACTAGGACACTGTACGAACACAAATAATGTCCATGCATCACATGACTAGGACACTGTACGAACACAAATAATGTCCATGCATCACATGACTAGGACACTGTACGAACACAAATAATGTCCATGCATCACATGACCAGGACACTACAAACACAAAGAATACTCATGCATCACATGACTAGGACACTGTACGAACACAAATAATGCCCATGCATCACATGACTAGGACACTGTACGAACACAAATAATGCCCATGCATCACATGACTAGGACACTGTACGAACACAAATAATGCCCATGCATCACAACACTCCCAACAGCCCTTCTGAGGTGAAACTCAGAAGGGCTGTTGGGACAACTCACGTAAATATTTTATACCAGTATTTCCCAAACACTGGTCACTGGGCAAATATAGCAGATCTACAAGCTCAAAGCACGTCACTTCGCACTGCATTTCCAGCTTGTGGATACTGTGTTTTTGACACTTTTGTGTGATGTTGTTAGTATGATCAATCTGATCATACTACATACTTGATCGGATAAAAATATGGAGATAAGAGGTTTCTGCCCGATGACATAACTACATACTATAGAGGTCTACACCTCGAATAGCATGTCTGTCTTCTCTGTCCAAAATGAATGCGCCAGTAACAAACATATTTGGCTATTTTTCAAATTTTTAATCCTGAAAAGTAACAGTTTTGGACATACCTGTATGAGGTTTCCACTTTCCACCCGACAGAGACAATGTACTTTGTTGACCGATGCCCTGGGTCCTACTCCTTTTTCCCCTCTATACCTCAAATCTCTTAAAAAAGCCAATTTTAAAAGCTTGCTACACGGCAAGGCGGCAGTGACTCAGTAGAGTGGCTTCTTACAGTAGGAATCAGAATGTTCCTGGTTTGATCAGCGGCTCCTCCTGGGTTAGTATCACACTGAACCCCTGTAGCTGCTCCCGCTGAGCAGGTTAATTGGTGCCTTGCATGCATGCATGGTTCTCTTTCTGCTATTCACACTCTGAATGTGCATGTGAATGGGTGACTGCAATGTACAATGTAAATCGCTCTGGATAAAGGTGCTATATAATTGCACCAGGCAGTTACTGTTTAATTCGTCACTCTCAACACAGTGCTTTGTGAGCATGTAGATGGGCTATTTCTACCGAATATTCATGTTCTTTTTCCAAATGTTTGTAGACTGGATACAGTTCAAACGAAAGTAACAAAATCTGCTATGATGATAAAACCAGAAAACGCACTAAGACTTGTTTGCATCAGGGTCATACATTTTCCATTCATCAAAACATTTAAAGACGTACAAATATACACATACATATTACAGCCGCCCGTTGAGAGCGGTTTTGAAGGAGTCTAGGGATTCACCTTTCTTAATGGGTGTTCGTAGGGCGTTCCACGTTTTTAGTGACATGGGAGCGAAATTAATTTAACCCTTTAGTTTGAGCCGAATCTGGGTTGAACGTGCTTTGTTGAACTCCCCCTGGTGTACACGTTGTGAGCTTTGTAGATCGGAACATTGGGAAAGCATGGTCAAGGAAAGTGGTTATGTATGAGAGGGAAAGACAGGGAATGATGGCAGAATTACCAGATGTCCATTGTTACTGTTGAAACATTGTACCAGACAGACAGACAGACAGTCGGTGGGGGATAGACATTTCCACTGGCTTTCATGTTGTGTTATTTTCTACTAAGAGGGAACCTACAGACAGTCGGTGGGGGATAGACATTTCCACTGGCTTTCATGTTGTGTTATTTTCTACTAAGAGGGAACCTACAGACAGACGGTGGGGGATAGACTTTTCCACTGGCTTTCATGTTGTGTTATTAACTTATTTTCTACTAAGGGAACCTACAGACAGACGGTGGGGGATAGACTTTTCCACTGGCTTTCATGTTGTGTTATTTTCTACTAAGAGGGAACCTTAAGGTCAGTCCGCTGGGAGGACTGATATGGATTTTATAGGTCAGTGGTTCTCAAAGTGGGGTCTAGGGACCCCCAGGGGTCCTTGAGGGGTTTCCAGGTTGTCCCCATGCAGCCCCATGACTGGTAACTCTGAGAGTGTACACATGGATTATATGGGGCTCTGTGAGCCCAATGCATAATGACATGAAAAGGTTTGAGGACCACTGCCCAGTGTGGAGCCGGGAACCCTCCTCTCCTCTCCTCTCCTCTCCTCTCCTCTCCTCTCCTCTCCTCTCCTCTCCTCTCCTCTCCTCTCCTCTCCTCTCCTCTCCTCTCCTCTCCTCTCCTCTCCTCTCCTCTCCTCTCCTCTCCTCTCCTCTCCTCTCCTCTCCTCTCCTCTCCTCTCCTCTCCCCTCCCCTCCCCTCCCCTCCTCTCCTCTCGTTCCCTCGCTCGTTTCCTTTCCTCCTTCCACCCCATCTGAGGCGACAACATAAATATTAGCACTCTTGAGTCTGTGCTCTCTCTCTCTCTCTCTCTCTCTCTCTCTCTCTCTTCCTCACAGGCCCAAACAGAACAAAAGGCTCCATTGTCAGAAAATAGATCCCAGACCCTGGAGCAGGAAGAGGATTCCATTCCTTCTCTTGAAAAAGCAAAAAAAAAAAAGCAAATAAAGTCTACTATAGTTACATAACCAGAGAGAGAGAGAGAGAGAGGTGACAACATGGTACTGCTCCTTATGTAAGGAAAGCTACGTACAACCTCTTAACTCTATATTTTAACTTTCATAAATGAAAGCCTTACTTGGTCATGCTACACTAACTACAGCGCCACACAAAAGCAGCAGATCCGCTAGCTCGAAGCGCGGCACAAAGCGACATGTTTTGAGTTTGTAGATTTGCTATTTGAATCGTGTTAAGTAACAGTTTTGGACGTATGAGGTTTCAAACTGACAGGCGGTATTCTCTACTGATTTAAATAACAACTCCATTGGATTAAACAGACAAATTCCATTCCAAAATAGCAGGTATACATGAAGCTCACAATTCATTGCACCATGATGGGTTGTGGTTTATACCTATGCTATTTTTAGAAATCATGTTGACAGTTTTTGTGGTGAAGTGGTTAAGGTTTTTTAACCGTGCAAGAGACCCACTTGCCACAAACCTCAAATCGTACAGTCTGAATATTTTCAAAATTTGCAATGTGCTAATTTTAGGATTGGCAATATCTTCAGAAGAGAGGTTAACTGCTTGAACCCCAATCATGGGGGGGGGGGATTTTCCCCAAATAGCCTATCTAGAAGCTCACATCACGTCAAAATGTGCTATGAAACTCAGGTCTGTTTGACTGAGAACAGAGGCCTAAATGGCTGGCAACCAAACCGCCAACAGCTATATTACAAAACTGCCAGAGCTTTTGGAAGAGGTAACAGTGCATGTCTGGTGTTGCGTGTGTGTGTGTGTGTGTGTGTGTGTGTGTGTGTGTGTGTGTGTGTGTGTGTGTGTTATAGCTGTCAAATACACAGTTTCCATTTGAAGATATATTTTGGTTGTTGTTTCTTGTTGGCACATTACGCGTTGTTAAATGGAAACAACTGGAGCACAGATGCTAAACCCCACTGCTGTCACTCTCTCCCCTGTCTCTTTACGCACTCATTTCTGTCTGTTCTGTCTGTCTGTCTGTCTGTCTGTCTGTCTGTCTGTCTGTCTGTCTGTCTGTCTGTCTGTCTGTCTGTCTGTCTGTCTGTCTGTCTGTCTGTCTGTCTCCAGGTGTGTGTTAACCGAGGAGTGTGAGTCTCTGAGGAGTGAGGTGACGTACCTACAGGTGAGGACCTGAAGAACTATTAACTAACATGATCATCTTCACCTGTCTATGTGCTTTACAGCTCATCAACCGTTTGATCAGAACCACAAGGAACGTAAGCTCTGCAGAACCTTTATCATTCTACCCAGAGTTGTCAAAAGCGCATGGGGCGATTTCACTCCTCCTTCCGGGTAGGAACAGAGTGCATTCTGGGATGGATTGGGCCAAATCGTGAACGTGTTGGCTGTTGACTATTATTGCACGCGTTCATGTATGAAACATTGCCCAAATAACATGAACGTGCGCAATGATAGTCAATGGACCTGCGCTGGTTCGAGTTGCAATACCAAGTTCTGCCACTATGTCCATTTCGCCTTAGGGTTACTGCATCAAAAGTAACGTGCAAACTATACTATACAAACTGGTCAAACATTGTCAAAAAAGGTTAGGATTAGAAGTGGAAAGTGAAACGTGAAAATAGCTATTTTCACAAATGTATCTGTGTAGAACCGAGTCAAACTAAATTTAAAGACTCAACTAGATTCCAAGTGCTTATCAGGTGGGGGGGGGGGCAAACAAAGAATTAGAAAGTAGAAAAGAACGGCAGGTTACAACACTTTTTTTGTTGTTTTTCTTCTTTGTAATTATTTGTTTGGTCCAAAATATTGTGTGTGTAGTCATGATTTGTCACGACAAGAGTTGGCTTCGTACGACGCTTAAAAGGTCTTTAAATAAATTAAATAAGAACTGCCTATGGGGAAATGCATTGCGTTTTCATTTCCTGGGCCGTTCGTTGTTCTGAAAGGGGGAGGGACTGCGACGCTCTATTAACAAGAGCTTGTGACTAAATGATAACTACATTGTGTCCATTGGAACACGGGTTGTTTTTTCCATTGCCTATGTCCAAATAGTTCAAAAAAAAAATTGTAAAAAAAAAAAAAAAGTTTGTCTACTCTTCTACGATTAAACCACTTTAGCCCTAGTGTGCATATTTTGGGCATGTCGCCGCCGGCCATATTTGAATCCTACTTTAGACTCCTTCAGAGACCCTGAAATGGCCCCTTTTTACGCACACGCACACGCACACAAGGGGACACCTACTTACGTACGTACTTATTTACTCATACACATGTGCTAGGGCATTAACCAAACGTGATTTTTGATAGTCGACTCGACTACCATCAAAATCGATTTATAGTCGATTAGTCGGCGGTAAAATATGATATTTATTCCATCCAATCAAGCATTAAAACATCGTGTTATGAAACAGCCAGCGAGCGAAGCAAAACAGAGCCGGTGAATGCACTATCAATGCAGGCCGAGTGGAATAGTACTAAGAGAGTGGCGACACACTTCCTATGGGCTATAGTTCCAAACATTGGAACTATCCCATTGAGATAGAATGAGCACTTCCGCATTCCATTGTTACAGTGGGAGTCAACGCGAGTGTCGCCACTCTTACTAGATTACGCTGAATGCCGCTCTGATTGGCCGAAATTAGCTCAGCTGTTTCAAGTCAAAGTTGCAAGTCCACAATGACTCACGGATGGACGCGTTGTGAGCTTGTAGATCTGCTATTTTTTATGCACAAGACCGTTCTACGGATCAGCATAGCATGTTACGTTGTTCACAATGTTTGGAGAGTGGAGACTGGAGCAATGAACCATGCGATGTTTTTCATACAACCCTAAATGTTCAACAACAAGTTACAATCACAGTTCGTTTGGTTTTTAGAAGGAGCTACAAGCAAGGAGGAGGTTTGCTAGCTAGCAGGCTGCCAGGCTATGAATCAGATGATCAACTACTTAACTCCATCGCGAGTCTTTTGCGGCTACGTATTAGAACTATGATCGTGCGGCATCGCTGTTTGTTTTTAATAATGCCACACGCGGCACGCAGACTTTTGTTGGATAAGCATGAAGAAACATGAAATCACGGCAAGAGCTACTGTAGTTTGACTGTCACCAAACTGGATACTATTGGGCAGAGCGAGGAGGAACTCCTGCTATACTTTACTGTACCGGACGACGACACGTCTCCAATCTAACTTGTTGAACAAACTACAGTAATAAACTCACCAATAGTAAAAGTATTTACACACTGTAGTTGTCCCCATTGATCTTATGAGCCTATGAGGCATATCACATAATGCTTTTCCCAAAGAAAAACTGTCTTGACTGCTGCTAGTGCCACCGCCGATACGCCGCCCACCACACCTACACGAGTGGGGTGACGGCAAAACCCACGTACAGTAGGCTTGTATGATATGAAAACAATCAGCCAGGAATGGATTAGTACTGAAGTTGGCGAACTACCAACAAAACAACCGAGCTCACAGCTGCATGTCTGCTGTAGAAAAGCAAAAAAAGAAAAAAAAAAAATCATAAAAAATCATAAAAAATATTAAAAATAATATTAGCGAATAATCGGATGTCAATTAACAGTGTCGACTAGTGTTTTGCTAGTCGACTAGTCGACTATTCGATTATTATGTTAATGCCCTAACATGTGCACGCTCAGCTTACTTATACTTACTTACTTAAGTGACTTACTTATTTATGTGTGACATACAGTACACAAACACTCAGGGAGCCTGCAAGGGCTCAACCTAAGCCTCCCCCCACCCGCGTCCCCCTGTCTAGCCAAGAGCTTTGCTGTGCTGAGTATAATCGATCTGCCTTCAATCATTGCAGCTACTTACCACACACACACACACACACACACACACACTATAGAGAAATACACGGCTTCGTCAATCTAGTTATGTGCTGCTGGCATAGAGAAAGAGAGACAGATGTCAATTTTTATACTTCCCTGCAGACCAGATGAGAAAGTGTGCGTGTGTGTGTAACTACAAGGCATCTCGGTTGTTCCAGTAATTTTAGTTAATTTGTTGTCACTGTGAATTTAACACATATCAGGATGTTGATACTGTCACGTGGAAACTTTGCATGTCCAAATCCGTTCCTTTTTTATCATCACTTTTCAAAATAGCCGATGTACAAGCTCACAACAGGTGGGTTGCAAACTTTCAGGGGAGAGTACCCACTTTAGTGTATACTCTTCCAGTTCTAATATGGTCTTCTCATTTCTTTGCGTCATCACTTTAATTTTAACCCTATAGATGGGAATCCCTGTTTGTAACCCTATACCCTTCTGGACGGGTTGGGAACCCCTTTTGGGGTTCTGTACAAGTATGTACAGAGACTCCTGTTACTGAACAAGCACTCTATACAACAATGAGTACTATCAGAATATAGAGCTATATTTAACACACATATTTTAACCAAAGAGAAAATCACTTACCGTACCTTTAAGAAATTAATAAATAGCAGATCTAATTGTATTTTTTATTACTTCCACCACTGAGTACTATCCAACAAACCCAACAATGCTAATTTAAGGATTAATTATATGCGCACGTGTTGTGCACGCACGCGCGCACAGACACACTTACTTATTTAATGGAATGTGTTGCTTGTTCAGAGACTATCTGAGCTGTGGAGTAAATTGCTATAATATCTCATCATTTCTCAAGCCTTGGAAACTATGTGGGCCTCTCTCTGGCCGTCTCTCTCCCTCTCTGAAAAACAACGCTGAATTCTGTCAACTGAATTTAGGCAGACACCTAGACAGACAATTTGGATAGATAGGTAGACACAGGCAGACTGACTGAATCACAGATTAGACAGACAGGGAGATTTATTGACTCACTCACAGTTTAGACAGACTATATACAGTGGTGGACAGTAACTAAGTACATTTGCTCTCTCCTACTGAGTCTATACTGACCCGGTCATCAAATTATTGGCTTAGGAATGCGACAAAAACTAATTAATTAATTATGAAAATATGGAGATAGGTTACTTTCTGCCCGACGGCATGCAACGATGCTTTGCCCACCACTGTCCTACATGAGGCTTAATGTCAGTAACGCACAGGGCTTGCCTCAGATGTGTTAATAATGTCAGTAACACACAGGGCTTGCCTCAGATGTGTTAATAATGTCAGTAACACACAGGGCTTGCCTCAGATGTGTTAATAATGTCAGTAACGCACAGGGCTTGCCTCAGATGTGTTAATAATGTCAGTAACGCACAGGGCTTGCCTCAGATGTGTTAATAATGTCAGTAACACACAGGGCTTGCCTCAGATGTGTTAATAATGTCAGTAACGCACAGGGCTTGCCTTAGATGTGTTAATAATGTCAGTAACGCACAGGGCTTGCCTCAGATGTGTTAATAATGTCAGTAACGCACAGGGCTTTCCTCAGATGTGTTAATAATGTCAGTAACGCACAGGGCTTGCCTCGGATGTGTTAATAATGTCAGTAACGCA
>NC_139709.1:38813290-38998290 GCF_964188405.1 Protomyctophum parallelum | reverse complement strand
CCCACTATCATCCGTCGTCTTATTTCTCATCCTCTTTTTCCATGGAAGAGTTCAACCACAGCTGCAGGTTGGTGTGGGTGGGCTGTTTCCTTTATACTCTCAATAAGCATTTCAAAATATCCAATCCTACAGTTTAGGAATAGAAGTAATGTCTCAATGATTGTCTTTCCTTCAAGATTATTTTCAACACTTCTTTTCCAGAGTCACTTCCCTGTGTCAGAGTTTAATATCCAGTACGACTCACTGTTGTCCCTCTCCAGAATGTCTGCAGGACAAAGAGCCGTGGGTGAGACTCTGCGACCCTTGACCCCTTTGATGTCCCCACCACATCCTCCTCGTCCCCACTGTGAGCCCAGTCCACCAACCGGCGGTCCTCCTTGGTCCGAGGACTCTGAACCACTCAGGACCGGCCGCGCCCCGCCGTTGGCTAACACTCAAAGGCAGCTGCAGAGCAGGGCGCTGACTTCCAGCCGATCACGGCGCGAGAGACATGATGTGACAGAACCCAGCGAGGGACAGGAGACTGCTCGCTTCAGCACAAATGACCGTGCCGGTTCAAGTTTTAGTCCGAGTGTTCAACAGTGTTCTACACCAAACTCCAACGTGTCAGCCCGTTGCAGAGATCACGGCCCGATCAAAGACTTGGTTCTTCTCGCGCAAACGGAAAAAAGAAAAGGGCCGCTTCCATTTCGGACCTCAGGACATGACTGCGCTGACCCCTTGCATGTCCCTGCAGCCCTCAGTCCCTTCAGCGCCCGCCATGAGCGCCGGTCGCAACACCCAGCCGACCGGCCAAACATACGCTGTAGCACCAGTGGTGTTCATCATTCCGTGTCTGTGACAGTGACACAGGGACCCAAGTTCCGGAATGACCGAAGGAACAGTGTTCATGAAAATAGTTCCATGTCAGTGAACATGGACGTGACGACACAGAACGACAGACATAGCGGTAATGGTGTAATTGCTAATGTCATTAATGATCCTCCCGTGTTGGTGTCTGACGAACCGCATCAGACCCAAGATAACAGCGTGGCTAAATGTTATTCTGTTACAATTGACCCACTGCTGACACCAAGTGGTGGAAAGTTGAGCTTCAGTAGTCATGCTGGTAATTATAGTTGGATTCATACGGGCCACAAGCGAAAATGTTCTTCTCTAGTGTGTCACGATGCCAGTCCTCAAAGGCAGACCATACATCCACTGCCAGAATCCATAGAGACAGATGGACAGTCATTCTCCTTCACCAAACAACGAGATGGAGCCAAAACTCAGACGATGGGGGCCAAAGAGCCACAGACTGAACAGACATTAGCGGCCATTTCTTTTCAGCCAGTTCCTCCTTCAATGCCGAAGGAGTCCACTAGAGGGCAGCGTTTGACTAGATGCATGTGTGTGCTACGGAAGGATAGCCTGATGGGACTTTAACTTCTTAAACCTTATATACTTTGTTGGTTGGATACTAGATACGTCTGACATCAAGGCTTTTGCATTTGTCAGGCATTCTTACATGTAAGACTGTATAACGGAAGACTAAAGAGGGCTACATGCTTCAAAAGAATCCATCTGACCAGGATGCTCAGTAATCTGATCAATGCATCTTATTTTTGTCTCCACCAGGCCGAAGGCATGGGGAGAGAGTACGTCTGTCCATCCTAACTTACTTACTTCCGTCCGTCCGTGACCAGCTAATCTCCGGCACCGTTGGCCCGATCGTTGCCAAACTTTGCACACACACTCCCTGGATGCCAACGATGAACCTCTGCCCCAAATATTCCTCGACAGCCTGTTATAGCGCCACCATGAGGCCGATTTAGGCTAAACACATTTCTGTAGATTACTCATACACATTTTATCCATACATCACACAATTTGGTATACACCATCTCCATAGTCATGTGATCAACACGGATCTGCATCATTTCCCATCTTCCATCCTGCTTGGCTAAGATTGGCTTCCAAAGCTCACATGATTGGTCCGTTTAAACAAAGAAATGCCACAAATCACAAACAAGCAATTTCCGTGAAATTATACACTCACATTTCCACTAGGCCGAGGACGACATGCCACTATTTTTTTCCAAATCAGCCTCATGGTGGCGCTATAACAGGCCAATTCCTATTTTTAGCTATAACTGCATCGATCTGTATACAACTTATGTATGCGCACTCCCTAGAGGCCATGGACAAACATTGTCCCTCCACATCTGCCGGTTATAGCGCCACCATGAGGCCGATTTCTGCAGAACACATTGCTTATGTTAGTCGCACAGATTTAATCCAAATCTCACGCAAATCGGTACACATGATCTCTGTAGTCATGTGATCAAGACAAGTCTGTTGGATTTCTCACTATTCTACACTGATTGGCTAACATTGCCTTCCAAAGTTTTCAGGAGTGGCCCGTTTCGAGAGGCTATGAGGCTATGAGTGATCTGGCTCTGCATTTCCTCAACAAAATGAAGAAAATTGTTGCAAAAAATCACACACTCCTATCCTCCTGGTGGAGACCTGTCCCCTGAAGGGCACTTTTTCTAGTTAACTCTGTTTCAACCTCGCACTGGCGCAAAAAGTTCACACCAACGGCACCAGGTTTCGACGCACCATTGTAGCGTAAATTATCTTCTAATAGAGGGAAGACTGTTCTCTCTCCCTATATAGCACACAAACATAAAAACATTGACTTGCTAAAATACTCAGACAAAAATACAGAGAAAGAAGTCGGAGGCAGACAGGCAGGCAGATGAACGTTTCGGAGTCCAGAGTACAATACAGCAGATCAACACCATTAGCCGTCCTACAGCCTCACGGCTTCAGGAGACTAACGCCATGCAGACAGTTCTTCATGAACTCATTTGACACCAAGACCAAATGGTCCAACACATCTCCATATTAGGTGTGGTCACAGGAAGCACAGTAGGACCCCTGGCTATTTTCTCACTATCAACAAGAGGTCAATAGTTAAGCAATAAGCCACGAGAGGTCTCAGGTTACCGGGTATTTTACACTGCCTGGGAGCGTAGGCAGACCCGAGGCGCAGCCGAGGGTCTTCTACCTCCCAGGCAGTGTAAAATACCCGGTAAGCTGGGGCCTCGAGTGGCTTATTGCTTTTCTAAAACGGTTACAAACATATAGCAATATTAACGTAATAAAACTATTGAATTCACAAAAGTAGCTACGCTTTGCGCCACCAGAGCGAGCAACATCATTTCCTTGTTGTGCTCGGCAAGTAGGCTGACGGGAGAATAGCGCTTGATGATTTTACGGGGCTGCCTGGAGCCACACATTCACAGTCATATGAGCCGGGCGGTGCTTAGACGCCCGCACGGCATGTGTTTGTAAAGCAATCAAGTGCTCCCCTTCCCCAGTTCAGCTACAAGGCTGCAGGATGATACAAAGTGATTGAAGCAGTGGGTTATCGGTGAAATTTACACCGGTCACGTGACGGTAACCAGCCAATCACAATGAAGTATTGGGACTACCCGTTTTAGAATATGCTATTTACCATAGAAGGCAAGCTGTGATGTTGCCTATGCGACTGACATGTCCTGTGGCCTGTTGTTCCTTAGGGGAGACAGAGACCCAGGTTTACACTTTTAAAACAATTATTTATGCTATATTAATGTGATTTGTGGTTCCATAATACACGACATAAACCTTGTCAAAACTCTGCCCAACTGCGTTGCCTTGCCATCGTTGGTGTTTATTGGGTCATACTACCCTCACCTGAGACAGGGATGTGACAAATGTATTCTATTCTATATATTATATTATCCGTAAATCGTACTGCATATATTTTGTATAGTGCATACATTTGGTGTAGGCCTATAGGCCTACATACAATTATCCAACATTACAAGATGTTAATGTAACTCTTCCTCCCTATACCTCATAATAATGCATTCTTTATATATTTTTAAACTGGTTCACACTTTGCTACTTTCCCCATAAATCATGTGCCTGATTTATGCCAAGATAGTATTGAGAGAACTACAGATAGGCAGTGTTGTCATTGGTGATTTGATCTCTGGTGGTATGCTATTGTAAGGATAGCATTATGTAAGGATAGCATACCACTGCACATCGCTTACATGCGGGTACGGTGTAACACCCCATCCACACTGCCAGCAATGTGAAGGTTATATAGGGCCTACTACATGTCCTTTGAGAATATGTGAGCTAAATAATGCCACAAAATATGAAATGTCTACCATCGACTATGTGTATCGACTAAATGGTCTTTTCATTGCCAAAGTTTACAGTTAAAAATTCTTGATCACCTCAAACCTCAAATCAGGTCCGTAGCGATCTATACTTATGTTGACATGTAGTATTGTGTTAATTTCTTTTGCCGTTGATGAATACCTCAAACTGCTATGGTCGAATCACAGCTAAGCATAACATGGGTTAGACAAACCTCTCCACCAATAGTTTTCCTATACACATTCTTCCCAGTATGTACAGAGTGACATAGTGGCATCATGTTTATGTACATTTGTCACATTGTAGTGTTTGGCTGCTTTAAATTTGGTAACAATAGTAACTATATATATATAGTTTTATCTCCTTGTGGTTATTTCCAAGCAAGGCCATTTTCATTGAGGTGCATTATTACTGTCCATGAGGCGCATGTTAAAAGTACAACCAGAAATCTTTTTGTGGGCGAGTTCATTATGGATCTTACTTTTATTATTTCAGCAGAAAGAAGGTACTTTATTTTTGCTAATAACACAGACTGGGTATGATTTCACAACAGATAATTCACTCTTGACTTGTTTAATTTCCATGGAGTCGTTCAAGAGCTTTTTTCCAGGTGGAATATCCTTCGCATGTAAACGATTTCAATGTCTCTTGAACGCGTCCTGAGGATGGGAGTGCAGTTTTTTCAGCTTGAGAGCAACTCAATTGAGAGATTTCCGTTTAAGCCTTTATTATTCATAGTAAGTAAATTAAAATAAAAAAATAAATCTGTCCTTTATTATTCATAGTCTGGAAGCTTTGGCTTGAAGTGGGGATCTGGGGAACACATCGGGGTAAACGTCGGAGTCGGAGCTGTCCAGCTCGGCCAGAAGCCTCTTCCGCTGGGTCAGTGGCTGTGCTCCACCCTGCCCAGGAGCCAGGGCTGTGCCCAGTGATTGTGTGCTGACAGCCAGGTTCCTGGGGGCGTCTGGTGAGTCTGAGCCACGGAACAGGCGTGTGCTGATTCTCTTCCCGGCGCCCAGGCGGTGTCTGCGGGTGTAGGGGGAGACGGGTCTGAGCTTCCTCTCTGCCTTGATGCCCTCCAGTAGGCGCTCGTGGAGGCTGGCGGGACGCGGGACAAGGGGCTTCAGCTTACGGGCAGACGCGGAGTTGAGAGGGGGCCGTGATCTAATGAAGTCCAGAATGACCTCGTGGGCACTCTTCTTTAACCTAGGAGGGATGCCTCCATGTACCAGGACTTTGCGGAGCTTGTATCGCTTAGAGCAGATGTCGTCCATCAGCATCTCGTAGGGCGTCAGCTGGTACTCGATGGGCAGCGGGTTGTACTGGCGCTCCTGGACCTTCTTGAGTTTGTCGCCGTCACGCAGGTCACGCATCACCTGCCCCCAGAAGCACGCCCACTGAAGCTCGTCGAGGTCTTGAACAGGATCACCCCGCGTCCGAACTTCCATCTTCCTCAGGTCTTCCTTGTCGCTCCTGATCTTGTCCAGAAAAGTGCGGAGCTCCTTCGTCTCGGCGTACAGTGCGCGGCACACCGCCTTATAGTGGTTGGGGGCGTCTGATGCACTGGGCAGGTGGGACGAGCATATCGCCATGATGTCTCGATACGAGCGGACGCTGGAGACTGCGGTTCCGGGGACGATGGCGGCGGGACCCTCATCTCCCTCGTCCTCCTCCTCCTCGGTGGTCTCGTAGCCCTCGCCAGGACAGGGGTCGTCGCACTCCGTCTCGGTGCTGTTGGTCATCAGGTCGATGAGGTGCTCCAGGGGCGCGCTCAGCTCGCGCTCCTCGCTCTCCTTCAGGCCATAGTCCAGGGCTTTGTAGATCATGATGCCTAGAGACTCTATCACCTGTAATGACGTGTGGGCTGCCCTGTATTTATCTGTGTCGTGCTGGTGGTGTACTACCAAGGTCCCATCTCTGCGGATTCGTACATTCTCCGGTCCTTCGATCTTCCATATCGCGTCATGTTGATGGTGGTGGTCAACAATAGCAGAGCCCTGCGCACTGTGCGCAGCGGAGGTCTTGCTGGTGGTGGTCCTCCGGTGTCTGTTCTGCAAAGACCGGCAGTACTGGTAGCACACGGCCCACGCCTGCTCCTCGTTGATGGGCTGACTGTGGGCGGACAGGATCTCCTCCAGAGAGAGGTCCGGATCGGCTCCGGTCGCAGTTCCGTCCGCACATTGATCCATGGTGGACGAATTCAAATCCACGCCGAAATCCTGGATGGCGGTTGGAGAAAAGTTGTTGCGACTTGCGTCTACTGCCTAGAATGTCACCAGCTGAGCTCACTGATTGCTGCTGCTGACAAACACTGACTGCATGGACAGGCACTCAGGCAGTATATGTAGCTGGCCATTGATTGAGGCGTGAGTGGGAGCAGGTGAGATGGCTCATTGAGAGGGAGTGACAGCAGGAAGTGGGTGGATCCAATCCATGAGTAGGCCAGGGGGAGGGTTGCTGTTGATAGCTAGGATGACTCTTTTCTACACTATGCATGTAATTATTTTTCTTGTCTTTAAAGCTGTATTACTACAGTAACAGGCTGTTCACCGCTCTTGGCTTTGATGTTGAATTGATACCCTATGTCACCCTTAGCTTAGGTGGTATAGAGCTTATAACTACAATGATTGTTGTAAGTATGACACTTAACACTTAGCTTGTTTTTCAATATTTGGGTCCACCAGCATAATCCAGTTGTCAAAATGTGGCCAAGAAATAGTACAATTATTCTTTACAATGGCTAAATATACAAGCTGTATTGCATTAAAGATCATGCTACGTATGTGTTTGTCTATTCACAACTTTGTGTGCACAATGTAATGAACTTTATGTAATGTATTTACGTTTTCGCCAAAGTTATTTAAATGTGACCGGACTTACTTGAATGAATTAGTCAGTGTTGGCTTAATAATAATAATAAAAAATAATAATAAAACTTTATTTGTATAGCACCTTTCATGACATGAAATGCAGCTCAAAGTGCTTTACAGAACAATGGAGAATAAAATAGAAAAGCAAGGCAACGACATTAAAAAACAAGCAGTAATGCAATACAGTGAGGACATGAATAACAAAAAAAAGATCAATTAAAAGCAATGTTGTAGAAGTGGGTCTTGAGCTGTGTTTTAAAAATGTCTACAGAGGCTGCCTGACGAAGGTACAGTGGAAGCTTGTTCCATGCCGACGGCCCGTAGAAGCAAAAAGCTGCTTCCCCGTATTTTTTAGTTGCCATTATTTTAGGCAAAGCGAGCAGGCCAGCAGTGGAAGACCTTAGGGGGCGGTTTGGGACACATTAGGCAGGCAGTCAGCAACATAATTTTGCGGATAATAATTCATGGCTAGTAGTGAAGTCCAATAACAAAGCACCACTCGAATTCAGATCAGGGAGAATCTTCCTCCCAATCATGCCTCTCCGCCCAGTAGGACTATGGAGTCCCTAACCGGAGTGATTCCCTGTTCCTTAGAGAGGCGGGTGGTGAAATACATGTTTAGAGAGACATAATGGCTTGCGTTATGGTTCAGCTAACCCAGGGCTACATGCGGCATAATGAGCTGGACCTGGTCACAAATGTTGAACAACTCTTTGCTTGATAGTATTACAGTTTGTCTTCCATCCTGTTGATCTGTCTCTGTTCAGGGGATGGTGATTGAACGTACTGGTAGAAGAATCCCCCTCATCGTGGGATTTGGTGGATTGGCTGTGCTCTATATTCTGTTGACAGCGACTCTCGTTTGACAGGTACTCTTTTATTTGTACATAAACTAAGTCCTGCCCCATGCGCCCAATTGGTAATGTCTGTCCCAACAGTCAGGAACCTTGGTGTTGTCCTGGACAGTCAGCTCTCGTTCAAAACACACATTACAGCTGTCACTCGATCATGTAGGTTTACACTCTATAACATACGACGAATTAGACCATTCCTCACACAGCTCCTAATCCAGACAAAAACATGACTATTGTAATTCCCTCCTTACTGGCCTACCGGCATGCACACTTAAACATCTCCAACTGATCCAAAATGCCGCCGCTCGCTTGGTCTTCAACCAGCCAAAACTCTCAAAATGTCTCCCCCTTCTCCGCTCCCTCCATTGGCTCCCAGTCGCTGCCCGCACAGAATACAAAACGCTGATGCTGGCATTCAAAGCAACCAAACGTATGGCTCCCCCATACAGTATCTTGCAAGTCTGATCGAACCCTACAAACCCTCCCGCGCACTCCGATAAGCCAATGCAGGGAAGCTGGAAGTACATTCACTAAAAACGCCACACGTCCCAAACTCTTCTCCCTTCTGGCTACAAAACTATGGAATGCACTTCCTATTACAATTAGAACTGCAGCCTCACTCCCAACCTTCTGCCGTAGTCTGAAAACCCACCTCTTCAAACTCCATCATGGCCCGTAGCACTTTTTATTTATTTAGACTTAGATAGCATTTTATGTAGATTTATAGCATTTTGATGTAGACATACTGTAGCACTATAAAGTATACATGCATAGTTCCATTATATAGATATTCCACTGTTACGTTCTTAGCTTACGTATGATTCATGATAACTACTTTTTTATGTACCGGTATGTGATGTATTGCCATGCTTTGTTCTTGCTTAATGTAAATCGCTCTGGCTAAATGCCTTAATGCCTTAATTGTGAATTATAGATAAAATAAATAAACAAATTGATACTATTGATTGAACATCTTTAACGTCCATGTGCCATATGTCTAACACGACTCCAGAACTTACTATTTAATCAATGTCTACTGTGAATTTCCTACAGGACGAAGCATCATGGATGCCCTACCTCAGTTTTGCCTCTGCATTGGCTCTTATTGTCTTTGCAGGTGCTGGTCCAGGTAATTAAGCAAGGTTTACTTATCTTTTCTACTTCTATCTTCATAGTATTTGTCTATTTCTCCATTGAGGGGTGTGTGTGTGTGTGTGTGTGTGTGTGTGTGTGCGTGCGCGCGCTGACCGTGACTCATGGCGGCAGCGCTGTCACGAAGGAACCCAGAGGACTGTCAGAAGACGGCAACAGAGACACAGGAGGAACACACCCATGACTGCCAGTATCACTACAACCTACCCATACCCCACCTGCAATAAAACATGTCATTCCAGGATTGGACTCTTTAGCCACCAAATAACTCAAAGTGGACGTCATCATCGGATTCGATGGACAACCATAAGCGGTAAGTAAGCAAGTGTGTGTGGTACATTTGATATGTTCCGTATGGGTGTGTCACATAATGTCATTATTTGATTTACTATCTATCAAATACCCTGAATCTTGAATAAACAAAACTGTAAAACTGTCAGTATAGTTAATTTACAGTTGACCTACTTTTACGTCTGTTGCAGTGCAGTGACATTTTGGCTATTTTCTGGGTGTTCATGAATAAATTATACTATAATGCATACATGAATCAAGAACACTTTAACAAGATACAAATGTAGATCTGGTGTTTTTAACTATTGAATCTGTTCATTGGAAATAGCTGATCTGCAAGCTCACTACTAGGTTGTAGATGGATTACAATTATACTAATAGTGATATAAAAATGTATATAAATAAAATCATGATTGTTATGCATCCATGGTTCTGTGCGCCGTCAGTGCACATTTGCTTGAAACTTGATTGTTTGATAGAAAGCCCAGACAATAAAATCCTTCCTTCTAAAGTCCTTCTGTTATGCCACAAGTATGAACCGAGCAAATCTGCACCATTAAAGTAGTGTAATAGCATGGAAAAGTCACTGTTTAGGCTACAAGCTCGTCATGACACTCTAGAAAAGTGTTTGATCTGTGTCTCTCCTAGGGTCCTACTTGCCCCACAGCAAGGATGCAGGCTGAAGTGACACATGTTTACGCCCCTTTTGGGATATTTTGCTGGGCCCTATAGAGCGTCTTAGCCCACCCCCTTTCAGAACGACGAGTGGCCCAGGAAATGAATCCCAATGCATTTTTCCCATAGGCTTATCTTAAAGTATTTATTTAAAGACGGTTACGCCATGGACAAAGCACACTCGGATCGTCACAAATCATGACAATGAACACAATGTTTTGGGCCGACAAAACAAATAGTGTTGTCTCCTGCCTTTATTTTCTTCTTTCTAATGATTTGATCGGCCCAAAATATTGTGTTCATTGTCATGATTTGTCACGATCCGAGTTGGCTTTGTCCGCGGCGTAACCGTCTTTAGGAAAAGCCTATGGGAAAAATGCATTGGGATTCATTTCCTGGGCCACTCGTCGATCTGAAAGGGGGAGGGACTGCGACGCTCTATAGCTGCAGAGAATTGGTATTCCAGTCAGTCTGCTGTCTGCTGGTGTTGGACAAGAAGGTGTCAGTCTCTGAGGAGGTGATGTTTTGATTTATCATTTTTATAACCATAGTTGCGATGTCTTTTCTGTGATTTGAATATCAGGATAATTGTTTGATGATTGATTTACTTTATATAAAAAGGCCAGATTTATAATAATGCTTGATTACTTTATATTGATTTAATTTATGTATATAATATGAAGTACTTGTGTTTGAATACATTTTATTTTCTTTGTTACTTTATTCTGCACTTAAAATAAAAATAAATGACATAAATGATCTAATAGAGGGAAGACTTCTCTCTCCCTATATAGCACACAAACATAAAAACATATTTGCCATAGAATGCAAGCTGTGATGGTGCCTATGCGACTGACATGTCCTGTGGCCTGTTGTTCCCATTTAGGGGAGACAGAGACCCAGGTTTACACTGTAGTTTAAAACAATTATTCATGCTATATTAATGTGAATTGTGGTTCCATAATACACAACATAAACCTTGTCAAAACTCTGCCCACTTTGTTCCCCAAAAATCATGTGCCTGATTTATACTATATATTATCTATCTATACTACTATTTACTACTATCTTAAGATAGTATTGAGAGAACTACAGATAGGCAGTGTTGTCATTGGTGATTTGATCTCTGGTGGTATGCTATTGTAAGGATAGCATTATGTAAGGATAGCATACATGCGGGTATGGTGCCGAAATTATTTTGGCTCATCAGAAATTGTCAATAACACAGACGGGGTACGATTTCACCACAAACAATTCACTCATGACTTGTTTCAGCATCTTGTTTCAACATTTCAGCACCATATCAACAGTAATTTATGATCAACTGTAAAGTAGCCTAATGAATTATTAACTATTTTAGTGTAATTGTGGCGGTCGCTCCCACCCTCGGTTATTCACGTTTCTGTGGAGTTTGACTCGTTCAAAAGCTTTTTTCCGGGCGGAATATCCTTTGTGTGTAAACGATTTCAATGGCTGGGTTTCCCAAACGCATATGGTGTAAGATTTGTAGTGCCGCACATGCACATTGTCTCTTGATCGTGTCCTGAGGATGGGAGTGCAGTTTTTTCAGCTTGAGAGCAAACCTTACAAAAAGCTTTTCCTTTAGCAGCCCTCGTCGTCGCCACTGCTTGGTTTAACCGATTCCGTACATAGGACGTTGCCATACGTCATAGGGACCCTCACCGACGCGTATACAGGATGTATGAGGACGTCCTAGCGCATCCTCAATGATGCCGGGCGAGATAAGAATATTCTGAATTTTCTGGGCATATGCTCACAGTATGGTTTTGATTTTAAAGGGATTGTGACATTAAAAAAAAGGTTTTGGAATTGTTCTTATTTTTTTTTAGGTTTTCTAAGCTCAATTGCACCAAAAAAACCTGAACTTTTAACATTCAGTAGACTTTCTGTGGTCTGGGGTTTTCTGGCTCTGGTGCTCTGATTTGCCGGCAGTTTGTGATGTAAGAGCCTGCAAATCCCATATATGTCAATGGGATTTGCCAGCAGATGTCACTGTTTTCACTGTTTGCCTGTTTTCATTGTAGCTCAAAAGGCTTCCAAACCCCAAAGAAAACTCCAGACCACAGAAAATCCACTGAATGTTCAAAGTTCAGGATTTTGGGGTGTAATTGAGGTCATAAAACAAAAAAAGAATGAACGTCATAAAACCTTTCATATAAAACGCTAAGAAAAGTAAAATATGAATCCTCCTTGGTCTGAAATAAAGATTGATTGATTGACAAACACGGACAGGGGTGGAAACATAGAGATAATTAAACATGTACTGTACATACATTATAAGAATATTATTAGCTGCACTGTGTAATGTGAAAGTGCTAGTAGAACCTTTGACGTTGTTACTTATTACAGTAAAGTAATTCACTCTTATTTTAAAAAAGATGGAAGAAAACAATGTACTGGACATGAACCAAATGGAGGTCAAGACCGAAACTGAACCAAACGGCATCAACCAAATGGAGATACAAACTGACCAGAGCACCATACAGATGTCAGACAACTCCAGAGAGGCTGCAGAAAAGGTACATGTTTGTTTAAAACACCATATAGATTCTTGACTGGCTCTCACAGTGTCCTGACCTTGTTTTTTCATCCCATGATTTTGTAACCCATTTTTTCACCCGGGGGCCAATTTGTCTAGGGTGTAGTCCTGCATGGGCTCATGCGTCCTTTAATGCATGAGGAGTGAGCAGGCCGCTTCTTATCACCTGACAGAGGGAGTTTCCCTGGTAGTAGATCATAGCATGTGGAAGGAACACGGTATTCCAACCAGTTCCTTTCCCCTCCATCAGGCGCCGGCAGTTTAGAGACCAGGATTACTGCATGTTTTTTGTGAGGGTACTTAGCCTACTAGGTACTGGGAGAACATGCAAACTCCACGCAGAAAGGCCCTTTTGTCAACCCCACCTCGGGTATGGGCACTGATGACGCGTTGAAGAGAACATGCCCACAGCGCCCACACCTAGAAGGTCCTGGGTTGCGGAAATCAAACCCAGGACCTTCTAGCTGTGAGGTGACAGCTCTACCGACCACACCACGGTGCCCCTAACGATGCATGTTTTAATAATGTTTAGACTGCACTAGTCATTGAAAGTGGCATTTCTGTTGAATTTGGAGAAGCATATGCATTAGGGTGCATTTTGAGCTAATAAAATGGTTTGATTTGTTTATTGCAAACAGCTGGCAGTTGAATTTACAAAATTTTGAGTGTAACTACATGTATTTTGTCCAAATTAATTTAAAGGTGCTTGATAAAACAACAAACAAACCACGGAATACTTGGGAATGTGGTTTCCACTAGTAATGTCACGTTAGTCATGGTCAATAAGCTAAACATGCCTGACCACTGGTGTGTCTCCTAGAAGCGGAACCACACAGTAACTCTGTGGGCGGCAGCCATACTTTCTACCTTGGGCTCTGTATTTCTCAACGGTTATTACGTCACAGTGGTCGCCAGCTCATCTAAGGTGAGCCTCTGTTTTATTATTCTTTCCTTAGTTGGTTTCAAACGTAGATCACAGTCACAGGATCTACTTGTTGGAGTAATCCACAAGAGCATTTTTGGCATGATTTCAAATGCCACTGCAATTGTGAGGTTGCTTGCTAGCACTTACCAACTGCTCAGCATTCCACAGTTGAACGTTCAAGACTCAACCAAACCCGCCATTTAACTTGGAGAAAGCCTGGTCCCCGAAGGCTATGGCTAATGTAGTACTAGTAGGCTAGCAGCCACATGGCCCAACATTGGCGAGATGAACTATGGTGAAATGTGGATATTACTTCTGTGATGACTTGTAGATGTCTTATATGCTGTTGATTTGTTTTATTCAGCCACTGTTTTCTCTTGTTGCAGTATGTACATGAGTTCTATAATACCACCTGGATAGAACGGTATGGAGAGCACATTGGAGCTGACACTATAACCATAATTTGGTCCATAACGGTCTCTATATACTGTGTCGGAGGTGGAATTGGAAGTATTATTGGCGCTGTACTAGTCCAACGCCTTGGAAGGTACTGCACACGATCCATTTATGCTCATTGGATGGTGAACAGATTTCTCTCTCTCTCTCTCAATCTTTTTCTGATGCCATACGATTGTTTCCTTTAAGGAGGAACACCTTGTTGGTAAATAATTGCTTCACCGTGGCAGCTGTTCTGTTTATGGGTGTGTCTGAGAGGGCAGGTTCTTTCGAGATGCTCGCCATTGGTCGTTTTATCTCGGGGCTAAGTGCAGGTGAGTGTATAGTTTTGTATACCACCCACCTGCATGTATTGGATCTGAAGTAGATCGTATGGATTCTGAACTGCAACAAACCCTGGGAGCACATCACCGCCACTTTCTGACAGTTAAACACATTCCCCTTGCCTTCACTTCTCTTCTCCACTTATATGGGCCTGAATACTGACCTGTCTGACTGTCTTCAGCATCAGACACTGCAAGATCACTGCTTTTAAATCCAGTCTAAGCCTAGCCCACACATTCAGACAGACCATTGGACAGCCTTTTCATTTATTGATTTTCCATATTTATTTCTGTTTATAGCTGATAATCTTATTTCTCCTGTTTTTTATTATTTTCATTATGGCACCATTGGTTCAGCTGTCTAGAACAGCATGCATCTCTCTATGTATGCCCCCCAATCATTATTATTATTATTATTATTATTATTATTATTATTATTTTAATCTAATGCCATTATGCATTTACACATTATGCAGGTACTTCACAGATTGCCTTGATGATGTACCTGACTGAGATTGCTCCCAAACATATACGGGGTTCTATTTGTTCGACACAGCCCATCATGCTTAATTTGGGCGTATTCCTTGGACAAGTGCTGGGCCTTCCAGAGACCCTTGGGCAGGTCAGTGTTGTGAGGGATTCGTACACGTTTGGAAGCATAATAGGTAAGGTAAGGTAAATGTATTTATAAAGCACCTTTCAAAACAAATTCTACAAGGTGCTGTACAATAAGTAAAATTAATAAAGTGTTAACCAGAGGCTATAGATACGTATACTAGACGGACCACTACTTACTGTACTTACTTACGCCTATTACCCCTTCTGCGGTTTAGGCCGTCAACAAGAGTTCTCCAAGCACCTCGATCCTCAGCACTTCCAGCTGTCCCCAAGTGTGGCCCATAGTTTTCGCATCTGCCTCCAGGTCTCTGCGCCAGGTGTTCCGTGGTCGACCTCTCTTTCTTTTCCCTTGGGGGTTCCACTTGAGGGACTGCCTTGTGGTGTTTGAGGCTGGTTTTCGGAGAGTATGGCCTATCCATCTCCAACGCCTTTTGACGGACCACTACACAGACTTATTATTAAAATATACAATTTATTAGAAAATGCAAATATAAAATATAGACTTTATTACGAGCAATTTATCCCAAGGTTAACAATAGACGTGGAGACAGATTAAATCACAAGAACATTACGGGGAAACACGTAATTAATTTCTCAACCGTTTCTGACTGATTCCCCCCGGGCGGCCCAGACTCCCCCTGTGGGTCTGGATGTTCTGGGGACCCCCACATGCGGCCCCCAGGGGCCCCCGTCTGCCAGAGGTGCACCGTCACTCTGATCCACACCAAACTTGGCACAAACACTGTTCAGGGGTACTGCCATCACAATAGGAACACCAGGGGCCCCATCATAATAGGAAGACCAGGGACCCGTCCCCATGTGGCCCCCAGGGGCCCCTGACTGCCAGAGGGGCACCGTCGCTCTGAGCCGCACAAACAATGTTCAGTGTCATCATAATAGGAACATGCTAAAATACTAGCATGCTAACATGCATGCAAACATGCTACCTTGCTAACATAACAGATAACATAACACAACAGATACCTTAGAGGATGACAGAGGAGAATGCTATATGTACAAGCCAACATGTTGGTCCGTAAATTTTACCATTGTACTACGGATGTTAAGGTAAACCTCTTAAGAGCTTATTGCACCCCTCTCTACACAGCTCCACTGTGGGTGAAGTACAAGAAGGAGAGTTTAGGCAAACTGCAAGTAGCCTATAATGACTGTCTTCGTATCCTGTTGAAAAAACCCAGGAGCACTAGAGCCAGTGGGCTTTTCTGTTCATTGGGACTCACTACGTTCATGGCTCTGTTGAGGAACCTGATATTCAAGTTCATGAGCAGGCTGGATCGCTCACTGAATGGACTCATTGGACAGATGACAGACCCAGGCCGAAGTTCTGTAAGGTACACTTCTACCATCAGAGGACACTGGCATGAGTGCCTCGCCTAGAGTAGTAACCTGTGGGGCTGGGTAAATGTACTGTATATATATTTTTTTTTTCTTTTTTCTATTTTGTATTCTATTATGTGATGTACTGTCTTACCTTGTGGCCCACGAGCCTGTAATAAAGTTTATATAATACATACATGCCATGCAGGCTAACAACCAACTCCGCTAACAACCAACTCCACCTACCTCCCGAACACAATGTTGCACAGACTTGGCGAGCTGCGGGCACACAGTAACATTTGTTTGGTTTGTTTTTGGCTATAGGAGTCCAGGTGGATCTACCTGTATGTTTTCATCTTACTGCCTGCCGTTCTGCAGCTGGTGTTGCTTCCCATCTTTCCTGAAAGCCCTCACTATCTGTTGATTCAAAAGAACGATGAGGCTGGAGCTAAGAAAGGTAGATTTCTGGTTGTTCAGACCGTATGACGGAGGACAACAATCTGGCTCGAGATAATACTTATGTATGTATTAGCTTCTTAACCCTAGAACACTAAATCCACATTTTGTCACATCACTAAATGGTAACATGTCATTGTTCTGACCTCCCGCTAGTCCGTCCAACCAATTAGTAACACTATCCCAAACCCTAGTCTTAACCGGCCACGCCTCAGTCTTAAAGGACCACTTCACCACTTTTACCTTCACCACTTTTACACTTCACCACTTTTACCTTCTACCTTCATATAATTGATCCTCACTAATGTTAATGATAAAATGCCACCATTTTTTTCTACTCTGTCTGTGTCTCATGGGAGGGCTGTAGGCAGTTCAGAAACCTGTCCACCAGTGACATCATCGATGGGGAATCCAAGCTAATAGAAACTGCAGGCATTCTATTCCTGAAAAGTTGCAATGCAATAATGGAAGCCATTGTTGTCACGATAATAAAAGTCTGTTTTAAAAATAAATCTTCCTTACGATGATGTCACTGGTGGATGGGTTTCTGAACTGCCCTTCTATGAGACACAGACTAAGTATGAAAAATAATATGGTATTTTATCATGAACATTCGTAAGGAGCAATTATATGAAGATAGATTGAAAAGTGGTGAAGTGGTCCTTTAACCGGTGGCCAGTTAAGTTGGAAAATGAAAAATGTGGGTATTATTTTAAAATTATTCCTACAAAAATATATTGGAACTGGGAACTTCTCCTTTGGTCCACCCATTCCTGGGACATGTGAGAAGGTCCAGTGGGAGTATGGGATTTTTTTCTCACCCTCTATTGCTAAACCTGGGTGAAATTCACCCATGTTTAGTGTTCTAGGGTTAAATTAATTCCTGACAGATGGCTTCACATTATGTGTGTGTCGCAGCACTCCAGATGTTCCGAAGGGAGGAAGATGTGTCTGAGGAGTTGGAGGAGATCAAGGCTGTGGTGCAACGCCAGAGAGACATCAAGACCGTCTCTGTCAATCAGATCCTCAGAAGCCCACATGTTCGCTGGCAGATGATTGTTACCTGCGTCCTCGCGATAGGCCTCCATTTCAGTGGGATAAATGCTGTATGGTAACATTGTTGTTCATCATATTGTCACTGTCAGGAATAAACCTTGTATCAACATATTTCAGTCCATTACATTTGACATTTCACCTATGTGTGTGGGTTTGTATGAATATTTAACCAATGAAAAGTATTAACTAGCTTGCGAATATATACCTATATTGGATCTGTTTTAATTTGTCTATTTAAATTATTTGATTTCATACAGTTTTTGGATATACAAGGTTTCTCCCCGACGGCAATGAATCCATAGTCACCATTATATACTATGCATGTAATTCTTTCTGTCTTTTTCTTGTCTTTACAGCTGTATTACTACAGTAACAGGCTGTTCACCGCTCTTGGCTTTGATGTTGAATTGATACCCTATGTCACCCTTAGCTTAGGTGGTATAGAGCTTATAACTACAATGATAGTTGTAAGTATGACACTTAACACTTAACTTGTTTTTCAATATTTGGGTCCACCAGCATAATCCAGTTGTCAAAATGTGGCCAATGGTAAAATGATTCTTTACAATGGCTAAATATACAAGCTGTATTGCATTAAAGATCATGCTATATAATATCACTTCATGTGTTTGTCTATTCACAACTTTGTGTGCACAATGTCATAAACTTTATGTAATGTATTTACGTTTTCTCCAAAGTTATTTAAATGTGACCGGACTTACTTGAATTAATTAGTCAGCTTAACATAGTTTTGCGGATAATAATTCATGGCTAGCAGTGACGTCCAATAACAAAGCACCACTCTAATTCAGATCAGGGAGAATCTTCCTCCCAATCATGCCTCTCCGCCCAGTAGGACTATGGAGTCCCTAACCGGAGTGATTCCCTGTTCCTTAGAGAGGCGGGTGGTGAAATACATGTTTAGAGAGACATAATGGCTTGCGTTATGGTTCAGCTAACCCAGGTCTACATGCGGCATAATGAGCTGGACCTGGTCACAAATGTTGAACAACTCTTCGCTTGATAGTTTTACAGTTTGTCTTCCATCCTGTTGATCTGTCTCTGTTCAGGGGATGGTGATTGAACGTACTGGTAGAAGAATCCCCCTCATCGTGGGATTTGGTGGATTGGCTGTGCTCTATATTCTGTTGACAGCGACTCTTGTTTTACAGGTACACTCTTTTATTTGTACATAAACTAAGTGCTGCCCCATGCGGGAGCTAACAATTTCCGTAGACAACGCCTTGTTAACGTCTGTCCCAACAGTGTTGAACCTTGGTGTTGTCCTGGACAGTCCGCTCTCATTCAAAACACACATTACAGCTGTCACTCGATCATGTAGGTTTACACTCTATAACATACGACTAATTAGACCATTCCTCACACAGCAGTCTTGTCAAAACATGACTATTGTAATTCCCTCCTTACTGGCCTACCGGCATGCACACTTAAACCTCTCCAACTGATCCAAAATGCCGCCGCTCGCTTGGTCTTCAACCAGCCAAAATTCTCAAAATGTCTCCCCCCTTCTCCGCTCCCGGTCGCTGCCCGCACAGAATACAAAACGCTGATACTGGCATTCAAAGCAACCAAAGGTATGGCTCCCCCATACAGTATCTTGCAAGTCTGATCGAACCCTACAAACCCTCCCGCGCACTCCGATCATCCAACGCAGGGAAGCTGGAACATTACACTATTACGAGCTGTACATTCACTAAAAACCCCGGGACAACGCTCCACACGTCCCAAACTCTTCTCCCTTCTGGCTACAAAACTATGGAATGCACTTCCTATTACAATCAGAACTGCAGCCTCACTCCCAACTTCCAAGTCCCAACCTTCCGCCGTAGTCTGAAAACCCACCTCTTCAGACTCCATCATGGCCTGTAGCACTTGCCCTAGCCCGGACATTTTTATTTAGACTTAGATAGCATTTTATGTAGATTTATAGCATTTTGATGTAGACATACTGTAGCACTATAAAGTATACATGCATAGTTCCATTATATAGATATTCCACTGTTACGTTCTTAGCTTACGTATGATTCATGATAAATGCTTTTTTATGTACCGGTATGTGATGTATTGCCATGCTTTGTTCTTGCTTAATGTAAATCGCTCTGGATTAAGAGCGTCTGCTAAATGCCTTAATTGTGAATTGTAGATAAAATAAATAAACAAATTGATACTATTGATTGAACATCTTTAACGTCCATGTGCCATATGTCTAACACGACTCCAGAACTTACTATTTAATCAATGTCTACTGTGAATTTCCTACAGGACGAAGCATCATGGATGCCCTACCTCAGTTTTGCCTCTGTATTGGCTGTTATTGTCTTTGTAGGTGCTGGTCCAGGTAATTAAGCAAGGTTTTCTTATCTTTTCTACTTCTATCTTCATAGTATTTGTCTATTTCTCCATTGAGGGGTCTGTGTCTTTGTTTGGGTCTGTGTTTTATTGATATTAGTGTTTTAAATTGTATGTATAATATTGCAAAAAGGAAAGTGTGTGTGTGTGTGTGTGTGTGTGTGTGTGTGTGTGTGTGTGTGTGTGTTCCCCAGATGCAGTTATTCCTCCTGTGGTCAGTGAATTGTTTGAATACTCCTTCAGATCCTCTGCCACGATGATTTATGGAATTGTATACTGGATATCCAACTTCACCATAGGAATAACATTCCCTTACCTTCAGGTGATTACATGAACAAATGTGACATTTGAAATGTCCCATATCTTGTCTGACTTATTACTGACTTTTTATGTTTACTCTACAGAATGCCCTGCAGGACTATGTGTTTCTGGTGTTTATGGGGATCTGTGCAGCGTTTGCCACCTTCATCTTCTTTGTTCTCCCAGAGACCAAAGCCAAAACTTTCACGGAAATCAGCCAAAGTTTCTCCAAGTTAAACAAGATTAACAAGATGGAAGAAAACAATAATGTACTGGACATGAACCAAATGGAGGTCAAGACCGAAACTGAACCAAACGGCATCAACCAAATGGAGATACAAACTGACCAGAGCACCATACAGATGTCAGACAACTCCAGAGAGGCTGCAGAAAAGGTACATGTTTGTTTAAAACACCATATAGATTCTTGACTGGCTCTCACAGTGTCCTGACCTTGTTTTTTCATCCCACAATTTTGTAACCCATTTTTTCACCCGGGTGCCAATTTGTCTAGGCTGTAATCCTGCATGGGCTCATGCCCTTCAATGCATGAGGAGTGAGCAGGCCGCTTCTTATCACCTGACAGAGGGAGTTTCCCTGGTAGTAGATCTTAGCATGTGGAAGGAACATGGTATTCCAACCAGTTCCTTTCCCCTCCATCAGGCGCCCTGGCTGGCCAGGGGGAGGCAGTTTGGAGACCAGGATTACTGCATGTTATTCCATGCTGGCAAATCCCTCCCCTGAGCACTTTCAGCCGTAGGCTCACACTCCCCCCGAGGATGCACACAGAATGATACAGACTCTCTTTCATGCCAACTGCTATCAGACTATACAATGCGAATGCATAAGAACTGCCTTCCCCCAAATGGCATATGGTCCTTGATGATCCTGGTCTTGTGTGGTTATGTCCATTTGTGTTCTTCTGTCTGTCCAGTAGCTTTAGCTTTTTATGTGTCACATTATGCTGTTGTAACGCTTCAATTTCCCCTCTGGGATTAATAAAGTATATCTCATCTCATCTCATCTCATCTCATGTTTTTGTGAGGGTACTTACTAGGTAGGGGACACAGGGAGAACATGCAAACTCCACGCAGAAAGGCCCTTTTGTCAACCCCACCTCGGGTATGGGCACTGATGACGCGTTGGAGAGAACATGCCCACAGTGCCCACAGCTAGAAGGTCCTGGGTTCGATTCCTGCTGCGGGAATCAAACCCAGGACCTTCTAGCTGTGAGGTAGCCTCGGTACCAGGCTTTCATTTTTGTTGGTGCAAAAATTGAAAGCCTGGAGGAACGCATTGGCCGCTCTGGTCTAAAAGTGGGAGTCAACTCTTCCGGGTGGGCGTCGCTCCAAATGATGTGACGTAGCGCTGCACTAGGGGGGAGAGGAGGGGCCGGGGGTGATGGACAGATCGATGAGATCCAATCTGGGCGTGTGCAAATCTCAGCCGCGACCCGCCCCTCTAGACCAGAAACCTAACACGTTAGCTCAGGCTAGCTGTGAGGTGACAGCTCTACCGACCACACCACGGTGCCCCTAACGATGCATGTTTTAATAATGTTTAGACTGCACCTGTCATTGAAAGTGACATTTCTGTTGACTCTGTAGACTCTTAGCTTTGTCTCCCTTGATACGTGCCGGTGTCGCCACAACGGCCTCCACAGGGACTGCATCACAGAAGCTGCTAGGGCACGACGTCGGTCGACCTCTGTTTTGAGCTCACCGATGTTGGACACTGTCGAGCCAAGATATTTAAAGGTGGGGACAAAGTGGACAGGGGTGCCATCAAATAGGAAGGGTGGTGGGTCTGGTCCATCGTCCTACATGCATAAGCTCTGTCTGGACCGGCTTATCTTCAGGCCGAGCTTTATGGTCTACTTATCGAACACACGGAGGGCTTCACTGAGCTGATCGGCAGTCTCACTGAACAGAGTGGTGTCATCAGCGTATGCGAGGATTTGACCAAACGCTTGTTTGATTGCCCCCCTCCCCCATCAAACACAAGTGTTTGGCCAAACCATGTGACTACCATTGGAAAAGCATTGAGGTGGCCATGAAACACAGACGGAACACAGAATGTTCGTTTGAAATGTGTATATGAGGCCCAACTCTGTGTGTGTGTGTGTGTGTGTGTGTGTGGCGTAGGCTATGATTCAAGAACACTTATTAACAATATATAATAGGCCTACCTCTAGATCCGGTGCGTTTTTCTATTGATTGTTAATCTCCACATTAACTCTGTTCATTGAAAATAGCTTATCTGCAGCTCACCAGGGTGTCTATTGGCTATTTTAAAAAGCTACCGGTAGTTAATTGACAGTTGACCTACTTTTACGTCTGTTGCAGTGCAGTGACGTTTTGGCTATTTTCTGGGTGTACATGAATAAATTATACAATAATGCATACATGAATCAAGAACACTTTAACAAGATACAAATGTAGATCGGGTGTTTTTAACTATTACATCTGTTCATTGGAAATAGCTGATCTGCAAGCTCACTACTAGGTTGTAGATGGATTACAATTATACTAATAGTGATATATAAATTTATATAAATAAAATCATGACTGTTATGCATCCATGGTTCTGTGCGCCGTCAGTGCACATTTGCTTGAAACTTGATTGTTTGATAGAAAGCCCAGACAATAAAATCCTTCCTTCTAAAGTCCTTCTGTTATGCCACAAGTATGAACCGAGCAAATCTGCACCATTAAAGTAGTGTAATAGCATGGAAAAGTCAGTGTTTAGGCTACAAGCTCGTCATGTCACTCTAGCAAAGTGTTTGATCTGTGTCTCTCCTAGGGTCCTACTTGCCCCACAGCAAGGATGCGGGCTGGAAGTGACACATGTTTACGCCCCTTTTGGGATATTTTGCTGTGCCCTATAGCTGCAGAGAATTGCTATTCCATTCAGTCTGCTGTCTGCTGGTGTTGGACAAGAAGGTGTCAGTCTCTGAGGAGGTGATGTTTGATTTGTCATTTTTATAACCATAGTTGCGATGTATATTCTGTGATTTGAATATAAGAATACTTGTTTGATTGATTTACTTTATATAAAAAGGCCAGATTTATAATAATGCTTGATTAATTTATATTGATTTAATTTTTGTATTTAATATGAAGTACTTGTGTTTCAATACATTTTATTTTCTTTATGTTACTTTATTCTGCACTTGGGGGAAAATAAATGACATAAAATATATAATAGAGGGAAGACTGTTCTCTCTCCCTATATAGCACACAAACATAAAAACTTGACTTGCTAAAATACTCAGACAAAAACACGGAGAACTAGAAAAAGTGCCCTTCTGGGCACAGGTCTCCACCAGGATAGGAATGTAGGACATTGCAGCTTGCCTTCATCTGGTGGTTGGATAAAAGGGCAACAAAAGTAAATTATCCACAGATCCGTGCAGTTAGAGGTAAAAACACTTTTCGGCCAGTTATAGCGCCACCTTGAGGCTGAGTTGAAATTGTTCATGTGGCATTTCGTCCTCGGCCTAGTGGGAATGTGCGTGCACAATTTCACGGAAATCACGCGATGTGTTCATGATTTGCAGCATTTTGTTTGAAACTGAGCACTCCTGTGAACTTTGGAAGCCAATCTTAACCAATCAGGATGGAGTCTGAGAAATCTGAAAGACCGGTTTCGTTGAATGGCTCTAGAGAGACTGTGTACCAATTTGCGCAATGTTTGGACAAAATCTGTAGGTGTACTGTGCAAAAACTTGTTTTGCACAAAGCGGGCTCCTGGTGGCGCTATAACAGGCCGTTCTGGAAAGTTTGGGGCAGAGGTTCATCGTTGGCATCCAGGGAGTGTGTGTATAAAATTTGGCATCGACCGGTTAACGGTTAACGGTGGCCGAGATTAGCTGCTCACGGACACACACACGGACACACGGACGGACACACGGACGGACGGACGGAGTGCAAAACATACTCTCCCCCCATGCTTTCGGCCTGGTGGAGACAATAAAGCCGGAGGCAGACAGGCAGGCAGATGAAAGTTTCGGAGTCCAGAGTACAAAACAGCAGATCAACACCATTAGCCGTCTTTCAGCCTCACGGCTTCAGGAGACTAACGCCATGTAGACAGTTCTGACAGTTTATATTAACGAAGCCGAATACACATGGAATGGCTCAAACAAACAGTCATTTGACACCAAAACTAAATGGTCCAACATATCTCCATATTAGGTGTGGCCACAGGAAGCACAGTAGGACCACAGTATGGCCCCTGGCTATTTTCTCACTATCAACAAGGGACCAATAGTAGCTATAGACAGGGATGTGACAAATGTATTCTATTCTATATATTATATTATCCATAAATCGTACTGCATATACAGTACATACATTTGGTGTAGGCCTATATACAAAAAACTTAAACAAGCACACTTATCTAAAAATATGTTAATGTAACTCTTCCTCCCTATACCTCATACTAATGCATTCTTTATATATTTTTAAACTGGTTCACACTTTGCTTGAGTTCCCCATAAATCATGTGCCTGATTTATACTATATATTATCTATCTATACTACTATTTACTACTATCTTAAGATAGTATTGAGAGAACTACAGATAGGCAGTGTTGTCATTGGTGAGTTGATCTCTGGTGGTATGCTATTGTAAGGATAGCATTATGTAAGGATAGCATACCACTGCACACTGCACGGTGTAAGGGCCGATTCATACTCCTGATGTATGCGGATGATTTGGTCATCTTCAGTCCGTATAGTGCTGCTTCTGGGCATATGCACACAGTATGGTCTTGATTTTAATATAAAATACAACGCTAAGAAAGGTAAAATATGGATCCTCCTGGGTCTGAATGTGACATGTGAAAGTGCTAGTAGAACCTTTGACGTTGTTATACTTACAGTAAAGTAATTCACTCTTATTTTAGAAAAGATGGAAGAAAACAATAATGTACTGGACATGAACCAAATGGAGGTCAAGACCGAAACTGAACCAAACGGCATCAACCAAATGGAGATACAAACTGACCAGACCAGAGAGGCTGCAGAAAAGGTACACCACATAGATTCTTGACTGGCTCTCACAGTGTCCTGACCTTGTTTTTTCACCCCACGATTTTGTAACCCATTTTTTCACCCGGGGGCCAATTTGTCTAGGCTGTAGTCCTGCAAGAACTGCCTGCCCCCAAATGGCATATGGTCCTTGATGGTCCTGGTCTTGTGTGGTTATGTCCATTTGTGTCGGTTTTGTGTTCTTCTGTCTGTCCAGTAGCTTTAGCTTTTTATGTGTCACATTATGCTGTTGTAACGCTTCAATTTCCCCTCGGATTAATAAAGTATATCTCATCTCATCTCATGTTTTTTGTGAGGGTACTTACTAGGTAGGGGACACAGGGAGAACATGCAAACTCCACACAGAAATGCCCTTTTGTCAACCCCACCTCGGGTATGGGCACTGATGACGCGTTGGAGAGAACATGCCCACAGCGCCCACAGCTAGAAGGTCCTGGGTTAGATTCCTTCTGCGTTAATCAAACCCAGGACCTTCTAGCTGTTAGGTGACAGCTCTATCGACCACACCACGGTGCCCCTAATGATGCATGTTTTAATAATGTTTAGACTGCACTAGTCATTGAAAGTGTTGAATTTGGAGAAGCATATGCATTGGGGTGCGTTTTGAGCTAATAAAATTGTTTGATTTGTTTATTGCAAACAGCTGGCAGTTGAATTTAACATAATTTTGAGTGTAACTGTACATGTATACTTGTCCAAATTAATTTAAAGAAGCGGAACCACACAGTAACTCTGTGGGTGGCAGCCATACTTTCTACCTTGGGCTCTATATTTCTCAACGGTTATTACATCACAGTGGTCGCCAGCTCATCTAAGGTGAGCCTCTGTTTTATTATATTCTTTCCGTAGTTGGTTTAAAACGTAGATCACAGTCACAGGATCTACTTGTTGGAGTAATCCACAAGAGACTTTTTGACTTGAATTCAAATGCCACTGAAATTGTGAGGTTGCAGGTAGCAAGCTAGCACTTAACTGCTCAGCATTCCACAGTTGAACGTTCAAGACTCAACCAAACCCTCCATTTAACTTTGATTAGTGTGCCCAATGCAAAACTGTTAAAGTAAAATTACTGTAACTTGGAGAAAGCCTGGTTCCCGAAGGCTATGGTAATGTAGTAGCACCCACAGCCCCACATTGGCGAGATGGACTATGGTGAAATGTGGATATTAATTCTGTGATGACTTGTAGATGTCTTATATGCTGTTGATTTGTTTTATTCAGCCACTGTTTTCTCTTGTTGCAGTATGTACATGAGTTCTATAATACCACCTGGATACAACGGTATGGAGAGCACATTGGAGCTGACACTATAACCATCATTTGGTCCATAACGGTCTCTATATACTGTGTCGGAGGTGGAATTGGAAGTATTATTGGCGCTGTACTAGTCCAACGCCTTGGAAGGTACTGCACATGATCCATTTATGCTCATTGGATGGTGAACAGATTTCTCTCTCTCTCTCTCTCTCTCAATCTTTTTCTGATGCCATACGATTGTTTCCTTTAAGGAGGAACACCTTGTTGGTAAATAATTGCTTCACCGTGGCAGCTGTTCTGTTTATGGGTGTGTCTGAGAGGGCAGGTTCTTTTGAGATGCTCGCCATTGGTCGTTTTATCTCGGGGCTAAGTGCAGGTGAGTGTATAGTTTTGTATACCACCCACCTGCATGTATTGGATCTGAAGTAGATCGTATGGATTCTGAACTGCAACAAACCCTGGGAGCACATCACGTCCACCCTCCACTTTCTGCCAGTTAAACACATTCCCCTTGCCTTCACTTCTCTTCTTCACTTATAAGGGCCTGAATACTGACCTGTCTGACTGTCTTCAGCATCAGACACTGCAAGAAGCACTGCTTTTAAATCCAGTCTAAGCCTAGCCCACACATTCAGACAGACTATTGGATAGCCTTTTCATTTATAGATTTTCAATATGTATTTCTGTTTATAGTTGATAATCTTATTTCTCCTATTTATTTATTTTTTCATTATGGCACCAATGGTTCAGCTGTCTAGAACAGCATGCATCTCTCTATTATGTATGCCCCCCAATTACTTGCGCAAGCAGAGCGTGCAAGTACTATTTTCGCCCAGGACGATATTCGATGCGTATGCACTGTCCCAGCAAATGACGTAATGACTACTTGTGCCTGATACGGCAGGTGTGCCAGATTACATACATGTATACATAGGAGCATTACCTTTAATCCTCCCGACACTAAAACATATCGTCATTACGCCACCATCGAAAACCAATTACACTCTGGCATTGGGTCCTTTAATCCACATCTTTATTACGTCATAATTGAGAGCTAGTTATACCAGTTATACCCTGACGTCATATGCTGGGACGGTGCATACGCATCAAAAGTGGCGCAAAGTAACCACAGTATACCGCTAATCAACTTACCAATTACATATACCGTACATATTCACAGAGGCATTTAGTATTAATATCACTATAGTCCAAGATTAAGTAATTTTAAAGCAATTGACAATTTAAAATAAATACTTAAATAATTATACTGTATACGTGATAACAGTTTATATACCTTTTTTTTCATCGGATATCGATGATTTATTTTTCTTTGAGAAACTAAAAAGGAATCCAGACTAATTCTAAATCGATAAAAATGTATTTCCTGTATAGATAGAAACTTGTACCATACTTCATAATACTACTTTTTTACATGCATAAAGTAGGTAGGTAGCAAATAGCTAAACCTAATAATTCAACATTTCAAACGTTCCTTCACAGAGAAGCTGAGATTTGGCAGTTTGTAGCGGTCAACAGTACTTGCGCGCTCTGCTTGCAACAAGCAAGTAGGCACTCGACAGAGTGCAGTTTAGTTATTATTATTATTATTAGTATTATTATTATTATTTTATCTAATGCCATTATGCATTTTATACATTATGCAGGTACTTCACAGATTGCCTTGATGATGTACCTGACTGAGATTGCTCCCAAACATATACGGGGTTCTATTTGTTCGACACAGCCCATCATGCTTCATTTGGGCATATTCCTTGGACAAGTGCTGGGCCTTCCAGAGACCCTTGGGCAGGTCAGTGTTGTGAGGGATTCGTACACATTTGGAAGCATAATAGGTAAGGTAAGGTAAATGTATTTATAAAGCGCCTTTCAAAACAAATGCTACAAGGTGCTGTACAATAAGTGAATGAATAAAGTGTTAACCATATAGATACATACTAGACGAACCACAGACTTGTTATTAAAATATACAATGTATTAGAACATGCAAATATAAAATATATACTTTATTACGAGCAATTTATCCCAAGGTTAACAATATAAGTGGAGACAGATTAAATCACACAACATTAGCTTTCCCTATTACCACTAAAACCTATACTCGGAATTGTTACAGGTGAATTTGTAATTTGTATAGCTAAAGCAGTGACCACTCGTGACTCGTGAACATCTCGTGACATCTGTACAGGAAATGGAAATGAACACAATGAGTAGGCTATACACCATGAACCCCTTTACCATACAAATGAATACATATAACTGGGCTATCATTATATAAACTAAGGACTCACCAAAGACAAACTGCTACAGCTGAGCACATGTCAATGAACACATAGATGTGGGTTCTCACACAGCATGATGCTCACTAGAAATAACCACATTTAAATGATAATAATCATACACATCCCGAAATTACAAATAAACACATCAACAATAAAGAGAGAGAGAGAGAGAACTTATATTAGTTAATGACTGCACTACCGCCCAGGCCGTAGCGTAACGGTCTGGGCACCGGACTGGTAATCCAGTCGCAGTGTGCCGCGGGTTCGACTCCCGGACCCGACACGGCCTTTACTGCATGTCATCCCCCCATCTCTCTCCCGTTTCCTGTCAGCCTACTGTCTGTCCCTTCAAAAATCAATAAAAGGCGTAAGCCGCAAAAAAAAATATCTTAAAAAAAAAAAAAAAATGACTGCACTACCCTCAGCGTGAAGAACGCCACACACAAACTACAATGGCAGGCACTCTGAACTCATTGCATCACTCTGTGGAACACTGAAGGAATAAATACCAGCACTCACGTTATCAGTTAGGATTCTTGTTTTATTTCAGTTTTCCCCAGCAGGTGTAACAAACAGACAGACGGACATTTCGGCCGGGTGGCCTTCTTCAACTTTAAGTCGTGGTTTCAATCTGTGAAAACGACGACAGGTTGCTTTCATTACTAACAAATTACAATACAAACATTATCCCCACAGAACACATTGCAAATAACCGGAACATAAGGAATACCTTTGCAACGCGAGCTGATAAACCCCTGGCTCCTTTCCTCGTCGGAACTGGCTGCCGTTCCTACGGGGGAACCAATTCACCTTTTGGTTAACTAATGATACTGCATGTCAAACTTAGCGACATCACAGAAGCAAGCTACTCTTTAGGCTAAGCCTAAGACTACTCACCCAAACACTTTAGGACTGAAACACTGCTCGCAACTCTCTCTCTCTCGTTAAAATACTAGCATGCTAACATGCATGCAAACATGCTACCTTGCTAACATACATGCCATGCCGGCTAACAACCAACTCCGCTAACAACCAACTCACCTACCTCCCGAACACAATGTTGCACAGACTTGGCGAGCTGCGGGCACACAGTAACATTTGTTTGGTTTGTTTTTGGCTATAGGAGTCCAGGTGGATCTACCTGTATGTTTTCATCTTACTGCCTGCCGTTCTGCAGCTGGTGTTGCTTCCCATCTTTCCTGAAAGCCCTCACTATCTGTTGATTCAAAAGAACGATGAGGCTGGAGCTAAGAAAGGTAGATTTCTGGTTGTTCAGACTGTATGACGGAGGACAACAATCTGGCTCGAGATAATACTTATGTATGTATTAGCTTCTTAACCCTAGAACACCAAATCCAAATTTTGTCACATCACTAAATGGTAACATGGCATTGTTCTGACCTCCCGCTAGTCCGTCCAACCAATTAGTAACACTATCCCAAACCCTAACCCTAGTCTTAACTGGCCACGCCTCAGTCTTAAAGGACCACTTCACCACTTTTACCTTCACCACTTTTACCTTCTACCTTCATATAATTGATCCTCACTAATGTTCATGATAAAATGCCACCATTTTTTTCTACTCGGTCTGTGTCTCATGGGAAGGCTGTAGGCAGTTCAGAAACCTGTCCACCAGTGACATCATCGATGGGGAATCCAAGCTAATAGAAACTGCAGGCATTCTATTCCTGAAAAGTTGCAATGCAATAATGTAAGCCATTGTTGTCACGATAATAAAAGTCTGTTTTAAAAATAAATCTTCCTTACGATGATGTCACCGGTGGATGGGTTTCTGAACTGCCCTCCTATGAGACACAGACTAAGTATGAAAAATAATATGGTATTTTATCATGAATATTCGTAAGGAGCAATTATATGAAGATAGATTGAAAAGTGGTGAAGTGGTCCTTTAACCGGTGGCCAGTTAAGTTGGAAAATGAAAAATGTGGGTATTATTTTAAAATTATTCCTACAAAAAGATATTGGAACTGGGAACTTCTCCTTTGGTCCACCCATTCCTGGGACATGTGAGATGGTCCAGTGGGAGTATGGGATTTTTTTTCTCACCCTCTATTGCTAAACCTGGGTGAAATTCACCCATGTTTAGTGTTCTAGGGTTAAATTCATTCCTGACGGATGGCTTCACATTATGTGTGTGTCGCAGCACTCCAGATGTTCCGAAGGGTGGAAGATGTGTCTGAGGAGTTGGAGGAGATCAAGGCTGTGGTGCAACGCCAGAGAGACATCAAGACCGTCTCTGTCAATCAGATCCTCAGAAACCCACATGTTCGCTGGCAGATGATTGTTACCTGCGTCCTCGCGATAGGCAACATTTTCAGTGGGATAAATGCTGTATGGTAACATTGTTGTTCATCATATTGTCACTGTCAGGAATAAACCTTGTATCAACATATTTCAGTCCATTACATTTGACATTTTCACCTATGTGTGTGGGTTTGTATGAATATTTAACCAATGAAAAGTATTAACTAGCTTGCGAATATATATCTACATTGGATCTGTTGTAACTATTTAATAATTTGTCTATTTAAATGATTTGATTTCATACAGTTTTTGGATATACAAGGTTTCTCCCCGACGGCAATGAATCCATAGTCACCATTATATACTATGCATGTAATTCTTTCTGTCTTTTTCTTGTCTTTACAGCTGTATTACTACAGTAACAGGCTGTTCACCGCTCTTGGCTTTGATGTTGAATTGATACCCTATGTCACCCTTAGCTTAGGTGGTATAGAGCTTATAACTATAATGATTGTTGTAAGTACGACATTTAACACTTAACTTATTGAATTAAAGATCATGCTATATCACTTCATGTGTTTGTCTATTCACAACTTTGTGTGCACAATGTCATAAACTTTATGTAATGTATTTACGTTTTCTCCAAAGTTATTTAAATGTGACCGGACTTACTTGAATTAATTAGTCAGTGGTCGCTTAACATCATTTTGCGGATAATAATTCATGGCTAGCAGTGAAGTCCAATAACAAAGCACCACTCGGGTTCAGATCAGGGAGAATCTTCCTCCCAATCATGCCTCTCCGCCCAGTAGGACTATGGAGTCCCTAACCGGAGTGATTCCCTGTTCCTTAGAGAGGCGGGTGGTGAAATGCATGTTTAGAGAGACATACTGGCTTGCGTTATGGTTCAGCTAACCCAGGTCTACATGCGGCATAATGAGCTGGACCTGGTCACAAATGTTGAACAACTCTTCGCTTGATAGTAATAGTTTGTCTTCCATCCTGTTGATGTGTCTCTGTTCAGGGGATGGTGATTGAACGTACTGGTAGAAGAATCCCCCTCATCGTGGGATTTGGTGGATTGGCTGTGCTCCATATTCTGTTGACAGCGACTCTTGTTTTACAGGTACACTCTTTTATTTGTACATAAACTAAGTCCTGCCCCATGCTAACAATTTCCGTAGACAACGCCTTGGTAATGTCTGTCCCAACAGTCAGGAACCTTGGTGGGGTACCTGTCTAACCTACGGTTTGTCGGACTATTGTCCCATCTAACCCAAGGGGTGTCTAACCTAAGGGTAACCTGCAGTCTAACCTATGGTTTGTCGGACTATTGCGGGAACTTCTGTCTGTCTAATGTCGTGTCGAACTGTTGGAGTAAAAAGACGGTATTTCAGACAATAGTCCGACAGTGTCGGACCATTGTCCTGTCGGCTAAAAGGGTGTCGGAAAAAAGACCGCCTCCCACCTTGGGTGTTGTCCTGGACAGTCAGCTCTCGTTCAAAACACACATTACAGCTGTCACTCGATCATGTAGGTTTACACTCTATAACATACGACGAATTGGACCATTCCTCACACAGCTCCTAACAGTCTTTTCAAAACTTGACTATTGTAATTCCCTCCTTAGCCTACTGGTCTAACGGCATGCACACTTAAACCTCTCCAACTGATCTAAAATGCCGCAGCTCGCTTGGTCTTCAACCAGCCAAAATTCTCATTCTGCAGCCTCACTCCCAACCTTCCGCCGTAGTCTGAAAACCCACCTCTTCAGACTCCATCATGGCCCGTAGCACTTGCTCTAGCCCCGACATTTTTATTTAGACTTAGATAGCATTTTATGTAGATTTATAGCATTTTGATGTAGACATAGCACTATAAAGTATACATGCATAGTTCCATTATATAGATATTCCACTGTTACGTTCTTAGCTTACGTATGATTCATGATAACTACTTGTTTATGTATGTGATGTATTGCCATGCTTTGTTCTTGCTTAATGTAAATCGCTCTGGATTAAGAGTGTCTGCTAAATGCCTTAATTGTGAATTGTAGTTAAAGAAATAATAAAATAAAATAAATAAACAAATTGATACTATTGATTGAACATCTTTAATGTCCATGTGCCATATGTCTAACACTACTCCATAACTTACTATTTAATCAATGTCTACTGTGAATTTCCTACAGGACGAAGCATCATGGATGCCCTACCTCAGTTTTGCCTCTGTATTGGCTCTTATTGTCTTTGCAGGTGCTGGTCCAGGTAATTAAGCAAGGTTTACTTATCTTTTCTACTTCTATCTTCATAGTATTTGTCTCTCCCTCCATTGAGGGGTCTGTGTCTTTGTTGTCTCCACCAGGCCGAAGGCATGGGAAGATGGTATGTTTTGCACTCCGTGAAATTGTGCATGCACATTCCCACTAGGCCGAGGAAGAAATGCCACATGAACATTTTCAACTCAGCCTCATGGTGGCGCTATAACTGGCCGAAAAGTGTTTTTACCTGTAACTGCACGGATCTGTGGATAACTTTGTATGCCAACTCCCTAGAGGCCAAGGAAAAACCTTTGCCTGGAATTCTTCACATCTGCTCTTTATAGCGCCACCAGGAGGCCGACATATGTAACATTTTCTAAAATTACTCCTTCAGATTTTATCCAAATTTCACGCAAATCGGTACACATGCTCTTCATAGTCATGTGATCAAGACGGGTTTGTTTGATTTCTCATAATCCACCCTCATTGGCTACGATTGGCTTCTACACTTTTCAGGAGTAGACCGCTTTGTACCCGTTTTGTACAAATTGCCACAACTACTCAATGCAGCGTCCGATTGTGGTGAAACTGTGCATGCATATTCCCACTAGGCTTTGGAAGTAATGCCACTTGACAGTTTTCAAATCAGCCTCATGGTGGCGCTACAACAGGCCAAGCCGCGTCACACACACATTTATATTTATATATTTATATTGCTCCTAAACATTTTGCCAAACATCACAGTTCACACACACACACACACACACTCCTATCCTCCTGGTGGAGACGTGTGTGTGTGTGTGTGTGTGTGTGTGTGTGTGTGTGTGTGTGTGTGTGTGTGTGTGTTCCCCAGATGCAGTTATTCTTCCTGTGGTCAGTGAATTATTTGAATACTCCTTCAGATCTTCTGCCACGATGATTTATGGAATTGCATTCTGGATATCCAACTTCACCATAGGAATAACATTCCCTTACCTTCAGGTGATTAAATGAACAAATGTGACATTTGAAATGTCCCATATCTTGACTGACTTTTTATGTTTTCTCTACAGAATGCCCTGCAAGACTATGTGTTTCTGGTGTTTATGGGGATCTGTGCAGCGTCTGCCACCTTCATCTTCTTTGTTCTCCCAGAGACCAAAGCCAAAACTTTCACGGAAATCAGCCAAAGTTTCTCCAAGTTAAACAAGATTCGAATCATTCTGACTGAATGACTGGAGTCAGCCATACCCAGAAAGTTATTTGGTTAGTTTGTTGTTTGGTTTGTTGTATTTGTGTGGCGCTAGCACCTCCAAAATCATATATTTTTATCCCAAGATTTATGCAACACATTATTTCCCCCAGTGTCAATTATCTAATGTAATCCTGGATGCTACACTTCCTCTGCCAACCTGGGGGGGGCAGCGGACTGACCTCATGCTGCCTTCTATGCATGAAGAGTCCAAGCTGCTTCTTTTCAACTGACAGGGGGGAAGCGCGTGGAAGGAACACGTTATTCCGACCAGTTCCTTTCCCCTTCATCAGGCTTCCAGGCTGGCCGGGCGGAGGTAGTTTAGAGACCAGGATTACTGCATGTTGTTGTGAGGGTACCTAGTACTACCCCTAGGGGACACGGGGAGAACATGCAAACTCCACATAGAAAGGCCCTTTTGCCAACGCCGCCTTGGGTATGGGCACTGATGACGGGGAGGAGAGAACAAGCCCCCAGCACCCACAACGCTCCCAGCAGGAATCGAACCCAGGACCTTCTAGCTGTGAGGCGACAGCAGGGACACGGTGGCAAAGTCTTTGGACGGGGGAAAAGTCTATGGACTTTTAGTTTTAATTTGTTTACGTCACTGATGTGACGACATGAGACATCATGTGGCCAATATAAATACATCTTGTGACAGTTTTTTTTCCATACAATAATAACACTGCATTCATGTCTTCATTGTCTTGTAGTGGCAGTGAATCTGCAATTAATGAAAGTGACTCTGCCGCATTTGTACAGGCTTCTAAAAGTAAAACATTACAGACGCGTAAGGGTCCATTTGGTTCCAAACTATCATTTAGCTGGGGACCCCCTGGAACTCCCTCAAGGACCCATGGGGGTCCCCGGACCACACTTTTAACCACTGGTCTAGCCTAACGCTATGAGCCTGAGAGCAACCAAGTGGACCCCCAGATTATATCTATGCACAAACAGCTGCCAGAACACTACATGGATGGAAAAGTGAATCCAGGAGAAAAGGGTGCAAATGACTAAAGTATAAGGCATTATGGTTAACAAAACTACAGGTATATTCAATGAGAAAAAGCATTCTTCTTAGGATGATTTTTAAAGACATACTCTGAGCCTTTTTTTTAGCAAGCATATAGAGCATATGGATATCTATGTCTACACACTAAACCCAAGCGTTTAGGTTATAAACTGTTTTAAACACATATTTGTAACACTTTTTATGTCACAGTGTTTAGATTATAAACAGAAGAACATGTTTAATCGCCTGTAACACTTTTTAAACACAAACGTGTTTAGTTTTTACAATCAAAGTCAGTCATATAGGTGTTTAGAATTTGAACACTATGGGCTGTATTTTGCGTGTCTTAAGTACCAGGTCTTATTCCCTAACTTGAGTAAACTAAAGACCTGGAGGCGTGATCAATGCCATTTGGCTATTCTGAGTGGCCAAAGAGCATTGATCACGCCTCCAGGTCTTTAGTTTACTCAAGTTAGGGAATAAGACCTGGTACTTAAGACACGCAAAATACAGCCCTAGGTGTTCTCGTGAGGTGTTTGAGTGAACTCGTGTTCTACTGTATTGTATGACCATTAATAAACATTTGGCATTTTATTATTACACACGTGGTGTTTAGGTTTAAACGCGTCACATGTTCCAGGGATTTACAGTGTATGCAGTAAAGTAAAGGATCAATAAATGCTGTTTAATTCTTGCAGCAAGACTCTACAGGAGTCTATACACACACCTGTCTGTGTTTGTGTTTCCTACAGGGGTCTGTACTCATCTGTCTTTGTTTGTGTTTCCTACAGGGGTCTATACTCATCTGTCTGTGTTTGTGTTTCCTACAGGGGTCTGTACTCATCTGTCTGTGTTTGTGTTTCCTACAGGGGTCTGTACTCATCTGTCTGTGACTCTGTGTTTCCTACAGGGGTCTGTACTCATCTGTCTGTGACTCTGTGTTTCCTACAGGGGTCTGTACTCATCTGTCTGTGTTTGTGTTTCCTACAGGGGTCTGTACTCATCTGTCTGTGACTCTGTGTGTCTGTGTTTCCTACAGGGGTCTGTACTCATCTGTCTGTGTCTGTTTCCTACAGGGGTCTATACTCATCTGTCTGTGTCTGTGTTTCCTACAGGGGTCTGTACTCATCTGTCTGTGTCTGTGTTTCCTACAGGGGTCTATACTCATCTGTCTGTGAGTTTGTGTTTCCTACAGGGGTCTGTACTCATCTGTCTGTGTTTGTTTGTTGTTGTAGTGGTGTCATGATGATATTATGGTATTTGGAGGTATATATTTGTTGTAGTGGTGTCATGATGATATTATGGTCTTCGGAGGTGTCAAAAGGCCCATGGAGACTCACTGCCAATCAATTCAATCAAGCAATCAAGGCTGAGTGGCTGGCAGCTTGCTCAGGCGCGTCATGTTCCTATAACGGCGGTGGGTGCTGGTCTGTAAGCAACAGCAAAGAACAACTTGCAAAAGTGGATCAATTGTAACACACGCCGGCTCCATTCAATACCATTATAGGTCATATATGGGTTTGAACTGGGATCTGACTGGGCCTTAAGTGGGTACCAGCTGGGCAAATTATCAGGCCACACTTGTGTCCGCCCTCATTGTCTTCCATCCTGTTTCTGTTGTCACCTGCTGTCGATTGTTCATTCCTACGGATAGGATGCAGTGCGCCACATTGGCGGTGTTTCCAGTTTTCTGTAGTAGTTTCTTCAAGTGTTCAAACTTTATGACTGGATAGCACTCGATCTGTAGAGTCCTACATTACTATCTCCTACGATCAAGGGTTAGGGTTAGGGAACTGTAGCATGCCGTTTTTCATCATTTTTGAGGACGAAAATCACTCCGACACCATGGACTATAGCCCATGGTCTGGAAGTGATTTTGTCTTTTTTTCAAATCCTCGTTTTTCATCGTTTTTGACCATGGATTATAGCCGGGTTAGGGTTAGGGTTAGGTTCCACGGGTTAATAAAGTGTAAATGTGGGGGTCCTTGACAAGAAAAGGTTTGGGAACCATTGTTGTAGAGGGACTATAGAATAGATAGATGTTGATAGTATTAAGTTAGTTACTTTGACAGTGTACAAATGGAACCGGTTTTCAGCAGGTCAAATGAGGTACAGAAAACCGTATGACTCCCAGGCTGATCTCACTGGGGGAAAACTGTATGAGTTTTTGTTTAAGAACTAACAATACATTGAAAAAAATATTCTGGATGTGACACTTACAAGCCGAAATAGCTCAGTTGGTAGAGCATTAGACTGAATAACCAAAGGTCCCTGGTTCAATCCAGGCTTTCGGCACTTGAAATGCTGTACAGAAAATCCTTTGACTCTTAGGCTGATCTCACTGGGTGAAAAACTTTATGAGTTTTTTTGTTTAAGAAGTAACAAGTACCAGTCAATGTAAAAATAAATACTGGATGTGTTACTTTCAAGCCGTAATAGCTCAGCTGGGAGAGCGTTAGGCTGTAGATCTGAAGGTTCCTGGTTCAAACCTGAGATTCGGCAGTTGAAATGAGGTACAGACAACCGTATGACTCTCAAGCTGATCTCACTGTGGGATGAACTATGATTTTTTGTTTAAGAACTAACAATACATTGAAAAATGTATTCTGGATGTGACACTTACAAGCCGAAATAGCTCAGTTGGTAGAGCATTAGACTGAATATCCAAAGGTCCCTGGTTCAATCCAGGCTTTCGGCACTTGAAATGCTGTACAGAAAATCCTTTGACTCTTAGTCTGATCTCACTGGGTGAAAAACTTTATGAGTTTTTTTGTTTAAGAAGTAACAAGTAACAGTCAATGTAAAAATAAATACTGGATGTGTTACTTGCAAGCCGTAATAGCTCAGTTGGGAGAGCGTTAGACTGAAGATCTAAACGTCCCTAGTTCAATCCTGGGTTTCGGCAGTTGAAATTAGTTACAGAAAACTTTATATAGTTTCGGAAGACTTACTATAATATGTTGTTTTTCATGATTTTGAAGGATAAAAAAATACATACTATAGTTCATGGGTTTGGAAGACATACATGTGTACTTCATGATTTGGAGGATTAAAAAATATCAGCCAAAATCCAACTCCAAACTCTAACTCACAGGCAAAGGAAGACTGTTGTTGCAGATATCAATAGGTAACTGAGTTAGGGTGCTGTCGTCATTGTCTGGAGATTGAAGGTTCAAACCCCACTGGCCCACTCAACTATTTACTGTGAAGTTTTCCTTTCCACACTGACATCAAGTGGCCTGGAAATTCCAGCTGAGCTGTGTGCCGCTAAGTGGCCCAGCGGATAAATCACAAGTTATCTGTAGAGTACCTTGTAGAATTATGCTAGTTCAAACCCAACACACTCAGTAGGAGGGTGCTGGTTTTTGACGTGCCAATCATTCTGATTGACAGATTCCTTGGCCAATCAGATCAGTCTGCCTTCAGCCAATCCTAGGGCTCCTTACATTGTCTCCTCCAATCAAATGGTCGCAGACCCGGACCACTTCCTTGTTTATAACTGGATGAAATACTCTGACCTGTTTTAGATTTATAGTGATTCTTCAACTTCATTTTCTTCATTTTCACAGTTTTTGATGTTTTATTAATATAATTGATCATTCTAGATCACTGCTAGATCTGTAACAATCTTCTCTTATGGGGTTAGGGTTAGGGTTAGGGTTAGGGTTAGGTTCAGGTTCAGGTTCAGGTTCCACGGGTTAATAAAGTGTAAATGTGGGGGTCCTTGACAAGAAAAGGTTTGGGAACCATTGTTGTAGAGGGACTATAGAATAGATAGATGTTGATAGTATTAAGTTAGTTACTTTGACAGTGTACAAATGGAACCGGTTTTCAGCAGGTCAAATGAGGTACAGAAAACCGTATGACTCCCAGGCTGATCTCACTGGGGGAAAACTGTATGAGTTTTTGTTTAAGAACTAACAATACAATATTCTGGATGTGACACTTACAAGCCGAAATAGCTCAGTTGGTAGAGCACTGAATATCCAAAGGTCCCTGGTTCAATCCAGGCTTTCGGCACTTGAAATGCTGTACAGAAAATCCTTTGACTCTTAGGCTGATCTCACTGGGTGAAAAACGTTATGAGTTTTTTTGTTTAAGAAGTAACAAGTAACAGTCAATGTAAAAATAAATACTGGATGTGTTACTTGCAAGCCGTAATAGCTCAGCTGGGAGAGCGTTAGGCTGTAGATCTGAAGGTTCCTGGTTCAAACCTGAGATTCGGCAGTTGAAATGAGGTACAGACAACCGTATGACTCTCAAGCTGATCTCACTGTGGGATGAACTGTAGGCCTATGAGTTTTTGTTTAAGAACTAACAATACATTGAAAAATGTATTCTGGATGTGACACTTACAAGCCGAAATAGCTCAGTTGGTAGAGCATTAGACTGAATATCCAAAGGTCCCTGGTTCAATCCAGGCTTTCGGCACTTGAAATGCTGTACAGAAAATCCTTTGACTCTTAGGCTGATCTCACTGGGTGAAAAACTTTATGAGTTTTTTTGTTTAAGAAGTAACAAGTAACAGTCAATGTAAAAACAAATACTGGATGTGTTACTTGCAAGCAGTAATAGCTCAGTTGGGAGAGCGTTAGACTGAAGATCTAAACGTCCCTAGTTCCATCCTGGGTTTCGGCAGTTGAAATTAGTTACAGAAAACTGTATATAGTTTCGGAAGACTTACTATAATATGTTGTTTTTCATGATTTTGAAGGATAAAAAAATACATACTATAGTTCATGGGTTTGGAAGACATACATGTGTACTTCATGATTTGGAGGATTAAAAAATATCAGCCAAAATCCAACTCCAAACTCTAACTCACAGGCAAAGGAAGACTGTTGTTGCAGATATCAATAGGTAACTGAGTTAGGGTGCTGTCGTCATTGTCTGGAGATTGAAGGTTCAAACCCCACTGGCCCACTCAACTATTTACTGTGAAGTTTTCCTTTCCACACTGACATCAAGTGGCCTGGAAATTCCAGCTGAGCTGTGTGCCGCTAAGTGGCCCAGCGGATAAATCACAAGTTATCTGTAGAGTACCTTGTAGAATTGTGCTAGTTCAAACCCAACACACTCAGTAGGAAGGTGCTGGTTTTTGACGTGCCAATCATTCTGATTGACAGATTCCTTGGCCAATCAGATCAGTCTGCCAGCCAATCCTAGGCCTCCTTACATTGTCTCCTCTAATCAAATGGTCGCAGACCCGGACCACATCCTTGTTTATAACTGGATGAAATACTCTGACCTGTTTTAGATTTATAGTGATTCTTCAACTTCATTTTCTTCATTTTCACAGTTTTTGACATTTTATTAATATAATTGATCATTCTAGATACATTGACATAACAACGCGTCATCAGAGCGGAGGGAGGGGCGTCAGCTGCGACTCCGCGGCTCCGCCCACCCCCCGGGGTAAGATTTGTGATTTGTGATTTGCTCTCGTTCACTGCAATGCAATTTGCGGCATTTTCAAAACAATATTGCGCAGAGTAGCGATTATCTAACGTATTTGCAATGCCATACGTTGAAAGATCTGTTGCCCGCGGACAAGGCACGTTACCTCCGCAAGTTAGATATTATCGGCATAGGTGTTTGCCGTATGTGATTAAGGATTGGAAAAAGTTGCATTGGCAGCCATAGAAAATTCTGCCCGGGGTAAAACACCGGATGTGATGTTTTTGGGCGTTCCTGTCTTGTTAAAAAACCGGCTGTGACGTTTTTGGGCGTTCCTGTCTTGTTTCGTGTCAGTGTATCACTGCTAGATCTGTAACAATCTTCTCTTATGGGGTTAGGGTTAGGGTTAGGGTTAGGGTTAGGGTTAGGGTTAGGTTCAGGTTCAGGTTCAGGTTCAGGTTCCACGGGTTAATAAAGTGTAAATGTGGGGGTCCTTGACAAGAAAAGGTTTGGGAACCATTGTTGTAGAGAGACTATAGAATAGATAGATGTTGATAGTATTAAGTTATTTACTTTGACAGTGTACAAATGGAACCGGTTTTCAGCAGGTCAAATGAGGTACAGAAAACCGTATGACTCCCAGGCTGATCTCACTGGGGGAAAACTGTATGAGTTTTTGTTTAAGAACTAACAATACATTGAAAAAAATATTCTGGATGTGACACTTACAAGCCGAAATAGCTCAGTTGGTAGAGCATTAGACTGAATAACCAAAGGTCCCTGGTTCAATCCAGGCTTTCGGCACTTGAAATGCTGTACAGAAAATCCTTTGACTCTTAGGCTGATCTCACTGGGTGAAAAACTTTATGAGTTTTTTTGTTTAAGAAGTAACAAGTACCAGTCAATGTAAAAATAAATACTGGATGTGTTACTTTCAAGCCGTAATAGCTCAGCTGGGAGAGCGTTAGGCTGTAGATCTGAAGGTTCCTGGTTCAAACCTGAGATTCGGCAGTTGAAATGAGGTACAGACAACCGTATGACTCTCAAGCTGATCTCACTGTGGGATGAACTATGATTTTTTGTTTAAGAACTAACAATACATTGAAAAATGTATTCTGGATGTGACACTTACAAGCCGAAATAGCTCAGTTGGTAGAGCATTAGACTGAATATCCAAAGGTCCCTGGTTCAATCCAGGCTTTCGGCACTTGAAATGCTGTACAGAAAATCCTTTGACTCTTAGTCTGATCTCACTGGGTGAAAAACTTTATGAGTTTTTTTGTTTAAGAAGTAACAAGTAACAGTCAATGTAAAAATAAATACTGGATGTGTTACTTGCAAGCCGTAATAGCTCAGTTGGGAGAGCGTTAGACTGAAGATCTAAACGTCCCTAGTTCAATCCTGGGTTTCGGCAGTTGAAATTAGTTACAGAAAACTTTATATAGTTTCGGAAGACTTACTATAATATGTTGTTTTTCATGATTTTGAAGGATAAAAAAATACATACTATAGTTCATGGGTTTGGAAGACATACATGTGTACTTCATGATTTGGAGGATTAAAAAATATCAGCCAAAATCCAACTCCAAACTCTAACTCACAGGCAAAGGAAGACTGTTGTTGCAGATATCAATAGGTAACTGAGTTAGGGTGCTGTCGTCATTGTCTGGAGATTGAAGGTTCAAACCCCACTGGCCCACTCAACTATTTACTGTGAAGTTTTCCTTTCCACACTGACATCAAGTGGCCTGGAAATTCCAGCTGAGCTGTGTGCCGCTAAGTGGCCCAGCGGATAAATCACAAGTTATCTGTAGAGTACCTTGTAGAATTATGCTAGTTCAAACCCAACACACTCAGTAGGAAGGTGCTGGTTTTTGACGTGCCAATCATTCTGATTGACAGATTCCTTGGCCAATCAGATCAGTCTGCCTTCAGCCAATCCTAGGGCTCCTTACATTGTCTCCTCCAATCAAATGGTCGCAGACCCGGACCACTTCCTTGTTTATAACTGGATGAAATACTCTGACCTGTTTTAGATTTATAGTGATTCTTCAACTTCATTTTCTTCATTTTCACAGTTTTTGATGTTTTATTAATATAATTGATCATTCTAGATCACTGCTAGATCTGTAACAATCTTCTCTTATGGGGTTAGGGTTAGGGTTAGGGTTAGGTTCAGGTTCAGGTTCAGGTTCCACGGGTTAATAAAGTGTAAATGTGGGGGTCCTTGACAAGAAAAGGTTTGGGAACCATTGTTGTAGAGGGACTATAGAATAGATAGATGTTGATAGTATTAAGTTAGTTACTTTGACAGTGTACAAATGGAACCGGTTTTCAGCAGGTCAAATGAGGTACAGAAAACCGTATGACTCCCAGGCTGATCTCACTGGGGGAAAACTGTATGAGTTTTTGTTTAAGAACTAACAATACAATATTCTGGATGTGACACTTACAAGCCGAAATAGCTCAGTTGGTAGAGCACTGAATATCCAAAGGTCCCTGGTTCAATCCAGGCTTTCGGCACTTGAAATGCTGTACAGAAAATCCTTTGACTCTTAGGCTGATCTCACTGGGTGAAAAACGTTATGAGTTTTTTTGTTTAAGAAGTAACAAGTAACAGTCAATGTAAAAATAAATACTGGATGTGTTACTTGCAAGCCGTAATAGCTCAGCTGGGAGAGCGTTAGGCTGTAGATCTGAAGGTTCCTGGTACAAACCTGAGATTCGGCAGTTGAAATGAGGTACAGACAACCGTATGACTCTCAAGCTGATCTCACTGTGGGATGAACTGTAGGCCTATGAGTTTTTGTTTAAGAACTAACAATACATTGAAAAATGTATTCTGGATGTGACACTTACAAGCCGAAATAGCTCAGTTGGTAGAGCATTAGACTGAATATCCAAAGGTCCCTGGTTCAATCCAGGCTTTCGGCACTTGAAATGCTGTACAGAAAATCCTTTGACTCTTAGGCTGATCTCACTGGGTGAAAAACTTTATGAGTTGTTTTGTTTAAGAAGTAACAAGTAACAGTCAATGTAAAAACAAATACTGGATGTGTTACTTGCAAGCAGTAATAGCTCAGTTGGGAGAGCGTTAGACTGAAGATCTAAACGTCCCTAGTTCCATCCTGGGTTTCGGCAGTTGAAATTAGTTACAGAAAACTGTATATAGTTTCGGAAGACTTACTATAATATGTTGTTTTTCATGATTTTGAAGGATAAAAAAATACATACTATAGTTCATGGGTTTGGAAGACATACATGTGTACTTCATGATTTGGAGGATTAAAAAATATCAGCCAAAATCCAACTCCAAACTCTAACTCACAGGCAAAGGAAGACTGTTGTTGCAGATATCAATAGGTAACTGAGTTAGGGTGCTGTCGTCATTGTCTGGAGATTGAAGGTTCAAACCCCACTGGCCCACTCAACTATTTACTGTGAAGTTTTCCTTTCCACACTGACATCAAGTGGCCTGGAAATTCCAGCTGAGCTGTGTGCCGCTAAGTGGCCCAGCGGATAAATCACAAGTTATCTGTAGAGTACCTTGTAGAATTGTGCTAGTTCAAACCCAACACACTCAGTAGGAAGGTGCTGGTTTTTGACGTGCCAATCATTCTGATTGACAGATTCCTTGGCCAATCAGATCAGTCTGCCAGCCAATCCTAGGCCTCCTTACATTGTCTCCTCTAATCAAATGGTCGCAGACCCGGACCACATCCTTGTTTATAACTGGATGAAATACTCTGACCTGTTTTAGATTTATAGTGATTCTTCAACTTCATTTTCTTCATTTTCACAGTTTTTGACATTTTATTAATATAATTGATCATTCTAGATCACTGCTAGATCTGTAACAATCTTCTCTTATGGGGTTAGGGTTAGGGTTAGGGTTAGGGTTAGGGTTAGGGTTAGGTTCAGGTTCAGGTTCAGGTTCAGGTTCAGGTTCCACGGGTTAATAAAGTGTAAATGTGGGGGTCCTTGACAAGAAAAGGTTTGGGAACCATTGTTGTAGAGAGACTATAGAATAGATAGATGTTGATAGTATTAAGTTATTTACTTTGACAGTGTACAAATGGAACCGGTTTTCAGCAGGTCAAATGAGGTACAGAAAACCGTATGACTCCCAGGCTGATCTCACTGGGGGAAAACTGTATGAGTTTTTGTTTAAGAACTAACAATACATTGAAAAATATATTCTGGATGTGACACTTACAAGCTGAAATAGCTCAGTTGGTAGAGCATTAGACTGAATATCCAAAGGTCCCTGGTTCAATCCAGGCTTTCGGCACTTGAAATGCTGTACAGAAAATCCTTTGACTCTTAGGCTGATCTCACTGGGTGAAAAACTTTATGAGTTTTTTTGTTTAAGAAGTAACAAGTAACAGTCAATGTAAAAATAAATTCTGGATGTATTACTTGCAAGCCGTAATAGCTCAGTTGGGAGAGCGTTAGACTGAAGATCTAAACATCCCTAGTTCAATCCTGGGTTTCGGCAGTTGAAATTAGTTACAGAAAACTGTATATAGTTTCGGAAGACTTACTATAATATGTTGTTTTTTATGATTTTGAAGGATAAAAAAAATACATACTATAGTTCATGGGTTTGGAAGACATACATGTGTACTTCATGATTTGGAGGATTAAAAAATATCAGCCAAAATCCAACTCCAAACTCTAACTCACAGGCAAAGGAAGACTGTTGTTGCAGATATCAATAGGTAACTGAGTTAGGGTGCTGTCGTCATTGTCTGGAGATTGAAGGTTCAAACCCCACTGGCCCACTCAACTATTTACTGTGAAGTTTTCCTTTCCACACTGACATCAAGTGGCCTGGAAATTCCAGCTGAGCTGTGTGCCGCTAAGTGGCCCAGCGGATAAATCACAAGTTATCTGTAGAGTACCTTGTAGAATTGTGCTAGTTCAAACCCAACACACTCAGTAGGAAGGTGCTGGTTTTTGACGTGCCAATCATTCTGATTGACAGATTCCTTGGCCAATCAGATCAGTCTGCCAGCCAATCCTAGGCCTCCTTACATTGTCTCCTCTAATCAAATGGTCGCAGACCCGGACCACATCCTTGTTTATAAATGGATGAAATACTCTGACCTGTTTTAGATTTATAGTGATTCTTCAACTTCATTTTCTTCATTTTCACAGTTTTTGACGTTTTATTAATATAATTGATCATTCTAGATCACTGCTAGATCTGTAACAATCTTCTCTTATGGGGTTAGGGTTAGGGTTAGGGTTAGGTTCAGGTTCAGGTTCAGGTTCAGGTTCCACGGGTTAATAAAGTGTAAATGTGGGGGTCCTTGACAAGAAAAGGTTTGGGAACCATTGTTGTAGAGAGACTATAGAATAGATAGATGTTGATAGTATTAAGTTAGTTACTTTGACAGTGTACAAATGGAACTGGTTTTCAGCAGGTCAAATGTGGTACAGAAAACCGTATGACTCCCAGGCTGATCTCACTGGGGGAAAACTGTATGAGTTTTTGTTTAAGAACTAACAATACATTGAAAAATATATTCTGGATGTGACACTTACAAGCCGAAATAGCTCAGTTGGTAGAGCATTAGACTGAATATCCAAAGGTCCCTGGTTCAATCCAGGCTTTCGGCACTTGAAATGCTGTACAGAAAATCCTTTGACTCTTAGGCTGATCTCAATGGGTGAAAAACTTATGAGTTTTTTTGTTTAAGAAGTAACAAGTAACAGTCAATGTAAAAATAAATACTGGATGTATTACTTGCAAGCCGTAATAGCTCAGTTGGGAGAGCGTTAGACTGAAGATCTAAACGTCCCTAGTTCAATCCTGGGTTTCGGCAGTTGAAATTAGTTACAGAAAACTGTATATAGTTTTGGAAGACTTACTATAATATGTTGTTTTTCATGATTTTGAAGGATAAAAAAATACATACTATAGTTCATGGGTTTGGAAGACATACATGTGTACTTCATGATTTGGAGGATTAAAAAATATCAGCCAAAATCCAACTCCAAACTCTAACTCACAGGCAAAGGAAGACTGTTGTTGCAGATATCAATAGGTAACTGAGTTAGGGTGCTGTCGTCATTGTCTGGAGATTGAAGGTTCAAACCCCACTGGCCCACTCAACTATTTACTGTGAAGTTTTCCTTTCCACACTGACATCAAGTGGCCTGGAAATTCCAGCTGAGCTGTGTGCCGCTAAGTGGCCCAGCGGATAAATCACAAGTTATCTGTAGAGTACCTTGTAGAATTGTGCTAGTTCAAACCCAACACACTCAGTAGGAAGGTGCTGGTTTTTGACGTGCCAATCATTCTGATTGACAGATTCCTTGGCCAATCAGATCAGTCTGCCAGCCAATCCTAGGCCTCCTTACATTGTCTCCTCTAATCAAATGGTCGCAGACCCGGACCACATCCTTGTTTATAACTGGATGAAATACTCTGACCTGTTTTAGATTTATAGTGATTCTTCAACTTCATTTTCTTCATTTTCACAGTTTTTGACATTTTATTAATATAATTGATCATTCTAGATCACTGCTAGATCTGTAACAATCTTCTCTTATGGGGTTAGGGTTAGGGTTAGGGTTAGGGTTAGGGTTAGGGTTAGGGTTAGGGTTAGGGTTAGGTTTAGGTTCAGGTTCAGGTTCAGGTTCAGGTTCAGGTTCAGGTTCAGGTTCAGGTTCAGGTTCCACGGGTTAATAAAGTGTAAATGTGGGGGTCCTTGACAAGAAAAGGTTTGGGAACCATTGTTGTAGAGAGACTATAGAATAGATAGATGTTGATAGTATTAAGTTATTTACTTTGACAGTGTACAAATGGAACCGGTTTTCAGCAGGTCAAATGAGGTACAGAAAACCGTATGACTCCCAGGCTGATCTCACTGGGGGAAAACTGTATGAGTTTTTGTTTAAGAACTAACAATACATTGAAAAATATATTCTGGATGTGACACTTACAAGCTGAAATAGCTCAGTTGGTAGAGCATTAGACTGAATATCCAAAGGTCCCTGGTTCAATCCAGGCTTTCGGCACTTGAAATGCTGTACAGAAAATCCTTTGACTCTTAGGCTGATCTCACTGGGTGAAAAACTTTATGAGTTTTTTTGTTTAAGAAGTAACAAGTAACAGTCAATGTAAAAATAAATTCTGGATGTATTACTTGCAAGCCGTAATAGCTCAGTTGGGAGAGCGTTAGACTGAAGATCTAAACATCCCTAGTTCAATCCTGGGTTTCGGCAGTTGAAATTAGTTACAGAAAACTGTATATAGTTTCGGAAGACTTACTATAATATGTTGTTTTTTATGATTTTGAAGGATAAAAAAATACATACTATAGTTCATGGGTTTGGAAGACATACATGTGTACTTCATGATTTGGAGGATTAAAAAATATCAGCCAAAATCCAACTCCAAACTCTAACTCACAGGCAAAGGAAGACTGTTGTTGCAGATATCAATAGGTAACTGAGTTAGGGTGCTGTCGTCATTGTCTGGAGATTGAAGGTTCAAACCCCACTGGCCCACTCAACTATTTACTGTGAAGTTTTCCTTTCCACACTGACATCAAGTGGCCTGGAAATTCCAGCTGAGTTGTGTGCTGCTAAGTGGCCCAGCGGATAAATCACAAGTTATCTGTAGAGTACCTTGTAGATTTGTGCTAGTTCAAACCCAACACACTCAGTAGGAAGGTGCTGGTTTTTGACGTGCCAATCATTCTGATTGACAGATTCCTTGGCCAATCAGATCAGTCTGCCAGCCAATCCTAGGCCTCCTTACATTGTCTCCTCTAATCAAATGGTCGCAGACCCGGACCACATCCTTGTTTATAAATGGATGAAATACTCTGACCTGTTTTAGATTTATAGTGATTCTTCAACTTCATTTTCTTCATTTTCACAGTTTTTGACGTTTTATTAATATAATTGATCATTCTAGATCACTGCTAGATCTGTAACAATCTTCTCTTATGGGGTTAGGGTTAGGGTTAGGGTTAGGTTCAGGTTCAGGTTCAGGTTCAGGTTCCACGGGTTAATAAAGTGTAAATGTGGGGGTCCTTGACAAGAAAAGGTTTGGGAACCATTGTTGTAGAGAGACTATAGAATAGATAGATGTTGATAGTATTAAGTTAGTTACTTTGACAGTGTACAAATGGAACTGGTTTTCAGCAGGTCAAATGAGGTACAGAAAACCGTATGACTCCCAGGCTGATCTCACTGGGGGAAAACTGTATGAGTTTTTGTTTAAGAACTAACAATACATTGAAAAATATATTCTGGATGTGACACTTACAAGCCGAAATAGCTCAGTTGGTAGAGCATTAGACTGAATATCCAAAGGTCCCTGGTTCAATCCAGGCTTTCGGCACTTGAAATGCTGTACAGAAAATCCTTTGACTCTTAGGCTGATCTCAATGGGTGAAAAACTTATGAGTTTTTTTGTTTAAGAAGTAACAAGTAACAGTCAATGTAAAAATAAATACTGGATGTATTACTTGCAAGCCGTAATAGCTCAGTTGGGAGAGCGTTAGACAGTTGGGAGAGCGTTAGACTGAAGATCTAAACGTCCCTAGTTCAATCCTGGGTTTCGGCAGTTGAAATTAGTTACAGAAAACTGTATATAGTTTTGGAAGACTTACTATAATATGTTGTTTTTCATGATTTTGAAGGATAAAAAAATACATACTATAGTTCATGGGTTTGGAAGACATACATGTGTACTTCATGATTTGGAGGATTAAAAAATATCAGCCAAAATCCAACTCCAAACTCTAACTCACAGGCAAAGGAAGACTGTTGTTGCAGATATCAATAGGTAACTGAGTTAGGGTGCTGTCGTCATTGTCTGGAGATTGAAGGTTCAAACCCCACTGGCGCACTCAACTATTTACTGTGAAGTTTTCCTTTCCACACTGACATCAAGTGGCCTGGAAATTCCAGCTGAGCTGTGTGCCGCTAAGTGGCCCAGCGGATAAATCACAAGTTATCTGTAGAGTACCTTGTAGAATTGTGCTAGTTCAAACCCAACACACTCAGTAGGAAGGTGCTGGTTTTTGACGTGCCAATCATTCTGATTGACAGATTCCTTGGCCAATCAGATCAGTCTGCCAGCCAATCCTAGGCCTCCTTACATTGTCTCCTCTAATCAAATGGTTGCAGACCCGGACCACATCCTTGTTTATAAATGGATGAAATACTCTGACCTGTTTTAGATTTATAGTGATTCTTCAACTTCATTTTCTTCATTTTCACAGTTTTTGACGTTTTATTAATATAATTGATCATTCTAGATCACTGCTAGATCTGTAACAATCTTCTCTTATGGGGTTAGGGTTAGGGTTAGGGTTAGGTTCAGGTTCAGGTTCAGGTTCAGGTTCCACGGGTTAATAAAGTGTAAATGTGGGGGTCCTTGACAAGAAAAGGTTTGGGAACCATTGTTGTAGAGAGACTATAGAATAGATAGATGTTGATAGTATTAAGTTAGTTACTTTGACAGTGTACAAATGGAACCGGTTTTCAGCAGGTCAAATGAGGTACAGAAAACCGTATGACTCCCAGGCTGATCTCACTGGGGGAAAACTGTATGAGTTTTTGTTTAAGAACTAACAATACATTGAAAAATATATTCTGGATGTGACACTTACAAGCCGAAATAGCTCAGTTGGTAGAGCATTAGACTGAATATCCAAAGGTCCCTGGTTCAATCCAGGCTTTCGGCACTTGAAATGCTGTACAGAAAATCCTTTGACTCTTAGGCTGATCTCACTGGGTGAAAAACTTATGAGTTTTTTTGTTTAAGAAGTAACAAGTAACAGTCAATGTAAAAATAAATACTGGATGTGTTACTTTCAAGCCGTAATAGCTCAGCTGGGAGAGCGTTAGGCTGTAGATCTGAAGGTTCCTGGTTCGAACCTGAGATTCGGCAGTTGAAATGAGGTACAGACAACCGTATGACCCTCAAGCTGATCTCACTGTGGGATGAACTGTATGAGTTTATGTTTAAGAACTAACAATACATTGACAAATACATTCTGGATTTGTCACTTACAAGCAAACAAACAAAAAAGCACTTTGCTTTCCACACTTACATCAAATAGCACAAAAAAGCTTTGTAGTAGTATCCAGCAGTTAGCTCAGTGTGATGAGAGGCTGTCCTTGGGAGCCACAGGTCCAGGGTTCAAATCCCACATTAGTCATAACTGTGACACTTTGCTTTGCACACTGATTTCCAGAAGGACAACTTTAAAGCAGCCCAGAAATTAACCATGTTTGTGTGCCTCAGTGGCCCAACGGATAAGTCAGATGATATCCGTAGTATACCTAGTAGAAGTGTGCCGGTTCAATCCCGACATACGACATGCGGTGTTCAAATCACCAACACCTAGACTAGGCGTGTCCCAGCGGTCTTTCTTTACTGTGACACTTTGCTTTCCACACTTACATCAAATAGCACAAAAAAGCTGTGTAGTAGTATCCAGCAGTTAGCTCAGTGTGATGAGAGGCTGTCCTTGGGAGCCACAGGTCCAGGGTTCAAATCCCACATTAGTCATAACTGTGACACTTTGTTTTGCACACTGATTTCCAGATGGACAACTTTAAAGCAGCCCAGAAATTCACCATGTTTGTGTGCCTCAGTGGCCCAACGGATAAGTCAGATGATATCTGTAGTATACCTAGTAGAAGTGTGCCGGTTCAAACCCGACATGCAGTGTTCAAATCACCAACACCTAGAGTAGGCGTGTCCCAGCGGTCTTTATTTACTGTGACACTTTGCTTTCCACACTTACATCAAATAGCACAAAAAAGCTGTGTAGTAGTATCCAGCAGTTAGCTCAGTGTGATGAGAGGCTGTCCTTGGGAGCCACAGGTCCAGGGTTCAAATCCCACATTAGTCATAACTGTGACACTTTGCTTTGCACACTGATTTCCAGAAGGACAACTTTAAAGCAGCCCAGAAATTCACCATATTTGTGTGCCTCAATGGCCCAACGGATAAGTCAGATGATATCCGTAGTATACCTAGTATAAGTATAAGTGTGCCGGTTCAAACCCGACATGCGGTGTTGGTTCAAATCACCAACACCTAGAGTAGGCGTGTCCCAGCAGATAAATCAGATAATAGCCATAGGATGGTGCTGTTTCAAATCAGGTAGGAGGAGATTAGTGTGGTCAGGTAGGAGGAGATTAGTGGGGTCAGGTAGGATGTGAGTAGTGGCTCAGGTAGGAGGAAATTAGTGGTGTCTGGTAGGAGGAGAGTGGCGGGGTCAGGTAGGAGGAGAGTAGTGGGTTCAGGTAGGAGGAGAGTAGGAAGGGGAGAGGCCAGGCAGGAGGAGAGTAGGAAGGGGAGGGGCCAGGCAGGGGGAGAGTAGGAAGGGGAGGGGGAGAGTAGGAAGGGGAGGGGCCTGGCAGGAGGAGAGTAGGAAGGGGAGGGGCCAGGAAGGAGGAGAGTAGGAAGGGGAGGGGCCAGGCAGGGGGAGAGGAGGAAGGGGAGGGGGAGAGTAGGAAGGGGAGGGGCCTGGCAGGAGGAGAGTAGGAAGGGGAGGGGCCAGGCAGGGGGAGAGTAGGAGGAGAGTAGGGGCCAGGCAGGGGGAGAGTGGGGAGGGGCCAGGCAGGGGGAGAGGCCAGGCAGGGGCAGAGAGGGGGAAGGGGAGGGGCCAGGCAGGGGGAGAGTAGGAAGGGGAGGGGCCTGGCAGGAGGAGAGTAGGAAGGGTGAGGGGCCTGGCAGGAGGAGAGTAGGAAGGGGAGGGGCCAGGCAGGGGGAGAGTAGGTAGGGGAGGGGCCAGGCAGGAGGAGAGTAGGTAGGGGAGGGGCCAGGCAGGAGGAGAGTAGGAAGGGGAGGGGCCAGGCAGGGGGAGAGTAGGTAGGGGCCAGGCAGGAGGAGAGTAGGAATGGGAGGGGCCAGGCAGGAGGAGAGTAGGAAGGGGAGGGGCCAGGCAGGGGGAGAGTAGGAAGGGGAGGGGCCTGGCAGGAGGAGAGTAGGAAGGGGAGGGGCCAGGCAGGAGGAGAGTAGGAAGGGGAGGGGCCAGGCAGGGGGAGAGTGGGAAGGGGCCAGGCAGGAGGAGAGTAGGAAGGGGAGGGGCCAGGCAGGGGGAGAGTGGGAAGGGGCCAGGCAGGAGGAGAGTAGGAAGGGGAGGGGCCAGGCAGGAGGAGAGTAGGAAGGGGAGTGGCCAGGCAGGGGGAGAGTAGGAAGGGGAGGGGCCTGGCAGGAGGAGAGTAGGAAGGGGAGGGGCCAGGCAGGGGGAGAGTAGGAAGGGAAGGGGCCTGGCCCCTCCCTACTCTTTTTACTTTGAAATGTTTTGTCGTTTCTGAGTTATTTAACTTAAACGCCCAATGCATTCTCTATGGCAATAGCACAAACTTTGGCATGCTACTAGTCCTACATACTTAAACCTACCAACCCCATTCTAGCCTACTTAGGTTCATCTTACGGTGGACATGTTTGCCTGAAAAGGAATCTTTGAAAGGTGTCATCGTTTTAGAAATATAGTGCTTTCAAATTTGAGACTTTTAACATGGGGCTCAATGGCAGATTTTGGCATGTCAAAAAATCACTTTCACCTAGAAACTCCATTCACACTTTTTATTATTCAGCTTACTGTGGAGACACATGCTGGAACTTTTTCTTTGAAATGTTTTGTCGTTTCTGAGTTATTTAACTTAAACGCCCAATGCATTCTCTATGGCAATAGCACAAACTTTGGCATGCTACTAGTCCTACATACTTAAACCTACCAACCCCATTCTAGCCTACTTAGGTTCATCTTACGTTGGACATGTTTGCCTGAAAAGGAATATTTGAAAGGTGTCATCGTTTTAGATATATAGTGCTTTCAAATTTGAGACTTTTAACATGGGGCTCAATGGCAGATTTTGGCACGTCAAAAAATCACTTTCACCTAGAAACTCCATTCACACTTTTTATTATTCAGCTTACTGTGGAGACACATGCTGGAACTTTTTACTTTGAAATGTTTTGTCGTTTCTGAGTTATTTAACTTAAACGCCCAATGCATTCTCTATGGCAATAGCACAAACTTTGGCATGCTACTAGTCCTACATACTTAAACCTACCAACCCCATTCTAGCCTACTTAGGTTCATCTTACGGTGGACATGTTTGCCTGAAAAGGAATCTTTGAAAGGTGTCATCGTTTTAGAAATATAGTGCTTTCAAATTTGAGACTTTTAACATGGGGCTCAATGGCAGATTTTGGCACGTCAAAAAATCACTTTCACCTAGAAACTCCATTCACACTTTTTATTATTCAGCTTACTGTGGAGACACATGCTGGAACTTTTTACTTTGAAATGTTTTGTCGTTTCTGAGTTATTTAACTTAAACGCCCAATGCATTCTCTATGGCAATAGCACAAACTTTGGCATGCTACTAGTCCTACATACTTAAACCTACCAACCCCATTCTAGCCTACTTAGGTTCATCTTACGGTGGACATGTTTGCCTGAAAAGGAATCTTTGAAAGGTGTCATCGTTTTAGAAATATAGTGCTTTCAAATTTGAGACTTTTAACATGGGGCTCAATGGCAGATTTTGGCACGTCAAAAAATCACTTTCACCTAGAAACTCCATTCACACTTTTTATTATTCAGCTTACTGTGGAGACACATGCTGGAACTTTTTACTTTGAAATGTTTTGTCGTTTCTAAGTTATTTAACTTAAACGCCCAATGCATTCTCTATGGCAATAGCACAAACTTTGGCATGCTACTAGTCCTACATACTTAAACCTACCAACCCCATTCTAGCCTACTTAGGTTCATCTTACGGTGGACATGTTTGCCTGAAAAGGAATCTTTGAAAGGTGTCATCGTTTTAGAAATATAGTGCTTTCAAATTTGAGACTTTTAACATGGGGCTCAATGGCAGATTTTGGCACGTCAAAAAATCACTTTCACCTAGAAACTCCATTCACACTTTTTATTATTCAGCTTACTGTGGAGACACATGCTGGAACTTTTTACTTTGAAATGTTTTGTCGTTTCTGAGTTATTTAACTTAAACGCCCAATGCATTCTCTATGGCAATAGCACAAACTTTGGCATGCTACTAGTCCTACATACTTAAACCTACCAACCCCATTCTAGCCTACTTAGGTTCATCTTACGGTGGACATGTTTGCCTGAAAAGGAATCTTTGAAAGGTGTCATCGTTTTAGAAATATAGTGCTTTCAAATTTGAGACTTTTAACATGGGGCTCAATGGCAGATTTTGGCACGTCAAAAAATCACTTTCACCTAGAAACTCCATTCACACTTTTTATTATTCAGCTTACTGTGGAGACACATGCTGGAACTTTTTACTTTGAAATGTTTTGTCGTTTCTGAGTTATTTAACTTAAACGCCCAATGCATTCTCTATGGCAATAGCACAAACGTTGGCATGCTACTAGTCCTACATACTTAAACCTACCAACCCCATTCTAGCCTACTTAGGTTCATCTTACGGTGGACATGTTTGCCTGAAAAGGAATCTTTGAAAGGTGTCATCGTTTTAGAAATATAGTGCTTTCAAATTTGAGACTTTTAACATGGGGCTCAATGGCAGATTTTGGCACGTCAAAAAATCACTTTCACCTAGAAACTCCATTCACACTTTTTATTATTCAGCTTACTGTGGAGACACATGCTGGAACTTTTTACTTTGAAATGTTTTGTCGTTTCTGAGTTATTTAACTTAAACGCCCAATGCATTCTCTATGGCAATAGCACAAACGTTGGCATGCTACTAGTCCTACATACTTAAACCTACCAACCCCATTCTAGCCTACTTAGGTTCATCTTACGGTGGACATGTTTGCCTGAAAAGGAATCTTTGAAAGGTGTCATCGTTTTAGAAATATAGTGCTTTCAAATTTGAGACTTTTAACATGGGGCTCAATGGCAGATTTTGGCACGTCAAAAAATCACTTTCACCTAGAAACTCCATTCACACTTTTTATTATTCAGCTTACTGTGGAGACACATGCTGGAACTTTTTACTTTGAAATGTTTTGTCGTTTCTGAGTTATTTAACTTAAACGCCCAATGCATTCTCTATGGCAATAGCACAAACGTTGGCATGCTACTAGTCCTACATACTTAAACCTACCAACCCCATTCTAGCCTACTTAGGTTCATCTTACGGTGGACATGTTTGCCTGAAAAGGAATCTTTGAAAGGTGTCATCGTTTTAGAAATATAGTGCTTTCAAATTTGAGACTTTTAACATGGGGCTCAATGGCAGATTTTGGCACGTCAAAAAATCACTTTCACCTAGAAACTCCATTCACACTTTTTATTATTCAGCTTACTGTGGAGACACATGCTGGAACTTTTTACTTTGAAATGTTTTGTCGTTTCTGAGTTATTGTGGGCTCGCCACAGCGAGCACACACTAGTTACTCTCAGTTTATATTTATTCCAATTTCCGCCACTTTTTTTGGCACCCTACTACTTCCACATACTTTATGCTAGAAATTTAGTTCAAACTTCAAACTGTTCAGCTCTTTGCAGTTATTATTGCTCCAATTAGAATTTTTACAAAGTTTTATACTTTTTATACTTTTTAACTTTTTAACTTTTTTTTACATTCTTTATAGTGAGAGTCGATGGAAGAAATGTCCCATTTTTCACAGTTAACTTTTTTGAGCTCTTATTACTCCGTCATACTTTCACTTTGAAACTTCATTCAAACTTTATAATGTTCATCTATCTTTGAACTTTCATTGGTGAAAAAGTTGTTTTGAAAAAGTTTATACTTTTTAAAATATTTAACTTTATTTATAGTTTTTTCCTCCCATTGACAATGTATGGGATTTATCTCTAAATCAACCTCACTTTTGCAGCCTCATTACTCTGGCATACTTTGTCGTAGAAACGTGATTTAAACTTTAGAAAGCTCACACGACTCTGGACTTTTTCGTGGTTCAAACCGTATTCGAATACGTTAAACGGTTTTTCCGAAATCGCAGTTCAATCGCAGGCCGTTTCGCCTAATTAGTGCCAACTTAGAGTGCGGGCTTTTTTCACTAGAGTGCGTAGAACAGAAAATCTTTCCTTGAAAATTTACCAAACAAATTGCCGTCCCGGCCAAGATATTCACTTTACACGCATGTCCTTTGGTCATTTTGTAGCCACACATGTCCTCTTTCACACAATGTGACCACCAAAACACAGAGACATACAGAATGTGAACTACGGCCTTTTAAGTGACACAAATACAGTCAATCTGCTCATTGACATCCATTGTAGAAATCTTACGAGGAAATTATTGCGATGACAATTCTTAACTCGCTCTTATAACCACATTTTCGATCGTACCAACACCACAATCGCACATGGTGTACCTCAATATCTCAGGCCACTCACAGCGAAATAATTATTTGCATTCGACTTTTACTTTTTGCGATAGAGCAATTTGTTCGGGCATAGTTTCCCCCCATTCAGAACCATTGTAAAATAAGAGATCAAGTTGCGCGCCACTTGTTTGTCTTTTACACTTCCACAGCTGAGACATATAAGGGCTTAATTACAGGGCTGAAATTAAAGTTACAAGATCTCAATGAGTTGCTCTGCGATACCTTGTGGGCTTGTAGGTCTGCTATTTTGCAATAAGCCCTATTCACGTGACGTCAGTTGCTCTTCCGGTTTAGACCTAGCAGGGGGAAATATTTTTTTATCCATTGAGTTTATATGGACCTCTTCGGCTCTACGGCTACAATATTTAATTTCGACCGGTACATTATAAGGTAATGGTATTTATGGCTTTGCGATGATCCTCTCTTGCTAATGTTATCGGTCTTTTGCATTTTACTGTTATGAAAATGTCTACGTTAGTTGGAAATGGAAGCTAACGAATGCTAATAATGCTAGCGATGTCCCTCTTGTGTATATTTAGCCTGGTTTATGTTAAGCTTTACCTTTTTATATGAATGTATAATGATCACTATACCTCCACCATACATTTGACTCTTGTCCAAAGCTTTTAATATAATCTGTTTCCATATATATCAATCATTTTAGTCATTTGTTTAAGTGATTTAGTCCTCTGACCCACTCCTGTGATGCATAGCCTAGGCTGAACTATGTTTTAGTTTTATTTACACTGACACAGCCTCTCGTTCATGCTTATTTTTGTTAAACATTCGGCCTACCTTTTACATGTATAATAACTTGCCATTATATGATATCAAAGCTACATTTGAAACCACTAAGCCGATTGGTGTTGGGAGTGTAGTTTCATACTAAGTGGGCAATATAACCGACATCTATTGTTATGTTAACATGCACACTTAGAAACTGCCATGGCCAGTGGCCTATCAACTGAACAGGCTGATACATTTATACATTTGTAAATTGCCTTGGGTTGAGAATGCTAGCAATTATTGCTAGCAAAAATTGGTTTGATACTTATACTGTCTCGTCTGAGTTATCTACATGCATCTTAATGTTTCTTTCAGGGCCAGCCAGGCAGTGTTTTCTGTACAGTGCACAGTGCAGGTGTGGCAACAGACCTCTGTGCAGATTAACAGTAGCTGCTAGATTTTGGCTGCTGCCACCTGGAGCTACTGTGACTGTGAGGGGCTCATACGGACAGACCAATACACGCATGCATTGTCATCTAGGTATGTGTGAGAAGAATAAAGCTTCCTGAGGCTTGTTTTGAATTAACATTATATCAAAGCTAATACCATAGAAATAAATCATTGTTCCCCTTTTCTTTCTCAGCGCTGCAGTATGTCACAACACTGCAGTGTCCCTTCATGCTCTAACAGCAAGAACAAAACCCCCCATTTGAGCTTCCATGACTTCCCGGGAGATGAAATGATACGTGCCAAATGGGTGACAGCAATCAAGAGAGATGAGGGACCAAGTTTTGCAATTACTCGTGGAAGCACCCACGTATGTAGTGAACATTTCAACCCAGAGGACATAATGAAGTCAACCAAAACGAGTGGTGGACGTACTCGCATTAAACGAGGAACAGTGCCTTCAAGATTCCTCTGGAATGACTGGGGTAATTATCACATGACGATGTAAACCTAACTATTACAGTTGTGTACCTGTCTCTCCAGCTATTTAGTAAACTGTAAACCCATTTTCAGATCAGGATAGGCCTATCAATTTTGTCAATATGTAGATAAAAGGCAGATAAGTCAAGAATTAAAACCTAAAAATACTTTTTAATACAACCATCATTATATATCAATGCAAATTGATGCTCATTAGTCCAGATACACCTACTTTTACATAAGGTCTAAAACATCTGTTTATGAAGTACCCGTTATTGTCAGGAACATATCATCACCACCAGTCTATTTAACACCTGAAGAGACGAGACCAACTCATAGTAGCTATTCTTTACCGTAGTACCTGCAATTTAGAGAATTTAGAGAATGTGCATTTACCCATGAACCTGGAACTTTGGTGATATGTTTTGGGATTTATTTTTTACACTACTGGGATAGGTTCAAGAACACGGGAGTCGGTGTACGAGCGAGCACAGAAGCGCCTGTGTGCTGCTGTCTTGGATGACTGTGCGGAGATGTCTGCCCCAGGTAGGGGTGGGCGATAAATATTGTGATAAAATATCTCCACGTTATGCCTTGTATGTGGTTGTACGGTTAAGTAACTTGAATAATAAACCTAAAAAACGCATCAAAAATATCATGTATCCTGAATGAAAAGATAGTCATATATTTTCCATATCGCCGACCCTTAGACCCAGGGGGAAGCACCGACTACAGAGGACATGGAGGAACAGACCAGCAGACAGGGGACATTCCAGCAGACAGGGGACAGTCTGGTGGACAGAGGACAACATCACAGAGGGAGTACACTGCAGGTGCAGTCTCCAAAGATCACGATTATGATGCCCGTCCATCTCCTGGTTAGTATACAAAATGTACTGTCTTCTTACAGAAAAGATATTGTAGTATTGAGTAAGAATTGACAGCATGGCGTCTTCACTTACTCAATAAACAAAACTATAATCTTTAAGATTATAGTCAAGGACATCTGACAAGTCCTTGACCAAAAAGTTAACTTTTTAATAATAACGTTTTCTTTATTGAACAACTGAAGACAGTGTGCCGGTGATTTATCTTTAATGTCTGCTCCAAGACTGTTTTAGTGAATTAGATTGGAAAATAGATATAGTGAAATAGTGAAATAGATCATGTGTCCTTTTTTTTCTCTCCTTCTTCTTAAGCTAAACTGGACACTGCCTCTGGAAGAATACGAGACTTGGAGCTCAAGGTCATAATGCTGGAGATGGAGCTTGCACAGATGAAGGTTGATGTGGAGCAGCCCCTTATTTACCAGTATTGTGTTACAGATGAAGACTACCGTTTTTACACCAGATTCATCTCGAAGGAGGTTTTCACTGTGTTTTGGGAGTCAATTAAACCCTCAGCTTCAAAACTAGTGTACTGGACCAAGGCACAGCGAACGGCACAAGAGGTACCTACCTGTAGCCCCCGTCGCAAACTCCCACTCATTGATCAGTTTTTCATGTTCCTCTGTCGTGTTGCAGCCGGGCTTCATGAGAGAACTTTGTCAACCATATTCAGGGTCAGCCAATCCACAGTTAGTCGCAACATCTTAACGTGGACTAGCTACCTTTTTCTTGTTCTGGGCTCACTCCCATTGTGGATGACCAGACAGCAAGTAGAAGCTACAATGCCTGACAAGTTCAAGATCTACTGCCCTAAAGTCAGAGTCATAATAGACTGCACAGAAATACGCTGTGAAACTCCATCCGCCCTGTCACTACAGTCAGAAATGTTTTCCAACTACAAAAACCACACCACTTTTAAAGGTCTGATTGGAATCTCTCCATGTGGGGTAGTCACTTTTGTTTCCAAACTGTATACAGGCTCCATCTCAGACATCGAAATAACTCGTAAATCACAGCTGTTACAGTTACTTGAACCTGGAGATGCAGTAATGGCGGACAAGGGATTTCTAATAGAGAACATGCTTTCTGATGTGGGGGCAACACTCATCATTCCTCCTCTGAAGAAATCTGCTCAGCTCAGCGCGGAGGACACGCGTAAGACCCAGCAGATTGCCCGTCTAAGGATTTTGGTAGAAAGGGCCATACGCAGAGTGAAGGAGTACCACATCTGGGATGGACTCGTTCCTCTGGCTATGACCGGTTCAGTCAATCAGCTGTGGAGTATCTGTTGCATCATGTCCAACTACATGGGGCCTCTGGATGTCGAAGGGGACAAACCAGTCTGAAGCCTCCCATTCATTCATCAATAGGGTTACACAGTACACACCCTAACCGTTAGGGTGTGTAACCCTATTGATGAATGAATGGGCCAAACAATTTGCATGTGATCCTTTTTAGTATGATAAGTAGAGTGCATATAGCCTACTCCTACAGTGTTTTTGGCAGCAAATTTTGATTTTAGTTTTAAGTCAGTGTCTTGAATAGTTTTCATTTGTTTTAGTCACATTTTAGTCACCTGGAATGTTTTATTGTTGGTCTAGTTTTAGTTGACCAAATATCATAAGATTGTAGTAGACTAAATCTACAGTTGATTTAGTGTCAAGTGTAATCTAAAAACACATAATGACTCATACAGGGGAAAGGCCCTTCACATGTACAGTTTGTGGCAAGGGCTGCAGTCAAAAGGGTAGTCTAAAAGTACACATGAGGACTCATACAGGGGAAACCCCCTTTAGGTGTACAGTTTGTGGCAAGGGCTGTATTCATAATATGGCATTACAAATACACATGACTCATACAGGGGAAAAACCATTTAAGTGTACAGTTTGTGAAAAAGGCTTTAATCAGAATTGCAATCTAAAAACACACATGTGTCAAAGAGGAAAAAGCTGTTAAATGAGTGTTCTTCAAATAAGGCATTATGTTGACACGTAATGTAAATTATTCAGTTTAGTCCAGCTATATACATTAAACATGATGGACTATATCAATTATTTTAATCAATTTTCAACTTGCATAATGACCTGCTGATATTGATATAACTGAGAAGCAGTGTTTTCCGACATTCTTCAGCAATTACAATGTCACATTAATATCCACGGACTAGTGGTGCAATTGTAACTTGTCTGTGTTGAAATGTGTTGTTTGGACTAACATATTATCATAGTGTATTTCAATTACTTATTTTGATTATATGTTTAGATTCTATGTATTATGCTGTCTTCATAAAATTGTAACAGAAGATATTTACTCTGTAAATTTATTTTTCAAATAAAGGATTGACAGCTACACATCTTTTGTGTGTTCATTACATAAAGGTCATCACACAGAACAATGAGAACATGCATCTGAAAAACCTTTCAGTTCTGAGATCTGAAAAGACAAATAATCATTAAGCGGAACTGCAAGAATATGTAAATATATAAAACTAGAACTGCACTCTGACGAGTGCCTACTTGCTTGTTGCACACAAGTAGGCCATAAGTGCACAAGCAGAGCACGCAAGTACTGTCAAATCTCAGCTTCTCTGTGAAAGAACGTTTGAATTATTAGGTTTAGCTATTTGCTACGTACCTAGTTTTGAGGTAAAAAAAAGTAGTGTGTAGTATGGTAAACGTAAAAGAGTAAGTAAAGTATATATACAATATATTATCAGGCCGATAATTATCGTGCATCGCCACTTTGTATTGAGTTTGTGGTTGCAATGTACTGCAATTCTGCAAACTGTTAATACATATTTCAATCAATCAATCTCCTTTTTACCGGCTTAAGAACACATCCATGTACACATTGAAGTAAAAATGATCAAGTTTCTCTCTCATTGATTGGATAATTTCTTCATCTCTGTAAATCCTTTCAACTGCATAGTCAGTGAGAGTGTCTGTGATGAAGTCACACCACTGAAGACCACTTAAGGCTAGCTGACCCTGAACTTGATGGTAGTATTTATGGCTCTTCTTAAGGTACAGCTTGCCGTTTACTGTGTTGAGGTGTTTAACTTGTGTCTGGTCTTCAACAGCACAACTTTTTACCTCAACCAGCCCAAATGGTGGTGTTCCCTGTGGATCGATGACTTTACCATCAGGGCTAGCTCCAAGGTGAGGTGCATCAGGGTGGATTATGATGCCACATTGTGTCACAGACACATCAAAGCAGTCTGCATATCTCCTCAGTATTTCTGGCTCCAGATCCAGACCTCTTTTCATTGCGGCTGTCTGAGGAGTTCCTTTGAGAATGCGGGCTGCCAAGGCTTTGGCGGAAGATTCCCCACGAACATGGGTGGCTTCTCTGAATCGGCTGGCTGTAAGACGAGGTTTGCGTATGTCGGTCCACAGCTGGCATTCGGACTGCTGGCGGGTTTCCTCTTCAATAGCAGCAGACAGATCCCATGACACCTGCAAGCTATCCAAGTGACATTGTTGCTTATAACTGGGCTGAAAAGCTATTGGAGATGTGTTGGTGAAACGGTAACCCTGTACAGGCAACTGTGGAAACTTGGGACCATCAGGGTGTTTAATGATGTCTCTACTAATTTCAGTAGGGCACTGATAGGACAGGACAGACCCAAATGGCACTTGGCCAAACTTTGAGTCCACCATCTTTAAGTCCTTTAGACCATGCAGCACTTTACAAATTCCCAGTTGTGGACGCAGATGTTTTAATTTCTCCCCGCTTGCCATGACGTGTGGAACTGGAAGAGGCCCTGACAGGAAATAAAAAGGAGAACCGTCAAATTTTGATTTAATTATGACACCTGCCTTTTCACGATATCTGATTGCTTTAAACAACGTTAAACTCACTTTGCCACTCGATTTTCCATTGACATGCGAGATACCCTCTATATCATGGCACAGACCTTGATAAAAAATAGCAAGGTCTGTCTGGCAAAAATTGCCGATCTACAAGCTCAAAACGCGTCGCAGTGCAACACATTTTTATTTAATTTCAAATGCATTTAGTTATACTTTATACTGTCAACTTTATGAACTAAATACAAAACATTGGACATAAAAAAAAAGACAATTACATTGTAATACTAGTCATTAAGCTACTAATATAGACTGAAGAAGTAATTAGAACTAGAAGTAATTCAATCGGGTCATGTTTGCATGTTTGGAATTATAACAGCTGAAATCAATAATATATCAGTATTCTGATATTAACCTGTGGGCCATATTAAGTGAAGGTGGCGGCCCGAGGGGCACATACGGCCCTGTACGTATGTGGCCCCCGTGCCGCTAGTTGCCTACGTATGATATAATACCTAAGAAGTTCAGAAGGACTTGTTTGTGAGTGTAATCATAAAGTCCCAAAGAAATGGGTATCTAATGTATGTTGGTTAGCGGTCATACATACCAGTAAATGCCTGGTACAGTGTGCACTTAACACCAGTCCTGACCCTATCTTTCTTCTTTGGCACTGGTTTACGCACCACCACTTCATTAGTTGCCTCTGGTGCAATCCCCTGTGATAAAATAAAGATGAATAATGAATTGACAAGACACAAAACAATAGAATTGTTGAACTTGTTCAACATAAAAAAACATTAATATCTGACCTGTGTCCGCGGCCGGTGCCAGGTTTGCAGAGAGCTGGTACAGGCCAGAGGTAACGGTACCGATTTGGCTCGTAAGGTACTACATAGGCAAATAAAAATTAGAATATTGTGGAAACGTTTTTCTCCACGTAATTAAACCTACCTACATGCATTACAGAAAAAAATAACTTTACCATTATGCTTTTTTGTGACGTACCTGTAGTGTGCGGTTTGAAAGAGAAGGGCCACTATATGGTTACATAATGCCTTCCCAGCAGCACATGAGCAAGAAGTGCTCTCCAGTTCCACAGGAACCTTTTCTGAATGAAGTGTGATCTGTTAATAGGAAAAAAACAATGAGCGTTGTTGCTGTAACACGTTACATTTACACTTCTACAAACAGCAAAGGAAAATAAAAACAGTTCAATCTCAAGTGGATGCATGCCAGTGTCCACAGAAAGAGAGAGAGAGAAAGAAAGAGAGATTTTCTGCCTTTAGATGGACAGGACACATGCAGAGAGACATGCAGTAAAAAAAAGGACTCACAATGCACTGTCAGGCTACTTTAGAGCCTAGGGTGCCCGGACCACTAAGCCAACATGGTCAAATGTATTTTGATCAAACAGAGTCTTTCTCAGTCTTTCATTTGTCCACAAAAAAAACAATCTTTTGTTTTTAAAGATATGTCACTCTGACACTGTAACATAGGTTTTTGGAGTTTCACTACAGAAATCACTGACAGACTGAGAAACACACTGAAGTATATGCAACTTAGTGGGAACTATACACTGTAGTCATCTGCAACCGCAGGAAAACCATCCGACTGCAACTGCAGGATGAACCGCATTACAACTATTCATTTTGATAAACCTGAAGGTAGTGAGCCTCATCATTTTTCCTCATTGAACGGTGACTTCGTCCTCTCACCGTCACAGCATGAGCAACTACGTTAGACACTGTGTTTCATTGTTTGGGAAGAAGTGTGCAAGATAAACCATGCATATTAATGAATTATTATATTTCATGATACAGAATGAGATTATGTACTTCTCAAAGTGGTTTGGTTGTCCCCAAAATAATGAATATAGCATTCAAATCTGCTATAAACCTCATCTCAGTGCGGTGAGCTTGTAGATCTGCTCTTTAAAAAAGAATAATTCAACTCTTACAATAGTGAACAATTTTTAATTATGACAAAAGTTTACACAAATCTTTTCCCTCTGCAGGGTCTCTGGCACAAAACCTATTCAGATAGGGGTCCACACACATTTATGTGGCTAATACGTTACGTTACGTATCAAAAGAATATGTTGTGCTGATGTTTTACTAACAAAGACAAAAGCACTTTACCTTCATAATCAAACAGATACTGTTCAATGAAGAACTTGTACCCCTTTTCCCGTTTGGAAGATGGTGTGTCTGAAAACTGAGCAGCAAGCCTTTCAACATCATTGAACCGCATTTTTGGCAGGTGGGCAAGAGATTTTGTGAATTCCATACCCTGAAATTAGCAAAATAATTAATAATGATACACATGGAAATGGTTTAAATTAAGAGCTTTGATCAAGTCAGTAATTTAGTGTAATGATGGATATCCACTGAGGATTGATGTCTATCAAATAATTGATATATAAAATAAATACAATTGTATTTTCGTGAAACATCATAGCCTACTTGTCTATCTATATGAAACAGATTATGTGCCCATTGAATCTTATTTCAAAGGGATTCACCTCTGTTAAAAATGTAAGGCTAATTTGTATACAGAGTTCGATACACACTGAATGGATGATAGTGTGTCATAGTGTGAGATTGATTTAATACTGTATTAAGCAGAAATGTAAACAGCACGATCGAGTCACATAAAATGATAACACAAAAAGTCCTGAGGGCTAAATAAACACCAATGATTAGTTTGCATCATGTGGGGTTACAATTAAATTCAACAGTTAAAGGATTTCTAGTTATAAAACAAAACGGACTCCCTGCCGTTTATTTAAAAAAAGAAATCAACCCAAATGAGCATAAATTAACTGATAAACACAGGCTAACAGCAGCCGCAACAGCATTAGCATTGATACTTACAAGTTACAAGCACATCCAAACAAGACATTTAAGGCAATTCCAAAATGGTAAAGTATAAAAGACGGATACCATTATCAAGACAAAAAGATGGTAAAACTGAAAACAGTATTAATGTTAACTTTACCTTTCGGAATGAAACGATATTGGCCTCTTAAAGTCTGTAAAATTGCATGTATCTCTATGGGCGAAATATGCCGCTCCCCTGTAAACTCAAACCCGGACGTGAACCGGAAGTTGTCGAACGTCATCGTGAATAAGGTGTATTGGATGGCCTTTACACAGATAGATCAGATAGAGATGAAAAAGTATTTTCAAAAAAGTCTTTTCAAAAGTATTTTCAAAAAAGTATTTTCAAAAAAGTATTTTCAAAAAAGTATTTTCAAAAAATATTTTCAAAAAAATGAAAAAAATTTAAAAAAAATGAAAAAATAAAAAAAAATAAAAAAATAAAAAAAAAATTAAAAAAATTAAAAAAATGAAAAAAAATGAAAAAAAATTTAAAAAAATGAAAAAATTGAAAAAAATTAAAAAAATTGAAAAAAATGAAAAAAAATGAAAAAAATGAAAACTTAAAAATTTTTTTTTTCTTTTTTACTTAAAAAGAAAAAACTTCAATTTTTTAGATTTTTTTTTTTTTTTTTACATTTAAAGAAAAACTTTAAAAACACTTCTACAACTTCCACATACTTTATTCTGCTTAAACTATAGTTTTTACACATTTTCATACTTTTTTTAACTTTTACCTCAGCTTTAATGCATTTTCTACTTTTCTTTACAATATGCTACAGTCCCGAAATTTTGATTATAGATTTAGAACACCAATGGTAACACCATTACTCCGGTCCCCGAGTTTCAAACTTGACACGGCAATAACTTTATACAAAGCATTTTACGCGAGCCCACGCAGTTTCTACAGGAACTGCTTTCTAGTTTAACTTAAACGCCCAATGCATTCTCTATGGCAATAGCACAAACTTTGGCATGCTACTAGTCCTACATACTTAAACCTACCAACCCCATTCTAGCCTACTTAGGTTCATCTTACGGTGGACATGTTTGCCTGAAAAGGAATCTTTGAAAGGTGTCATCGTTTTAGAAATATAGTGCTTTCAAATTTGAGACTTTTAACATGGGGCTCAATGGCAGATTTTGGCACGTCAAAAAATCACTTTCACCTAGAAACTCCATTCACACTTTTTATTATTCAGCTTACTGTGGAGACACATGCTGGAACTTTTTACTTTGAAATGTTTTGTCGTTTCTGAGTTATTTAACTTAAACGCCCAATGCATTCTCTATGGCAATAGCACAAACGTTGGCATGCTACTAGTCCTACATACTTAAACCTACCAACCCCATTCTAGCCTACTTAGGTTCATCTTACGGTGGACATGTTTGCCTGAAAAGGAATCTTTGAAAGGTGTCATCGTTTTAGAAATATAGTGCTTTCAAATTTGAGACTTTTAACATGGGGCTCAATGGCAGATTTTGGCACGTCAAAAAATCACTTTCACCTAGAAACTCCATTCACACTTTTTATTATTCAGCTTACTGTGGAGACACATGCTGGAACTTTTTACTTTGAAATGTTTTGTCGTTTCTGAGTTATTTAACTTAAACGCCCAATGCATTCTCTATGGCAATAGCACAAACGTTGGCATGCTACTAGTCCTACATACTTAAACCTACCAACCCCATTCTAGCCTACTTAGGTTCATCTTACGGTGGACATGTTTGCCTGAAAAGGAATCTTTGAAAGGTGTCATCGTTTTAGAAATATAGTGCTTTCAAATTTGAGACTTTTAACATGGGGCTCAATGGCAGATTTTGGCACGTCAAAAAATCACTTTCACCTAGAAACTCCATTCACACTTTTTATTATTCAGCTTACTGTGGAGACACATGCTGGAACTTTTTACTTTGAAATGTTTTGTCGTTTCTGAGTTATTTAACTTAAACGCCCAATGCATTCTCTATGGCAATAGCACAAACGTTGGCATGCTACTAGTCCTACATACTTAAACCTACCAACCCCATTCTAGCCTACTTAGGTTCATCTTACGGTGGACATGTTTGCCTGAAAAGGAATCTTTGAAAGGTGTCATCGTTTTAGAAATATAGTGCTTTCAAATTTGAGACTTTTAACATGGGGCTCAATGGCAGATTTTGGCACGTCAAAAAATCACTTTCACCTAGAAACTCCATTCACACTTTTTATTATTCAGCTTACTGTGGAGACACATGCTGGAACTTTTTACTTTGAAATGTTTTGTCGTTTCTGAGTTATTTAACTTAAACGCCCAATGCATTCTCTATGGCAATAGCACAAACGTTGGCATGCTACTAGTCCTACATACTTAAACCTACCAACCCCATTCTAGCCTACTTAGGTTCATCTTACGGTGGACATGTTTGCCTGAAAAGGAATCTTTGAAAGGTGTCATCGTTTTAGAAATATAGTGCTTTCAAATTTGAGACTTTTAACATGGGGCTCAATGGCAGATTTTGGCACGTCAAAAAATCACTTTCACCTAGAAACTCCATTCACACTTTTTATTATTCAGCTTACTGTGGAGACACATGCTGGAACTTTTTACTTTGAAATGTTTTGTCGTTTCTGAGTTATTTAACTTAAACGCCCAATGCATTCTCTATGGCAATAGCACAAACGTTGGCATGCTACTAGTCCTACATACTTAAACCTACCAACCCCATTCTAGCCTACTTAGGTTCATCTTACGGTGGACATGTTTGCCTGAAAAGGAATCTTTGAAAGGTGTCATCGTTTTAGAAATATAGTGCTTTCAAATTTGAGACTTTTAACATGGGGCTCAATGGCAGATTTTGGCACGTCAAAAAATCACTTTCACCTAGAAACTCCATTCACACTTTTTATTATTCAGCTTACTGTGGAGACACATGCTGGAACTTTTTACTTTGAAATGTTTTGTCGTTTCTGAGTTATTTAACTTAAACGCCCAATGCATTCTCTATGGCAATAGCACAAACGTTGGCATGCTACTAGTCCTACATACTTAAACCTACCAACCCCATTCTAGCCTACTTAGGTTCATCTTACGGTGGACATGTTTGCCTGAAAAGGAATCTTTGAAAGGTGTCATCGTTTTAGAAATATAGTGCTTTCAAATTTGAGACTTTTAACATGGGGCTCAATGGCAGATTTTGGCACGTCAAAAAATCACTTTCACCTAGAAACTCCATTCACACTTTCTATTATTCAGCTTACTGTGGAGACACATGCTGGAACTTTTTACTTTGAAATGTTTTGTCGTTTCTGAGTTATTTAACTTAAACGCCCAATGCATTCTCTATGGCAATAGCACAAACTTTGGCATGCTACTAGTCCTACATACTTAAACCTACCAACCCCATTCTAGCCTACTTAGGTTCATCTTACGGTGGACATGTTTGCCTGAAAAGGAATCTTTGAAAGGTGTCATCGTTTTAGAAATATAGTGCTTTCAAATTTGAGACTTTTAACATGGGGCTCAATGGCAGATTTTGGCACGTCAAAAAATCACTTTCACCTAGAAACTCCATTCACACTTTTTATTATTCAGCTTACTGTGGAGACACATGCTGGAACTTTTTACTTTGAAATGTTTTGTCGTTTCTGAGTTATTTAACTTAAACGCCCAATGCATTCTCTATGGCAATAGCACAAACTTTGGCATGCTACTAGTCCTACATACTTAAACCTACCAACCCCATTCTAGCCTACTTAGGTTCATCTTACGGTGGACATGTTTGCCTGAAAAGGAATCTTTGAAAGGTGTCATCGTTTTAGAAATATAGTGCTTTCAAATTTGAGACTTTTAACATGGGGCTCAATGGCAGATTTTGGCACGTCAAAAAATCACTTTCACCTAGAAACTCCATTCACACTTTTTATTATTCAGCTTACTGTGGAGACACATGCTGGAACTTTTTACTTTGAAATGTTTTGTCGTTTCTGAGTTATTTAACTTAAACGCCCAATGCATTCTCTATGGCAATAGCACAAACTTTGGCATGCTACTAGTCCTACATACTTAAACCTACCAACCCCATTCTAGCCTACTTAGGTTCATCTTACGGTGGACATGTTTGCCTGAAAAGGAATCTTTGAAAGGTGTCATCGTTTTAGAAATATAGTGCTTTCAAATTTGAGACTTTTAACATGGGGCTCAATGGCAGATTTTGGCACGTCAAAAAATCACTTTCACCTAGAAACTCCATTCACACTTTTTATTATTCAGCTTACTGTGGAGACACATGCTGGAACTTTTTACTTTGAAATGTTTTGTCGTTTCTGAGTTATTTAACTTAAACGCCCAATGCATTCTCTATGGCAATAGCACAAACGTTGGCATGCTACTAGTCCTACATACTTAAACCTACCAACCCCATTCTAGCCTACTTAGGTTCATCTTACGGTGGACATGTTTGCCTGAAAAGGAATCTTTGAAAGGTGTCATCGTTTTAGAAATATAGTGCTTTCAAATTTGAGACTTTTAACATGGGGCTCAATGGCAGATTTTGGCACGTCAAAAAATCACTTTCACCTAGAAACTCCATTCACACTTTTTATTATTCAGCTTACTGTGGAGACACATGCTGGAACTTTTTACTTTGAAATGTTTTGTCGTTTCTGAGTTATTTAACTTAAACGCCCAATGCATTCTCTATGGCAATAGCACAAACGTTGGCATGCTACTAGTCCTACATACTTAAACCTACCAACCCCATTCTAGCCTACTTAGGTTCATCTTACGGTGGACATGTTTGCCTGAAAAGGAATCTTTGAAAGGTGTCATCGTTTTAGAAATATAGTGCTTTCAAATTTGAGACTTTTAACATGGGGCTCAATGGCAGATTTTGGCACGTCAAAAAATCACTTTCACCTAGAAACTCCATTCACACTTTTTATTATTCAGCTTACTGTGGAGACACATGCTGGAACTTTTTACTTTGAAATGTTTTGTCGTTTCTGAGTTATTTAACTTAAACGCCCAATGCATTCTCTATGGCAATAGCACAAACTTTGGCATGCTACTAGTCCTACATACTTAAACCTACCAACCCCATTCTAGCCTACTTAGGTTCATCTTACGGTGGACATGTTTGCCTGAAAAGGAATCTTTGAAAGGTGTCATCGTTTTAGAAATATAGTGCTTTCAAATTTGAGACTTTTAACATGGGGCTCAATGGCAGATTTTGGCACGTCAAAAAATCACTTTCACCTAGAAACTCCATTCACACTTTTTATTATTCAGCTTACTGTGGAGACACATGCTGGAACTTTTTACTTTGAAATGATTTGTCGTTTCTGAGTTATTTAACTTAAACGCCCAATGCATTCTCTATGGCAATAGCACAAACTTTGGCATGCTACTAGTCCTACATACTTAAACCTACCAACCCCATTCTAGCCTACTTAGGTTCATCTTACGGTGGACATGTTTGCCTGAAAAGGAATCTTTGAAAGGTGTCATCGTTTTAGAAATATAGTGCTTTCAAATTTGAGACTTTTAACATGGGGCTCAATGGCAGATTTTGGCACGTCAAAAAATCACTTTCACCTAGAAACTCCATTCACACTTTTTATTATTCAGCTTACTGTGGAGACACATGCTGGAACTTTTTACTTTGAAATGTTTTGTCGTTTCTGAGTTATTTAACTTAAACGCCCAATGCATTCTCTATGGCAATAGCACAAACTTTGGCATGCTACTAGTCCTACATACTTAAACCTACCAACCCCATTCTAGCCTACTTAGGTTCATCTTACGGTGGACATGTTTGCCTGAAAAGGAATCTTTGAAAGGTGTCATCGTTTTAGAAATATAGTGCTTTCAAATTTGAGACTTTTAACATGGGGCTCAATGGCAGATTTTGGCACGTCAAAAAATCACTTTCACCTAGAAACTCCATTCACACTTTTTATTATTCAGCTTACTGTGGAGACACATGCTGGAACTTTTTACTTTGAAATGTTTTGTCGTTTCTGAGTTATTTAACTTAAACGCCCAATGCATTCTCTATGGCAATAGCACAAACTTTGGCATGCTACTAGTCCTACATACTTAAACCTACCAACCCCATTCTAGCCTACTTAGGTTCATCTTACGGTGGACATGTTTGCCTGAAAAGGAATCTTTGAAAGGTGTCATCGTTTTAGAAATATAGTGCTTTCAAATTTGAGACTTTTAACATGGGGCTCAATGGCAGATTTTGGCACGTCAAAAAATCACTTTCACCTAGAAACTCCATTCACACTTTTTATTATTCAGCTTACTGTGGAGACACATGCTGGAACTTTTTACTTTGAAATGTTTTGTCGTTTCTGAGTTATTTAACTTAAACGCCCAATGCATTCTCTATGGCAATAGCACAAACTTTGGCATGCTACTAGTCCTACATACTTAAACCTACCAACCCCATTCTAGCCTACTTAGGTTCATCTTACGGTGGACATGTTTGCCTGAAAAGGAATCTTTGAAAGGTGTCATCGTTTTAGAAATATAGTGCTTTCAAATTTGAGACTTTTAACATGGGGCTCAATGGCAGATTTTGGCACGTCAAAAAATCACTTTCACCTAGAAACTCCATTCACACTTTTTATTATTCAGCTTACTGTGGAGACACATGCTGGAACTTTTTACTTTGAAATGTTTTGTCGTTTCTGAGTTATTTAACTTAAACGCCCAATGCATTCTCTATGGCAATAGCACAAACTTTGGCATGCTACTAGTCCTACATACTTAAACCTACCAACCCCATTCTAGCCTACTTAGGTTCATCTTACGGTGGACATGTTTGCCTGAAAAGGAATCTTTGAAAGGTGTCATCGTTTTAGAAATATAGTGCTTTCAAATTTGAGACTTTTAACATGGGGCTCAATGGCAGATTTTGGCACGTCAAAAAATCACTTTCACCTAGAAACTCCATTCACACTTTTTATTATTCAGCTTACTGTGGAGACACATGCTGGAACTTTTTACTTTGAAATGTTTTGTCGTTTCTGAGTTATTTAACTTAAACGCCCAATGCATTCTCTATGGCAATAGCACAAACTTTGGCATGCTACTAGTCCTACATACTTAAACCTACCAACCCCATTCTAGCCTACTTAGGTTCATCTTACGGTGGACATGTTTGCCTGAAAAGGAATCTTTGAAAGGTGTCATCGTTTTAGAAATATAGTGCTTTCAAATTTGAGACTTTTAACATGGGGCTCAATGGCAGATTTTGGCACGTCAAAAAATCACTTTCACCTAGAAACTCCATTCACACTTTTTATTATTCAGCTTACTGTGGAGACACATGCTGGAACTTTTTACTTTGAAATGTTTTGTCGTTTCTGAGTTATTTAACTTAAACGCCCAATGCATTCTCTATGGCAATAGCACAAACTTTGGCATGCTACTAGTCCTACATACTTAAACCTACCAACCCCATTCTAGCCTACTTAGGTTCATCTTACGGTGGACATGTTTGCCTGAAAAGGAATCTTTGAAAGGTGTCATCGTTTTAGAAATATAGTGCTTTCAAATTTGAGACTTTTAACATGGGGCTCAATGGCAGATTTTGGCACGTCAAAAAATCACTTTCACCTAGAAACTCCATTCACACTTTTTATTATTCAGCTTACTGTGGAGACACATGCTGGAACTTTTTACTTTGAAATGTTTTGTCGTTTCTGAGTTATTTAACTTAAACGCCCAATGCATTCTCTATGGCAATAGCACAAACTTTGGCATGCTACTAGTCCTACATACTTAAACCTACCAACCCCATTCTAGCCTACTTAGGTTCATCTTACGGTGGACATGTTTGCCTGAAAAGGAATCTTTGAAAGGTGTCATCGTTTTAGAAATATAGTGCTTTCAAATTTGAGACTTTTAACATGGGGCTCAATGGCAGATTTTGGCACGTCAAAAAATCACTTTCACCTAGAAACTCCATTCACACTTTTTATTATTCAGCTTACTGTGGAGACACATGCTGGAACTTTTTACTTTGAAATGTTTTGTCGTTTCTGAGTTATTTAACTTAAACGCCCAATGCATTCTCTATGGCAATAGCACAAACTTTGGCATGCTACTAGTCCTACATACTTAAACCTACCAACCCCATTCTAGCCTACTTAGGTTCATCTTACGGTGGACATGTTTGCCTGAAAAGGAATCTTTGAAAGGTGTCATCGTTTTAGAAATATAGTGCTTTCAAATTTGAGACTTTTAACATGGGGCTCAATGGCAGATTTTGGCACGTCAAAAAATCACTTTCACCTAGAAACTCCATTCACACTTTTTATTATTCAGCTTACTGTGGAGACACATGCTGGAACTTTTTACTTTGAAATGTTTTGTCGTTTCTGAGTTATTTAACTTAAACGCCCAATGCATTCTCTATGGCAATAGCACAAACTTTGGCATGCTACTAGTCCTACATACTTAAACCTACCAACCCCATTCTAGCCTACTTAGGTTCATCTTACGGTGGACATGTTTGCCTGAAAAGGAATCTTTGAAAGGTGTCATCGTTTTAGAAATATAGTGCTTTCAAATTTGAGACTTTTAACATGGGGCTCAATGGCAGATTTTGGCACGTCAAAAAATCACTTTCACCTAGAAACTCCATTCACACTTTTTATTATTCAGCTTACTGTGGAGACACATGCTGGAACTTTTTACTTTGAAATGTTTTGTCGTTTCTGAGTTATTTAACTTAAACGCCCAATGCATTCTCTATGGCAATAGCACAAACTTTGGCATGCTACTAGTCCTACATACTTAAACCTACCAACCCCATTCTAGCCTACTTAGGTTCATCTTACGGTGGACATGTTTGCCTGAAAAGGAATCTTTGAAAGGTGTCATCGTTTTAGAAATATAGTGCTTTCAAATTTGAGACTTTTAACATGGGGCTCAATGGCAGATTTTGGCACGTCAAAAAATCACTTTCACCTAGAAACTCCATTCACACTTTTTATTATTCAGCTTACTGTGGAGACACATGCTGGAACTTTTTACTTTGAAATGTTTTGTCGTTTCTGAGTTATTTAACTTAAACGCCCAATGCATTCTCTATGGCAATAGCACAAACTTTGGCATGCTACTAGTCCTACATACTTAAACCTACCAACCCCATTCTAGCCTACTTAGGTTCATCTTACGGTGGACATGTTTGCCTGAAAAGGAATCTTTGAAAGGTGTCATCGTTTTAGAAATATAGTGCTTTCAAATTTGAGACTTTTAACATGGGGCTCAATGGCAGATTTTGGCACGTCAAAAAATCACTTTCACCTAGAAACTCCATTCACACTTTTTATTATTCAGCTTACTGTGGAGACACATGCTGGAACTTTTTACTTTGAAATGTTTTGTCGTTTCTGAGTTATTTAACTTAAACGCCCAATGCATTCTCTATGGCAATAGCACAAACTTTGGCATGCTACTAGTCCTACATACTTAAACCTACCAACCCCATTCTAGCCTACTTAGGTTCATCTTACGGTGGACATGTTTGCCTGAAAAGGAATCTTTGAAAGGTGTCATCGTTTTAGAAATATAGTGCTTTCAAATTTGAGACTTTTAACATGGGGCTCAATGGCAGATTTTGGCACGTCAAAAAATCACTTTCACCTAGAAACTCCATTCACACTTTTTATTATTCAGCTTACTGTGGAGACACATGCTGGAACTTTTTACTTTGAAATGTTTTGTCGTTTCTGAGTTATTTAACTTAAACGCCCAATGCATTCTCTATGGCAATAGCACAAACTTTGGCATGCTACTAGTCCTACATACTTAAACCTACCAACCCCATTCTAGCCTACTTAGGTTCATCTTACGGTGGACATGTTTGCCTGAAAAGGAATCTTTGAAAGGTGTCATCGTTTTAGAAATATAGTGCTTTCAAATTTGAGACTTTTAACATGGGGCTCAATGGCAGATTTTGGCACGTCAAAAAATCACTTTCACCTAGAAACTCCATTCACACTTTTTATTATTCAGCTTACTGTGGAGACACATGCTGGAACTTTTTACTTTGAAATGTTTTGTCGTTTCTGAGTTATTTAACTTAAACGCCCAATGCATTCTCTATGGCAATAGCACAAACTTTGGCATGCTACTAGTCCTACATACTTAAACCTACCAACCCCATTCTAGCCTACTTAGGTTCATCTTACGGTGGACATGTTTGCCTGAAAAGGAATCTTTGAAAGGTGTCATCGTTTTAGAAATATAGTGCTTTCAAATTTGAGACTTTTAACATGGGGCTCAATGGCAGATTTTGGCACGTCAAAAAATCACTTTCACCTAGAAACTCCATTCACACTTTTTATTATTCAGCTTACTGTGGAGACACATGCTGGAACTTTTTACTTTGAAATGTTTTGTCGTTTCTGAGTTATTTAACTTAAACGCCCAATGCATTCTCTATGGCAATAGCACAAACTTTGGCATGCTACTAGTCCTACATACTTAAACCTACCAACCCCATTCTAGCCTACTTAGGTTCATCTTACGGTGGACATGTTTGCCTGAAAAGGAATCTTTGAAAGGTGTCATCGTTTTAGAAATATAGTGCTTTCAAATTTGAGACTTTTAACATGGGGCTCAATGGCAGATTTTGGCACGTCAAAAAATCACTTTCACCTAGAAACTCCATTCACACTTTTTATTATTCAGCTTACTGTGGAGACACATGCTGGAACTTTTTACTTTGAAATGTTTTGTCGTTTCTGAGTTATTTAACTTAAACGCCCAATGCATTCTCTATGGCAATAGCACAAACTTTGGCATGCTACTAGTCCTACATACTTAAACCTACCAACCCCATTCTAGCCTACTTAGGTTCATCTTACGGTGGACATGTTTGCCTGAAAAGGAATCTTTGAAAGGTGTCATCGTTTTAGAAATATAGTGCTTTCAAATTTGAGACTTTTAACATGGGGCTCAATGGCAGATTTTGGCACGTCAAAAAATCACTTTCACCTAGAAACTCCATTCACACTTTTTATTATTCAGCTTACTGTGGAGACACATGCTGGAACTTTTTACTTTGAAATGTTTTGTCGTTTCTGAGTTATTTAACTTAAACGCCCAATGCATTCTCTATGGCAATAGCACAAACTTTGGCATGCTACTAGTCCTACATACTTAAACCTACCAACCCCATTCTAGCCTACTTAGGTTCATCTTACGGTGGACATGTTTGCCTGAAAAGGAATCTTTGAAAGGTGTCATCGTTTTAGAAATATAGTGCTTTCAAATTTGAGACTTTTAACATGGGGCTCAATGGCAGATTTTGGCACGTCAAAAAATCACTTTCACCTAGAAACTCCATTCACACTTTTTATTATTCAGCTTACTGTGGAGACACATGCTGGAACTTTTTACTTTGAAATGTTTTGTCGTTTCTGAGTTATTTAACTTAAACGCCCAATGCATTCTCTATGGCAATAGCACAAACTTTGGCATGCTACTAGTCCTACATACTTAAACCTACCAACCCCATTCTAGCCTACTTAGGTTCATCTTACGGTGGACATGTTTGCCTGAAAAGGAATCTTTGAAAGGTGTCATCGTTTTAGAAATATAGTGCTTTCAAATTTGAGACTTTTAACATGGGGCTCAATGGCAGATTTTGGCACGTCAAAAAATCACTTTCACCTAGAAACTCCATTCACACTTTTTATTATTCAGCTTACTGTGGAGACACATGCTGGAACTTTTTACTTTGAAATGTTTTGTCGTTTCTGAGTTATTTAACTTAAACGCCCAATGCATTCTCTATGGCAATAGCACAAACTTTGGCATGCTACTAGTCCTACATACTTAAACCTACCAACCCCATTCTAGCCTACTTAGGTTCATCTTACGGTGGACATGTTTGCCTGAAAAGGAATCTTTGAAAGGTGTCATCGTTTTAGAAATATAGTGCTTTCAAATTTGAGACTTTTAACATGGGGCTCAATGGCAGATTTTGGCACGTCAAAAAATCACTTTCACCTAGAAACTCCATTCACACTTTTTATTATTCAGCTTACTGTGGAGACACATGCTGGAACTTTTTACTTTGAAATGTTTTGTCGTTTCTGAGTTATTTAACTTAAACGCCCAATGCATTCTCTATGGCAATAGCACAAACGTTGGCATGCTACTAGTCCTACATACTTAAACCTACCAACCCCATTCTAGCCTACTTAGGTTCATCTTACGGTGGACATGTTTGCCTGAAAAGGAATCTTTGAAAGGTGTCATCGTTTTAGAAATATAGTGCTTTCAAATTTGAGACTTTTAACATGGGGCTCAATGGCAGATTTTGGCACGTCAAAAAATCACTTTCACCTAGAAACTCCATTCACACTTTTTATTATTCAGCTTACTGTGGAGACACATGCTGGAACTTTTTACTTTGAAATGTTTTGTCGTTTCTGAGTTATTTAACTTAAACGCCCAATGCATTCTCTATGGCAATAGCACAAACTTTGGCATGCTACTAGTCCTACATACTTAAACCTACCAACCCCATTCTAGCCTACTTAGGTTCATCTTACGGTGGACATGTTTGCCTGAAAAGGAATCTTTGAAAGGTGTCATCGTTTTAGAAATATAGTGCTTTCAAATTTGAGACTTTTAACATGGGGCTCAATGGCAGATTTTGGCACGTCAAAAAATCACTTTCACCTAGAAACTCCATTCACACTTTTTATTATTCAGCTTACTGTGGAGACACATGCTGGAACTTTTTACTTTGAAATGTTTTGTCGTTTCTGAGTTATTTAACTTAAACGCCCAATGCATTCTCTATGGCAATAGCACAAACTTTGGCATGCTACTAGTCCTACATACTTAAACCTACCAACCCCATTCTAGCCTACTTAGGTTCATCTTACGGTGGACATGTTTGCCTGAAAAGGAATCTTTGAAAGGTGTCATCGTTTTAGAAATATAGTGCTTTCAAATTTGAGACTTTTAACATGGGGCTCAATGGCAGATTTTGGCACGTCAAAAAATCACTTTCACCTAGAAACTCCATTCACACTTTTTATTATTCAGCTTACTGTGGAGACACATGCTGGAACTTTTTACTTTGAAATGTTTTGTCGTTTCTGAGTTATTTAACTTAAACGCCCAATGCATTCTCTATGGCAATAGCACAAACTTTGGCATGCTACTAGTCCTACATACTTAAACCTACCAACCCCATTCTAGCCTACTTAGGTTCATCTTACGGTGGACATGTTTGCCTGAAAAGGAATCTTTGAAAGGTGTCATCGTTTTAGAAATATAGTGCTTTCAAATTTGAGACTTTTAACATGGGGCTCAATGGCAGATTTTGGCACGTCAAAAAATCACTTTCACCTAGAAACTCCATTCACACTTTTTATTATTCAGCTTACTGTGGAGACACATGCTGGAACTTTTTACTTTGAAATGTTTTGTCGTTTCTGAGTTATTTAACTTAAACGCCCAATGCATTCTCTATGGCAATAGCACAAACTTTGGCATGCTACTAGTCCTACATACTTAAACCTACCAACCCCATTCTAGCCTACTTAGGTTCATCTTACGGTGGACATGTTTGCCTGAAAAGGAATCTTTGAAAGGTGTCATCGTTTTAGAAATATAGTGCTTTCAAATTTGAGACTTTTAACATGGGGCTCAATGGCAGATTTTGGCACGTCAAAAAATCACTTTCACCTAGAAACTCCATTCACACTTTTTATTATTCAGCTTACTGTGGAGACACATGCTGGAACTTTTTACTTTGAAATGTTTTGTCGTTTCTGAGTTATTTAACTTAAACGCCCAATGCATTCTCTATGGCAATAGCACAAACTTTGGCATGCTACTAGTCCTACATACTTAAACCTACCAACCCCATTCTAGCCTACTTAGGTTCATCTTACGGTGGACATGTTTGCCTGAAAAGGAATCTTTGAAAGGTGTCATCGTTTTAGAAATATAGTGCTTTCAAATTTGAGACTTTTAACATGGGGCTCAATGGCAGATTTTGGCACGTCAAAAAATCACTTTCACCTAGAAACTCCATTCACACTTTTTATTATTCAGCTTACTGTGGAGACACATGCTGGAACTTTTTACTTTGAAATGTTTTGTCGTTTCTGAGTTATTTAACTTAAACGCCCAATGCATTCTCTATGGCAATAGCACAAACTTTGGCATGCTACTAGTCCTACATACTTAAACCTACCAACCCCATTCTAGCCTACTTAGGTTCATCTTACGGTGGACATGTTTGCCTGAAAAGGAATCTTTGAAAGGTGTCATCGTTTTAGAAATATAGTGCTTTCAAATTTGAGACTTTTAACATGGGGCTCAATGGCAGATTTTGGCACGTCAAAAAATCACTTTCACCTAGAAACTCCATTCACACTTTTTATTATTCAGCTTACTGTGGAGACACATGCTGGAACTTTTTACTTTGAAATGTTTTGTCGTTTCTGAGTTATTTAACTTAAACGCCCAATGCATTCTCTATGGCAATAGCACAAACTTTGGCATGCTACTAGTCCTACATACTTAAACCTACCAACCCCATTCTAGCCTACTTAGGTTCATCTTACGGTGGACATGTTTGCCTGAAAAGGAATCTTTGAAAGGTGTCATCGTTTTAGAAATATAGTGCTTTCAACTTTGAGACTTTTAACATGGGGCTCAATGGCAGATTTTGGCACGTCAAAAAATCACTTTCACCTAGAAACTCCATTCACACTTTTTATTATTCAGCTTACTGTGGAGACACATGCTGGAACTTTTTACTTTGAAATGTTTTGTCGTTTCTGAGTTATTTAACTTAAACGCCCAATGCATTCTCTATGGCAATAGCACAAACTTTGGCATGCTACTAGTCCTACATACTTAAACCTACCAACCCCATTCTAGCCTACTTAGGTTCATCTTACGGTGGACATGTTTGCCTGAAAAGGAATCTTTGAAAGGTGTCATCGTTTTAGAAATATAGTGCTTTCAAATTTGAGACTTTTAACATGGGGCTCAATGGCAGATTTTGGCACGTCAAAAAAATCACTTTCACCTAGAAACTCCATTCACACTTTTTATTATTCAGCTTACTGTGGAGACACATGCTGGAACTTTTTACTTTGAAATGTTTTGTCGTTTCTGAGTTATTTAACTTAAACGCCCAATGCATTCTCTATGGCAATAGCACAAACTTTGGCATGCTACTAGTCCTACATACTTAAACCTACCAACCCCATTCTAGCCTACTTAGGTTCATCTTACGGTGGACATGTTTGCCTGAAAAGGAATCTTTGAAAGGTGTCATCGTTTTAGAAATATAGTGCTTTCAAATTTGAGACTTTTAACATGGGGCTCAATGGCAGATTTTGGCACGTCAAAAAATCACTTTCACCTAGAAACTCCATTCACACTTTTTATTATTCAGCTTACTGTGGAGACACATGCTGGAACTTTTTCTTTGAAATGTTTTGTCGTTTCTGAGTTATTTAACTTAAACGCCCAATGCATTCTCTATGGCAATAGCACAAACTTTGGCATGCTACTAGTCCTACATACTTAAACCTACCAACCCCATTCTAGCCTACTTAGGTTCATCTTACGTTGGACATGTTTGCCTGAAAAGGAATATTTGAAAGGTGTCATCGTTTTAGATATATAGTGCTTTCAAATTTGAGACTTTTAACATGGGGCTCAATGGCAGATTTTGGCACGTCAAAAAATCACTTTCACCTAGAAACTCCATTCACACTTTTTATTATTCAGCTTACTGTGGAGACACATGCTGGAACTTTTTACTTTGAAATGTTTTGTCGTTTCTGAGTTATTTAACTTAAACGCCCAATGCATTCTCTATGGCAATAGCACAAACTTTGGCATGCTACTAGTCCTACATACTTAAACCTACCAACCCCATTCTAGCCTACTTAGGTTCATCTTACGGTGGACATGTTTGCCTGAAAAGGAATCTTTGAAAGGTGTCATCGTTTTAGAAATATAGTGCTTTCAAATTTGAGACTTTTAACATGGGGCTCAATGGCAGATTTTGGCACGTCAAAAAATCACTTTCACCTAGAAACTCCATTCACACTTTTTATTATTCAGCTTACTGTGGAGACACATGCTGGAACTTTTTACTTTGAAATGTTTTGTCGTTTCTGAGTTATTGTGGGCTCGCCACAGCGAGCACACACTAGTTACTCTCAGTTTATATTTATTTATTCCAATTTCCGCCACTTTTTTTGGCACCCTACTACTTCCACATACTTTATGCTAGAAATTTAGTTCAAACTTCAAACTGTTCAGCTCTTTGCAGTTATTATTGCTCCAATTAGAATTTTTACAAAGTTTTATACTTTTTATACTTTTTAACTTTTTAACTTTTTTTTACATTCTTTATAGTGAGAGTCGATGGAAAAAAGGTCCCATTTTTCACAGTTAACTTTTTTGAGCTCTTATTACTCCGTCATACTTTCACTTTGAAACTTCATTCAAACTTTATAATGTTCATCTATCTTTGAACTTTAATTGGTGAAAAAGTTGTTTTGAAAAAGTTTATACTTTTTAAAATATTTAACTTTATTTATAGTTTTTTCCTCCCATTGACAATGTATGGGATTTATCTCTAAATCAACCTCACTTTTGCAGCCTCATTACTCTGGCATACTTTGTCGTAGAAACGTGATTTAAACTTTAGAAAGCTCACACGACTCTGGACTTTTTCGTGGTTCAAACCGTATTCGAATACGTTAAACGGTTTTTCCGAAATCGCAGTTCAATCGCAGGCCGTTTCGCCTAATTAGTGCCAAGTTAGAGTGCAGGGCTTCTTTCACTAGAGTGCGTGAACAGAAAATCTTTCCTTGAAAATTTACCAAACAAATTGCCGTCCCGGCCAAGATATTCACTTTACACGCATGTCCTTTGGTCATTTTGTAGCCACACATGTCCTCTTTCACACAATGTGACCACCAAAACACAGAGACATACAGAATGTGAACTACGGCCTTTTAAGTGACACAAATACAGTCAATCTGCTCATTGACCTCCATAGTAAAATCCTTACGAGGAAATTATCGCGATGACAATTCTTAACTCGCTCTTATAACCACATTTTCGATCGTACCAACACCACAATCGCACATGGTGTACCTCAATATCTCAGGCCACTCACAGCGAAGAAATTATTTGCATTCGACTTTTACTTTTTGCGATAGAGCAATTTGTTCGGGCATAGTTTCCCCCCATTCAGAACCATTGTAAAATAAGAGATCAAGTTGCGCGCCACTCCCAGTCTTTTACACTTCCACAGCTGAGACATATAAGGGCTTAATTACAGGGCTGAAATTAAAGTTACAAGATCTCAATGAGTTGCTCTGCGATACCTTGTGGGCTTGTAGGTCTGCTATTTGTGCAATTGGATGGCCTTTACACAGATAGATCAGATAGAGATGAAAAAGTATTTTCAAAAAAGTATTTTCAAAAAAGTATTTTCAGAAAAGTATTTTCAGAAAAGTATTTTCAGAAAAGTATTTTCAAAAAAGTATTTTCGAAAAAGTATTTTCAAAAAATATTTTCAAAAAAATTAAAAAAATTAAAAAAATTAAAAAAAATGAAAAAAATGAAAAAAATGAAAAAAAATGAAAAAAAATGAAAAAAATGAAAAAAATGAAAAAAATGAAAAAATTGAAAAAAAAAGAAAAATTGGAAAAAATTGAATTTTTTTTTCAAAAAAATTGAACAATTAAAAACATTTAAAAATTAAAAACTTTAACTTTTTTTTTAAACTTAAAAAGAAAAAACTTTTATAAAGAACTTAATATTATTATTTTTTTACATTTAAAGAAAAATCTTAGACCATTATCAATAATCATTGTGTTTATGCTTTTAAAGATAGGCCTATACGCTATTTGAACCTTCTTTTTACATGTAAAAGTATGCTATTTCTGTTAAGCTCATGAATGCTTTTATATGTATACTCCATTGGATTGACTCTTTTTTTTCTTTTTCTTTTTTACCTTTTCTTAATTCATCAAGAATACATTGTAAAGCATTATTCACACATTACAAATCATTAGTAGACAGTAATACTTTACTTACTTTATTCTGCCACTTTTTGGGCATCGTACTACTTCCACATACTTTATTCCGCTTTATGCAGTTATTAATGCTTATTCTTTTTACCAATTTTTATACATTCTTTTTTAAACTTTTCCTTCAGCTTTAATACATTTTCTACTGTACATTATATACATTGCGTCTTTTGGCGAGCCCACGCAGTTTCTGCAGGGAACTGCTTTCTAGTTTAACTTAAACGCCCAATGCATTCTCTATGGCAATAGCACAAACTTTGGCATGCTACTAGTCCTACATACTTAAACCTACCAACCCCATTCTAGCCTACTTAGGTTCATCTTACGGTGGACATGTTTGCCTGAAAAGGAATCTTTGAAAGGTGTCATCGTTTTAGAAATATAGTGCTTTCAAATTTGAGACTTTTAACATGGGGCTCAATGGCAGATTTTGGCACGTCAAAAAATCACTTTCACCTAGAAACTCCATTCACACTTTTTATTATTCAGCTTACTGTGGAGACACATGCTGGAACTTTTTACTTTGAAATGTTTTGTCGTTTCTGAGTTATTTAACTTAAACGCCCAATGCATTCTCTATGGCAATAGCACAAACTTTGGCATGCTACTAGTCCTACATACTTAAACCTACCAACCCCATTCTAGCCTACTTAGGTTCATCTTACGGTGGACATGTTTGCCTGAAAAGGAATCTTTGAAAGGTGTCATCGTTTTAGAAATATAGTGCTTTCAAATTTGAGACTTTTAACATGGGGCTCAATGGCAGATTTTGGCACGTCAAAAAATCACTTTCACCTAGAAACTCCATTCACACTTTTTATTATTCAGCTTACTGTGGAGACACATGCTGGAACTTTTTACTTTGAAATGTTTTGTCGTTTCTGAGTTATTTAACTTAAACGCCCAATGCATTCCCTATGGCAATAGCACAAACTTTGGCATGCTACTAGTCCTACATACTTAAACCTACCAACCCCATTCTAGCCTACTTAGGTTCATCTTACGGTGGACATGTTTGCCTGAAAAGGAATCTTTGAAAGGTGTCATCGTTTTAGAAATATAGTGCTTTCAAATTTGAGACTTTTAACATGGGGCTCAATGGCAGATTTTGGCACGTCAAAAAATCACTTTCACCTAGAAACTCCATTCACACTTTTTATTATTCAGCTTACTGTGGAGACACATGCTGGAACTTTTTACTTTGAAATGTTTTGTCGTTTCTGAGTTATTTAACTTAAACGCCCAATGCATTCTCTATGGCAATAGCACAAACTTTGGCATGCTACTAGTCCTACATACTTAAACCTACCAACCCCATTCTAGCCTACTTAGGTTCATCTTACGGTGGACATGTTTGCCTGAAAAGGAATCTTTGAAAGGTGTCATCGTTTTAGAAATATAGTGCTTTCAAATTTGAGACTTTTAACATGGGGCTCAATGGCAGATTTTGGCACGTCAAAAAATCACTTTCACCTAGAAACTCCATTCACACTTTTTATTATTCAGCTTACTGTGGAGACACATGCTGGAACTTTTTACTTTGAAATGTTTTGTCGTTTCTGAGTTATTTAACTTAAACGCCCAATGCATTCTCTATGGCAATAGCACAAACGTTGGCATGCTACTAGTCCTACATACTTAAACCTACCAACCCCATTCTAGCCTACTTAGGTTCATCTTACGGTGGACATGTTTGCCTGAAAAGGAATCTTTGAAAGGTGTCATCGTTTTAGAAATATAGTGCTTTCAAATTTGAGACTTTTAACATGGGGCTCAATGGCAGATTTTGGCACGTCAAAAAATCACTTTCACCTAGAAACTCCATTCACACTTTTTATTATTCAGCTTACTGTGGAGACACATGCTGGAACTTTTTACTTTGAAATGTTTTGTCGTTTCTGAGTTATTTAACTTAAACGCCCAATGCATTCTCTATGGCAATAGCACAAACGTTGGCATGCTACTAGTCCTACATACTTAAACCTACCAACCCCATTCTAGCCTACTTAGGTTCATCTTACGGTGGACATGTTTGCCTGAAAAGGAATCTTTGAAAGGTGTCATCGTTTTAGAAATATAGTGCTTTCAAATTTGAGACTTTTAACATGGGGCTCAATGGCAGATTTTGGCACGTCAAAAAATCACTTTCACCTAGAAACTCCATTCACACTTTTTATTATTCAGCTTACTGTGGAGACACATGCTGGAACTTTTTACTTTGAAATGTTTTGTCGTTTCTGAGTTATTTAACTTAAACGCCCAATGCATTCTCTATGGCAATAGCACAAACGTTGGCATGCTACTAGTCCTACATACTTAAACCTACCAACCCCATTCTAGCCTACTTAGGTTCATCTTACGGTGGACATGTTTGCCTGAAAAGGAATCTTTGAAAGGTGTCATCGTTTTAGAAATATAGTGCTTTCAAATTTGAGACTTTTAACATGGGGCTCAATGGCAGATTTTGGCACGTCAAAAAATCACTTTCACCTAGAAACTCCATTCACACTTTTTATTATTCAGCTTACTGTGGAGACACATGCTGGAACTTTTTACTTTGAAATGTTTTGTCGTTTCTGAGTTATTTAACTTAAACGCCCAATGCATTCTCTATGGCAATAGCACAAACTTTGGCATGCTACTAGTCCTACATACTTAAACCTACCAACCCCATTCTAGCCTACTTAGGTTCATCTTACGGTGGACATGTTTGCCTGAAAAGGAATCTTTGAAAGGTGTCATCGTTTTAGAAATATAGTGCTTTCAAATTTGAGACTTTTAACATGGGGCTCAATGGCAGATTTTGGCACGTCAAAAAATCACTTTCACCTAGAAACTCCATTCACACTTTTTATTATTCAGCTTACTGTGGAGACACATGCTGGAACTTTTTACTTTGAAATGTTTTGTCGTTTCTGAGTTATTTAACTTAAACGCCCAATGCATTCTCTATGGCAATAGCACAAACTTTGGCATGCTACTAGTCCTACATACTTAAACCTACCAACCCCATTCTAGCCTACTTAGGTTCATCTTACGGTGGACATGTTTGCCTGAAAAGGAATCTTTGAAAGGTGTCATCGTTTTAGAAATATAGTGCTTTCAAATTTGAGACTTTTAACATGGGGCTCAATGGCAGATTTTGGCACGTCAAAAAATCACTTTCACCTAGAAACTCCATTCACACTTTTTATTATTCAGCTTACTGTGGAGACACATGCTGGAACTTTTTACTTTGAAATGTTTTGTCGTTTCTGAGTTATTTAACTTAAACGCCCAATGCATTCTCTATGGCAATAGCACAAACGTTGGCATGCTACTAGTCCTACATACTTAAACCTACCAACCCCATTCTAGCCTACTTAGGTTCATCTTACGGTGGACATGTTTGCCTGAAAAGGAATCTTTGAAAGGTGTCATCGTTTTAGAAATATAGTGCTTTCAAATTTGAGACTTTTAACATGGGGCTCAATGGCAGATTTTGGCACGTCAAAAAATCACTTTCACCTAGAAACTCCATTCACACTTTTTATTATTCAGCTTACTGTGGAGACACATGCTGGAACTTTTTACTTTGAAATGTTTTGTCGTTTCTGAGTTATTTAACTTAAACGCCCAATGCATTCTCTATGGCAATAGCACAAACGTTGGCATGCTACTAGTCCTACATACTTAAACCTACCAACCCCATTCTAGCCTACTTAGGTTCATCTTACGGTGGACATGTTTGCCTGAAAAGGAATCTTTGAAAGGTGTCATCGTTTTAGAAATATAGTGCTTTCAAATTTGAGACTTTTAACATGGGGCTCAATGGCAGATTTTGGCACGTCAAAAAATCACTTTCACCTAGAAACTCCATTCACACTTTTTATTATTCAGCTTACTGTGGAGACACATGCTGGAACTTTTTACTTTGAAATGTTTTGTCGTTTCTGAGTTATTTAACTTAAACGCCCAATGCATTCTCTATGGCAATAGCACAAACTTTGGCATGCTACTAGTCCTACATACTTAAACCTACCAACCCCATTCTAGCCTACTTAGGTTCATCTTACGGTGGACATGTTTGCCTGAAAAGGAATCTTTGAAAGGTGTCATCGTTTTAGAAATATAGTGCTTTCAAATTTGAGACTTTTAACATGGGGCTCAATGGCAGATTTTGGCACGTCAAAAAATCACTTTCACCTAGAAACTCCATTCACACTTTTTATTATTCAGCTTACTGTGGAGACACATGCTGGAACTTTTTACTTTGAAATGTTTTGTCGTTTCTGAGTTATTTAACTTAAACGCCCAATGCATTCTCTATGGCAATAGCACAAACTTTGGCATGCTACTAGTCCTACATACTTAAACCTACCAACCCCATTCTAGCCTACTTAGGTTCATCTTACGGTGGACATGTTTGCCTGAAAAGGAATCTTTGAAAGGTGTCATCGTTTTAGAAATATAGTGCTTTCAAATTTGAGACTTTTAACATGGGGCTCAATGGCAGATTTTGGCACGTCAAAAAATCACTTTCACCTAGAAACTCCATTCACACTTTTTATTATTCAGCTTACTGTGGAGACACATGCTGGAACTTTTTACTTTGAAATGTTTTGTCGTTTCTGAGTTATTTAACTTAAACGCCCAATGCATTCCCTATGGCAATAGCACAAACTTTGGCATGCTACTAGTCCTACATACTTAAACCTACCAACCCCATTCTAGCCTACTTAGGTTCATCTTACGGTGGACATGTTTGCCTGAAAAGGAATCTTTGAAAGGTGTCATCGTTTTAGAAATATAGTGCTTTCAAATTTGAGACTTTTAACATGGGGCTCAATGGCAGATTTTGGCACGTCAAAAAATCACTTTCACCTAGAAACTCCATTCACACTTTTTATTATTCAGCTTACTGTGGAGACACATGCTGGAACTTTTTACTTTGAAATGTTTTGTCGTTTCTGAGTTATTTAACTTAAACGCCCAATGCATTCTCTATGGCAATAGCACAAACTTTGGCATGCTACTAGTCCTACATACTTAAACCTACCAACCCCATTCTAGCCTACTTAGGTTCATCTTACGGTGGACATGTTTGCCTGAAAAGGAATCTTTGAAAGGTGTCATCGTTTTAGAAATATAGTGCTTTCAAATTTGAGACTTTTAACATGGGGCTCAATGGCAGATTTTGGCACGTCAAAAAATCACTTTCACCTAGAAACTCCATTCACACTTTTTATTATTCAGCTTACTGTGGAGACACATGCTGGAACTTTTTACTTTGAAATGTTTTGTCGTTTCTGAGTTATTTAACTTAAACGCCCAATGCATTCTCTATGGCAATAGCACAAACGTTGGCATGCTACTAGTCCTACATACTTAAACCTACCAACCCCATTCTAGCCTACTTAGGTTCATCTTACGGTGGACATGTTTGCCTGAAAAGGAATCTTTGAAAGGTGTCATCGTTTTAGAAATATAGTGCTTTCAAATTTGAGACTTTTAACATGGGGCTCAATGGCAGATTTTGGCACGTCAAAAAATCACTTTCACCTAGAAACTCCATTCACACTTTTTATTATTCAGCTTACTGTGGAGACACATGCTGGAACTTTTTACTTTGAAATGTTTTGTCGTTTCTGAGTTATTTAACTTAAACGCCCAATGCATTCTCTATGGCAATAGCACAAACGTTGGCATGCTACTAGTCCTACATACTTAAACCTACCAACCCCATTCTAGCCTACTTAGGTTCATCTTACGGTGGACATGTTTGCCTGAAAAGGAATCTTTGAAAGGTGTCATCGTTTTAGAAATATAGTGCTTTCAAATTTGAGACTTTTAACATGGGGCTCAATGGCAGATTTTGGCACGTCAAAAAATCACTTTCACCTAGAAACTCCATTCACACTTTTTATTATTCAGCTTACTGTGGAGACACATGCTGGAACTTTTTACTTTGAAATGTTTTGTCGTTTCTGAGTTATTTAACTTAAACGCCCAATGCATTCTCTATGGCAATAGCACAAACGTTGGCATGCTACTAGTCCTACATACTTAAACCTACCAACCCCATTCTAGCCTACTTAGGTTCATCTTACGGTGGACATGTTTGCCTGAAAAGGAATCTTTGAAAGGTGTCATCGTTTTAGAAATATAGTGCTTTCAAATTTGAGACTTTTAACATGGGGCTCAATGGCAGATTTTGGCACGTCAAAAAATCACTTTCACCTAGAAACTCCATTCACACTTTTTATTATTCAGCTTACTGTGGAGACACATGCTGGAACTTTTTACTTTGAAATGTTTTGTCGTTTCTGAGTTATTTAACTTAAACGCCCAATGCATTCTCTATGGCAATAGCACAAACTTTGGCATGCTACTAGTCCTACATACTTAAACCTACCAACCCCATTCTAGCCTACTTAGGTTCATCTTACGGTGGACATGTTTGCCTGAAAAGGAATCTTTGAAAGGTGTCATCGTTTTAGAAATATAGTGCTTTCAAATTTGAGACTTTTAACATGGGGCTCAATGGCAGATTTTGGCACGTCAAAAAATCACTTTCACCTAGAAACTCCATTCACACTTTTTATTATTCAGCTTACTGTGGAGACACATGCTGGAACTTTTTACTTTGAAATGTTTTGTCGTTTCTGAGTTATTTAACTTAAACGCCCAATGCATTCTCTATGGCAATAGCACAAACTTTGGCATGCTACTAGTCCTACATACTTAAACCTACCAACCCCATTCTAGCCTACTTAGGTTCATCTTACGGTGGACATGTTTGCCTGAAAAGGAATCTTTGAAAGGTGTCATCGTTTTAGAAATATAGTGCTTTCAAATTTGAGACTTTTAACATGGGGCTCAATGGCAGATTTTGGCACGTCAAAAAATCACTTTCACCTAGAAACTCCATTCACACTTTTTATTATTCAGCTTACTGTGGAGACACATGCTGGAACTTTTTACTTTGAAATGTTTTGTCGTTTCTGAGTTATTTAACTTAAACGCCCAATGCATTCTCTATGGCAATAGCACAAACGTTGGCATGCTACTAGTCCTACATACTTAAACCTACCAACCCCATTCTAGCCTACTTAGGTTCATCTTACGGTGGACATGTTTGCCTGAAAAGGAATCTTTGAAAGGTGTCATCGTTTTAGAAATATAGTGCTTTCAAATTTGAGACTTTTAACATGGGGCTCAATGGCAGATTTTGGCACGTCAAAAAATCACTTTCACCTAGAAACTCCATTCACACTTTTTATTATTCAGCTTACTGTGGAGACACATGCTGGAACTTTTTACTTTGAAATGTTTTGTCGTTTCTGAGTTATTTAACTTAAACGCCCAATGCATTCTCTATGGCAATAGCACAAACGTTGGCATGCTACTAGTCCTACATACTTAAACCTACCAACCCCATTCTAGCCTACTTAGGTTCATCTTACGGTGGACATGTTTGCCTGAAAAGGAATCTTTGAAAGGTGTCATCGTTTTAGAAATATAGTGCTTTCAAATTTGAGACTTTTAACATGGGGCTCAATGGCAGATTTTGGCACGTCAAAAAATCACTTTCACCTAGAAACTCCATTCACACTTTTTATTATTCAGCTTACTGTGGAGACACATGCTGGAACTTTTTACTTTGAAATGTTTTGTCGTTTCTGAGTTATTTAACTTAAACGCCCAATGCATTCTCTATGGCAATAGCACAAACTTTGGCATGCTACTAGTCCTACATACTTAAACCTACCAACCCCATTCTAGCCTACTTAGGTTCATCTTACGGTGGACATGTTTGCCTGAAAAGGAATCTTTGAAAGGTGTCATCGTTTTAGAAATATAGTGCTTTCAAATTTGAGACTTTTAACATGGGGCTCAATGGCAGATTTTGGCACGTCAAAAAATCACTTTCACCTAGAAACTCCATTCACACTTTTTATTATTCAGCTTACTGTGGAGACACATGCTGGAACTTTTTACTTTGAAATGTTTTGTCGTTTCTGAGTTATTTAACTTAAACGCCCAATGCATTCTCTATGGCAATAGCACAAACTTTGGCATGCTACTAGTCCTACATACTTAAACCTACCAACCCCATTCTAGCCTACTTAGGTTCATCTTACGGTGGACATGTTTGCCTGAAAAGGAATCTTTGAAAGGTGTCATCGTTTTAGAAATATAGTGCTTTCAAATTTGAGACTTTTAACATGGGGCTCAATGGCAGATTTTGGCACGTCAAAAAATCACTTTCACCTAGAAACTCCATTCACACTTTTTATTATTCAGCTTACTGTGGAGACACATGCTGGAACTTTTTACTTTGAAATGTTTTGTCGTTTCTGAGTTATTTAACTTAAACGCCCAATGCATTCTCTATGGCAATAGCACAAACTTTGGCATGCTACTAGTCCTACATACTTAAACCTACCAACCCCATTCTAGCCTACTTAGGTTCATCTTACGGTGGACATGTTTGCCTGAAAAGGAATCTTTGAAAGGTGTCATCGTTTTAGAAATATAGTGCTTTCAAATTTGAGACTTTTAACATGGGGCTCAATGGCAGATTTTGGCACGTCAAAAAATCACTTTCACCTAGAAACTCCATTCACACTTTTTATTATTCAGCTTACTGTGGAGACACATGCTGGAACTTTTTACTTTGAAATGTTTTGTCGTTTCTGAGTTATTTAACTTAAACGCCCAATGCATTCTCTATGGCAATAGCACAAACTTTGGCATGCTACTAGTCCTACATACTTAAACCTACCAACCCCATTCTAGCCTACTTAGGTTCATCTTACGGTGGACATGTTTGCCTGAAAAGGAATCTTTGAAAGGTGTCATCGTTTTAGAAATATAGTGCTTTCAAATTTGAGACTTTTAACATGGGGCTCAATGGCAGATTTTGGCACGTCAAAAAATCACTTTCACCTAGAAACTCCATTCACACTTTTTATTATTCAGCTTACTGTGGAGACACATGCTGGAACTTTTTACTTTGAAATGTTTTGTCGTTTCTGAGTTATTTAACTTAAACGCCCAATGCATTCTCTATGGCAATAGCACAAACTTTGGCATGCTACTAGTCCTACATACTTAAACCTACCAACCCCATTCTAGCCTACTTAGGTTCATCTTACGGTGGACATGTTTGCCTGAAAAGGAATCTTTGAAAGGTGTCATCGTTTTAGAAATATAGTGCTTTCAAATTTGAGACTTTTAACATGGGGCTCAATGGCAGATTTTGGCACGTCAAAAAATCACTTTCACCTAGAAACTCCATTCACACTTTTTATTATTCAGCTTACTGTGGAGACACATGCTGGAACTTTTTACTTTGAAATGTTTTGTCGTTTCTGAGTTATTTAACTTAAACGCCCAATGCATTCTCTATGGCAATAGCACAAACTTTGGCATGCTACTAGTCCTACATACTTAAACCTACCAACCCCATTCTAGCCTACTTAGGTTCATCTTACGGTGGACATGTTTGCCTGAAAAGGAATCTTTGAAAGGTGTCATCGTTTTAGAAATATAGTGCTTTCAAATTTGAGACTTTTAACATGGGGCTCAATGGCAGATTTTGGCACGTCAAAAAATCACTTTCACCTAGAAACTCCATTCACACTTTTTATTATTCAGCTTACTGTGGAGACACATGCTGGAACTTTTTACTTTGAAATGTTTTGTCGTTTCTGAGTTATTTAACTTAAACGCCCAATGCATTCTCTATGGCAATAGCACAAACTTTGGCATGCTACTAGTCCTACATACTTAAACCTACCAACCCCATTCTAGCCTACTTAGGTTCATCTTACGGTGGACATGTTTGCCTGAAAAGGAATCTTTGAAAGGTGTCATCGTTTTAGAAATATAGTGCTTTCAAATTTGAGACTTTTAACATGGGGCTCAATGGCAGATTTTGGCACGTCAAAAAATCACTTTCACCTAGAAACTCCATTCACACTTTTTATTATTCAGCTTACTGTGGAGACACATGCTGGAACTTTTTACTTTGAAATGTTTTGTCGTTTCTGAGTTATTTAACTTAAACGCCCAATGCATTCTCTATGGCAATAGCACAAACTTTGGCATGCTACTAGTCCTACATACTTAAACCTACCAACCCCATTCTAGCCTACTTAGGTTCATCTTACGGTGGACATGTTTGCCTGAAAAGGAATCTTTGAAAGGTGTCATCGTTTTAGAAATATAGTGCTTTCAAATTTGAGACTTTTAACATGGGGCTCAATGGCAGATTTTGGCACGTCAAAAAATCACTTTCACCTAGAAACTCCATTCACACTTTTTATTATTCAGCTTACTGTGGAGACACATGCTGGAACTTTTTACTTTGAAATGTTTTGTCGTTTCTGAGTTATTTAACTTAAACGCCCAATGCATTCTCTATGGCAATAGCACAAACTTTGGCATGCTACTAGTCCTACATACTTAAACCTACCAACCCCATTCTAGCCTACTTAGGTTCATCTTACGGTGGACATGTTTGCCTGAAAAGGAATCTTTGAAAGGTGTCATCGTTTTAGAAATATAGTGCTTTCAAATTTGAGACTTTTAACATGGGGCTCAATGGCAGATTTTGGCACGTCAAAAAATCACTTTCACCTAGAAACTCCATTCACACTTTTTATTATTCAGCTTACTGTGGAGACACATGCTGGAACTTTTTACTTTGAAATGTTTTGTCGTTTCTGAGTTATTTAACTTAAACGCCCAATGCATTCTCTATGGCAATAGCACAAACTTTGGCATGCTACTAGTCCTACATACTTAAACCTACCAACCCCATTCTAGCCTACTTAGGTTCATCTTACGGTGGACATGTTTGCCTGAAAAGGAATCTTTGAAAGGTGTCATCGTTTTAGAAATATAGTGCTTTCAAATTTGAGACTTTTAACATGGGGCTCAATGGCAGATTTTGGCACGTCAAAAAATCACTTTCACCTAGAAACTCCATTCACACTTTTTATTATTCAGCTTACTGTGGAGACACATGCTGGAACTTTTTACTTTGAAATGTTTTGTCGTTTCTGAGTTATTTAACTTAAACGCCCAATGCATTCTCTATGGCAATAGCACAAACTTTGGCATGCTACTAGTCCTACATACTTAAACCTACCAACCCCATTCTAGCCTACTTAGGTTCATCTTACGGTGGACATGTTTGCCTGAAAAGGAATCTTTGAAAGGTGTCATCGTTTTAGAAATATAGTGCTTTCAAATTTGAGACTTTTAACATGGGGCTCAATGGCAGATTTTGGCACGTCAAAAAATCACTTTCACCTAGAAACTCCATTCACACTTTTTATTATTCAGCTTACTGTGGAGACACATGCTGGAACTTTTTACTTTGAAATGTTTTGTCGTTTCTGAGTTATTTAACTTAAACGCCCAATGCATTCTCTATGGCAATAGCACAAACTTTGGCATGCTACTAGTCCTACATACTTAAACCTACCAACCCCATTCTAGCCTACTTAGGTTCATCTTACGGTGGACATGTTTGCCTGAAAAGGAATCTTTGAAAGGTGTCATCGTTTTAGAAATATAGTGCTTTCAAATTTGAGACTTTTAACATGGGGCTCAATGGCAGATTTTGGCACGTCAAAAAATCACTTTCACCTAGAAACTCCATTCACACTTTTTATTATTCAGCTTACTGTGGAGACACATGCTGGAACTTTTTACTTTGAAATGTTTTGTCGTTTCTGAGTTATTTAACTTAAACGCCCAATGCATTCTCTATGGCAATAGCACAAACTTTGGCATGCTACTAGTCCTACATACTTAAACCTACCAACCCCATTCTAGCCTACTTAGGTTCATCTTACGGTGGACATGTTTGCCTGAAAAGGAATCTTTGAAAGGTGTCATCGTTTTAGAAATATAGTGCTTTCAAATTTGAGACTTTTAACATGGGGCTCAATGGCAGATTTTGGCACGTCAAAAAATCACTTTCACCTAGAAACTCCATTCACACTTTTTATTATTCAGCTTACTGTGGAGACACATGCTGGAACTTTTTACTTTGAAATGTTTTGTCGTTTCTGAGTTATTTAACTTAAACGCCCAATGCATTCTCTATGGCAATAGCACAAACTTTGGCATGCTACTAGTCCTACATACTTAAACCTACCAACCCCATTCTAGCCTACTTAGGTTCATCTTACGGTGGACATGTTTGCCTGAAAAGGAATCTTTGAAAGGTGTCATCGTTTTAGAAATATAGTGCTTTCAAATTTGAGACTTTTAACATGGGGCTCAATGGCAGATTTTGGCACGTCAAAAAATCACTTTCACCTAGAAACTCCATTCACACTTTTTATTATTCAGCTTACTGTGGAGACACATGCTGGAACTTTTTACTTTGAAATGTTTTGTCGTTTCTGAGTTATTTAACTTAAACGCCCAATGCATTCTCTATGGCAATAGCACAAACTTTGGCATGCTACTAGTCCTACATACTTAAACCTACCAACCCCATTCTAGCCTACTTAGGTTCATCTTACGGTGGACATGTTTGCCTGAAAAGGAATCTTTGAAAGGTGTCATCGTTTTAGAAATATAGTGCTTTCAAATTTGAGACTTTTAACATGGGGCTCAATGGCAGATTTTGGCACGTCAAAAAATCACTTTCACCTAGAAACTCCATTCACACTTTTTATTATTCAGCTTACTGTGGAGACACATGCTGGAACTTTTTACTTTGAAATGTTTTGTCGTTTCTGAGTTATTTAACTTAAACGCCCAATGCATTCTCTATGGCAATAGCACAAACTTTGGCATGCTACTAGTCCTACATACTTAAACCTACCAACCCCATTCTAGCCTACTTAGGTTCATCTTACGGTGGACATGTTTGCCTGAAAAGGAATCTTTGAAAGGTGTCATCGTTTTAGAAATATAGTGCTTTCAAATTTGAGACTTTTAACATGGGGCTCAATGGCAGATTTTGGCACGTCAAAAAATCACTTTCACCTAGAAACTCCATTCACACTTTTTATTATTCAGCTTACTGTGGAGACACATGCTGGAACTTTTTACTTTGAAATGTTTTGTCGTTTCTGAGTTATTTAACTTAAACGCCCAATGCATTCTCTATGGCAATAGCACAAACTTTGGCATGCTACTAGTCCTACATACTTAAACCTACCAACCCCATTCTAGCCTACTTAGGTTCATCTTACGGTGGACATGTTTGCCTGAAAAGGAATCTTTGAAAGGTGTCATCGTTTTAGAAATATAGTGCTTTCAACTTTGAGACTTTTAACATGGGGCTCAATGGCAGATTTTGGCACGTCAAAAAATCACTTTCACCTAGAAACTCCATTCACACTTTTTATTATTCAGCTTACTGTGGAGACACATGCTGGAACTTTTTACTTTGAAATGTTTTGTCGTTTCTGAGTTATTTAACTTAAACGCCCAATGCATTCTCTATGGCAATAGCACAAACTTTGGCATGCTACTAGTCCTACATACTTAAACCTACCAACCCCATTCTAGCCTACTTAGGTTCATCTTACGGTGGACATGTTTGCCTGAAAAGGAATCTTTGAAAGGTGTCATCGTTTTAGAAATATAGTGCTTTCAAATTTGAGACTTTTAACATGGGGCTCAATGGCAGATTTTGGCACGTCAAAAAATCACTTTCACCTAGAAACTCCATTCACACTTTTTATTATTCAGCTTACTGTGGAGACACATGCTGGAACTTTTTACTTTGAAATGTTTTGTCGTTTCTGAGTTATTTAACTTAAACGCCCAATGCATTCTCTATGGCAATAGCACAAACTTTGGCATGCTACTAGTCCTACATACTTAAACCTACCAACCCCATTCTAGCCTACTTAGGTTCATCTTACGGTGGACATGTTTGCCTGAAAAGGAATCTTTGAAAGGTGTCATCGTTTTAGAAATATAGTGCTTTCAAATTTGAGACTTTTAACATGGGGCTCAATGGCAGATTTTGGCACGTCAAAAAATCACTTTCACCTAGAAACTCCATTCACACTTTTTATTATTCAGCTTACTGTGGAGACACATGCTGGAACTTTTTACTTTGAAATGTTTTGTCGTTTCTGAGTTATTTAACTTAAACGCCCAATGCATTCTCTATGGCAATAGCACAAACTTTGGCATGCTACTAGTCCTACATACTTAAACCTACCAACCCCATTCTAGCCTACTTAGGTTCATCTTACGGTGGACATGTTTGCCTGAAAAGGAATCTTTGAAAGGTGTCATCGTTTTAGAAATATAGTGCTTTCAAATTTGAGACTTTTAACATGGGGCTCAATGGCAGATTTTGGCACGTCAAAAAATCACTTTCACCTAGAAACTCCATTCACACTTTTTATTATTCAGCTTACTGTGGAGACACATGCTGGAACTTTTTACTTTGAAATGTTTTGTCGTTTCTGAGTTATTTAACTTAAACGCCCAATGCATTCTCTATGGCAATAGCACAAACTTTGGCATGCTACTAGTCCTACATACTTAAACCTACCAACCCCATTCTAGCCTACTTAGGTTCATCTTACGGTGGACATGTTTGCCTGAAAAGGAATCTTTGAAAGGTGTCATCGTTTTAGAAATATAGTGCTTTCAAATTTGAGACTTTTAACATGGGGCTCAATGGCAGATTTTGGCACGTCAAAAAATCACTTTCACCTAGAAACTCCATTCACACTTTTTATTATTCAGCTTACTGTGGAGACACATGCTGGAACTTTTTACTTTGAAATGTTTTGTCGTTTCTGAGTTATTTAACTTAAACGCCCAATGCATTCTCTATGGCAATAGCACAAACTTTGGCATGCTACTAGTCCTACATACTTAAACCTACCAACCCCATTCTAGCCTACTTAGGTTCATCTTACGGTGGACATGTTTGCCTGAAAAGGAATCTTTGAAAGGTGTCATCGTTTTAGAAATATAGTGCTTTCAAATTTGAGACTTTTAACATGGGGCTCAATGGCAGATTTTGGCACGTCAAAAAATCACTTTCACCTAGAAACTCCATTCACACTTTTTATTATTCAGCTTACTGTGGAGACACATGCTGGAACTTTTTACTTTGAAATGTTTTGTCGTTTCTGAGTTATTTAACTTAAACGCCCAATGCATTCTCTATGGCAATAGCACAAACTTTGGCATGCTACTAGTCCTACATACTTAAACCTACCAACCCCATTCTAGCCTACTTAGGTTCATCTTACGGTGGACATGTTTGCCTGAAAAGGAATCTTTGAAAGGTGTCATCGTTTTAGAAATATAGTGCTTTCAAATTTGAGACTTTTAACATGGGGCTCAATGGCAGATTTTGGCACGTCAAAAAATCACTTTCACCTAGAAACTCCATTCACACTTTTTATTATTCAGCTTACAGTGGAGACACATGCTGGAACTTTTTACTTTGAAATGTTTTGTCGTTTCTGAGTTATTTAACTTAAACGCCCAATGCATTCTCTATGGCAATAGCACAAACTTTGGCATGCTACTAGTCCTACATACTTAAACCTACCAACCCCATTCTAGCCTACTTAGGTTCATCTTACGGTGGACATGTTTGCCTGAAAAGGAATCTTTGAAAGGTGTCATCGTTTTAGAAATATAGTGCTTTCAAATTTGAGACTTTTAACATGGGGCTCAATGGCAGATTTTGGCACGTCAAAAAATCACTTTCACCTAGAAACTCCATTCACACTTTTTATTATTCAGCTTACTGTGGAGACACATGCTGGAACTTTTTACTTTGAAATGTTTTGTCGTTTCTGAGTTATTTAACTTAAACGCCCAATGCATTCTCTATGGCAATAGCACAAACTTTGGCATGCTACTAGTCCTACATACTTAAACCTACCAACCCCATTCTAGCCTACTTAGGTTCATCTTACGGTGGACATGTTTGCCTGAAAAGGAATCTTTGAAAGGTGTCATCGTTTTAGAAATATAGTGCTTTCAAATTTGAGACTTTTAACATGGGGCTCAATGGCAGATTTTGGCACGTCAAAAAATCACTTTCACCTAGAAACTCCATTCACACTTTTTATTATTCAGCTTACTGTGGAGACACATGCTGGAACTTTTTACTTTGAAATGTTTTGTCGTTTCTGAGTTATTTAACTTAAACGCCCAATGCATTCTCTATGGCAATAGCACAAACTTTGGCATGCTACTAGTCCTACATACTTAAACCTACCAACCCCATTCTAGCCTACTTAGGTTCATCTTACGGTGGACATGTTTGCCTGAAAAGGAATCTTTGAAAGGTGTCATCGTTTTAGAAATATAGTGCTTTCAAATTTGAGACTTTTAACATGGGGCTCAATGGCAGATTTTGGCACGTCAAAAATCACTTTCACCTAGAAACTCCATTCACACTTTTTATTATTCAGCTTACTGTGGAGACACATGCTGGAACTTTTTACTTTGAAATGTTTTGTCGTTTCTGAGTTATTTAACTTAAACGCCCAATGCATTCTCTATGGCAATAGCACAAACTTTGGCATGCTACTAGTCCTACATACTTAAACCTACCAACCCCATTCTAGCCTACTTAGGTTCATCTTACGGTGGACATGTTTGCCTGAAAAGGAATCTTTGAAAGGTGTCATCGTTTTAGAAATATAGTGCTTTCAAATTTGAGACTTTTAACATGGGGCTCAATGGCAGATTTTGGCACGTCAAAAAATCACTTTCACCTAGAAACTCCATTCACACTTTTTATTATTCAGCTTACTGTGGAGACACATGCTGGAACTTTTTACTTTGAAATGTTTTGTCGTTTCTGAGTTATTTAACTTAAACGCCCAATGCATTCTCTATGGCAATAGCACAAACTTTGGCATGCTACTAGTCCTACATACTTAAACCTACCAACCCCATTCTAGCCTACTTAGGTTCATCTTACGGTGGACATGTTTGCCTGAAAAGGAATCTTTGAAAGGTGTCATCGTTTTAGAAATATAGTGCTTTCAAATTTGAGACTTTTAACATGGGGCTCAATGGCAGATTTTGGCACGTCAAAAAATCACTTTCACCTAGAAACTCCATTCACACTTTTTATTATTCAGCTTACTGTGGAGACACATGCTGGAACTTTTTACTTTGAAATGTTTTGTCGTTTCTGAGTTATTTAACTTAAACGCCCAATGCATTCTCTATGGCAATAGCACAAACTTTGGCATGCTACTAGTCCTACATACTTAAACCTACCAACCCCATTCTAGCCTACTTAGGTTCATCTTACGGTGGACATGTTTGCCTGAAAAGGAATCTTTGAAAGGTGTCATCGTTTTAGAAATATAGTGCTTTCAAATTTGAGACTTTTAACATGGGGCTCAATGGCAGATTTTGGCACGTCAAAAAATCACTTTCACCTAGAAACTCCATTCACACTTTTTATTATTCAGCTTACTGTGGAGACACATGCTGGAACTTTTTACTTTGAAATGTTTTGTCGTTTCTGAGTTATTTAACTTAAACGCCCAATGCATTCTCTTTGGCAATAGCACAAACTTTGGCATGCTACTAGTCCTACATACTTAAACCTACCAACCCCATTCTAGCCTACTTAGGTTCATCTTACGGTGGACATGTTTGCCTGAAAAGGAATCTTTGAAAGGTGTCATCGTTTTAGAAATATAGTGCTTTCAAATTTGAGACTTTTAACATGGGGCTCAATGGCAGATTTTGGCACGTCAAAAAATCACTTTCACCTAGAAACTCCATTCACACTTTTTATTATTCAGCTTACTGTGGAGACACATGCTGGAACTTTTTACTTTGAAATGTTTTGTCGTTTCTGAGTTATTTAACTTAAACGCCCAATGCATTCTCTATGGCAATAGCACAAACTTTGGCATGCTACTAGTCCTACATACTTAAACCTACCAACCCCATTCTAGCCTACTTAGGTTCATCTTACGGTGGACATGTTTGCCTGAAAAGGAATCTTTGAAAGGTGTCATCGTTTTAGAAATATAGTGCTTTCAAATTTGAGACTTTTAACATGGGGCTCAATGGCAGATTTTGGCACGTCAAAAAATCACTTTCACCTAGAAACTCCATTCACACTTTTTATTATTCAGCTTACTGTGGAGACACATGCTGGAACTTTTTACTTTGAAATGTTTTGTCGTTTCTGAGTTATTTAACTTAAACGCCCAATGCATTCTCTATGGCAATAGCACAAACTTTGGCATGCTACTAGTCCTACATACTTAAACCTACCAACCCCATTCTAGCCTACTTAGGTTCATCTTACGGTGGACATGTTTGCCTGAAAAGGAATCTTTGAAAGGTGTCATCGTTTTAGAAATATAGTGCTTTCAAATTTGAGACTTTTAACATGGGGCTCAATGGCAGATTTTGGCACGTCAAAAAATCACTTTCACCTAGAAACTCCATTCACACTTTTTATTATTCAGCTTACTGTGGAGACACATGCTGGAACTTTTTACTTTGAAATGTTTTGTCGTTTCTGAGTTATTTAACTTAAACGCCCAATGCATTCTCTATGGCAATAGCACAAACTTTGGCATGCTACTAGTCCTACATACTTAAACCTACCAACCCCATTCTAGCCTACTTAGGTTCATCTTACGGTGGACATGTTTGCCTGAAAAGGAATCTTTGAAAGGTGTCATCGTTTTAGAAATATAGTGCTTTCAAATTTGAGACTTTTAACATGGGGCTCAATGGCAGATTTTGGCACGTCAAAAAATCACTTTCACCTAGAAACTCCATTCACACTTTTTATTATTCAGCTTACTGTGGAGACACATGCTGGAACTTTTTACTTTGAAATGTTTTGTCGTTTCTGAGTTATTTAACTTAAACGCCCAATGCATTCTCTATGGCAATAGCACAAACTTTGGCATGCTACTAGTCCTACATACTTAAACCTACCAACCCCATTCTAGCCTACTTAGGTTCATCTTACGGTGGACATGTTTGCCTGAAAAGGAATCTTTGAAAGGTGTCATCGTTTTAGAAATATAGTGCTTTCAAATTTGAGACTTTTAACATGGGGCTCAATGGCAGATTTTGGCACGTCAAAAAATCACTTTCACCTAGAAACTCCATTCACACTTTTTATTATTCAGCTTACTGTGGAGACACATGCTGGAACTTTTTACTTTGAAATGTTTTGTCGTTTCTGAGTTATTTAACTTAAACGCCCAATGCATTCTCTATGGCAATAGCACAAACTTTGGCATGCTACTAGTCCTACATACTTAAACCTACCAACCCCATTCTAGCCTACTTAGGTTCATCTTACGGTGGACATGTTTGCCTGAAAAGGAATCTTTGAAAGGTGTCATCGTTTTAGAAATATAGTGCTTTCAAATTTGAGACTTTTAACATGGGGCTCAATGGCAGATTTTGGCACGTCAAAAAATCACTTTCACCTAGAAACTCCATTCACACTTTTTATTATTCAGCTTACTGTGGAGACACATGCTGGAACTTTTTACTTTGAAATGTTTTGTCGTTTCTGAGTTATTTAACTTAAACGCCCAATGCATTCTCTATGGCAATAGCACAAACTTTGGCATGCTACTAGTCCTACATACTTAAACCTACCAACCCCATTCTAGCCTACTTAGGTTCATCTTACGGTGGACATGTTTGCCTGAAAAGGAATCTTTGAAAGGTGTCATCGTTTTAGAAATATAGTGCTTTCAAATTTGAGACTTTTAACATGGGGCTCAATGGCAGATTTTGGCACGTCAAAAAATCACTTTCACCTAGAAACTCCATTCACACTTTTTATTATTCAGCTTACTGTGGAGACACATGCTGGAACTTTTTACTTTGAAATGTTTTGTCGTTTCTGAGTTATTTAACTTAAACGCCCAATGCATTCTCTATGGCAATAGCACAAACTTTGGCATGCTACTAGTCCTACATACTTAAACCTACCAACCCCATTCTAGCCTACTTAGGTTCATCTTACGGTGGACATGTTTGCCTGAAAAGGAATCTTTGAAAGGTGTCATCGTTTTAGAAATATAGTGCTTTCAAATTTGAGACTTTTAACATGGGGCTCAATGGCAGATTTTGGCACGTCAAAAAATCACTTTCACCTAGAAACTCCATTCACACTTTTTATTATTCAGCTTACTGTGGAGACACATGCTGGAACTTTTTACTTTGAAATGTTTTGTCGTTTCTGAGTTATTTAACTTAAACGCCCAATGCATTCTCTATGGCAATAGCACAAACTTTGGCATGCTACTAGTCCTACATACTTAAACCTACCAACCCCATTCTAGCCTACTTAGGTTCATCTTACGGTGGACATGTTTGCCTGAAAAGGAATCTTTGAAAGGTGTCATCGTTTTAGAAATATAGTGCTTTCAAATTTGAGACTTTTAACATGGGGCTCAATGGCAGATTTTGGCACGTCAAAAAATCACTTTCACCTAGAAACTCCATTCACACTTTTTATTATTCAGCTTACTGTGGAGACACATGCTGGAACTTTTTACTTTGAAATGTTTTGTCGTTTCTGAGTTATTTAACTTAAACGCCCAATGCATTCTCTATGGCAATAGCACAAACTTTGGCATGCTACTAGTCCTACATACTTAAACCTACCAACCCCATTCTAGCCTACTTAGGTTCATCTTACGGTGGACATGTTTGCCTGAAAAGGAATCTTTGAAAGGTGTCATCGTTTTAGAAATATAGTGCTTTCAAATTTGAGACTTTTAACATGGGGCTCAATGGCAGATTTTGGCACGTCAAAAAATCACTTTCACCTAGAAACTCCATTCACACTTTTTATTATTCAGCTTACTGTGGAGACACATGCTGGAACTTTTTACTTTGAAATGTTTTGTCGTTTCTGAGTTATTTAACTTAAACGCCCAATGCATTCTCTATGGCAATAGCACAAACTTTGGCATGCTACTAGTCCTACATACTTAAACCTACCAACCCCATTCTAGCCTACTTAGGTTCATCTTACGGTGGACATGTTTGCCTGAAAAGGAATCTTTGAAAGGTGTCATCGTTTTAGAAATATAGTGCTTTCAAATTTGAGACTTTTAACATGGGGCTCAATGGCAGATTTTGGCACGTCAAAAAATCACTTTCACCTAGAAACTCCATTCACACTTTTTATTATTCAGCTTACTGTGGAGACACATGCTGGAACTTTTTACTTTGAAATGTTTTGTCGTTTCTGAGTTATTTAACTTAAACGCCCAATGCATTCTCTATGGCAATAGCACAAACTTTGGCATGCTACTAGTCCTACATACTTAAACCTACCAACCCCATTCTAGCCTACTTAGGTTCATCTTACGGTGGACATGTTTGCCTGAAAAGGAATCTTTGAAAGGTGTCATCGTTTTAGAAATATAGTGCTTTCAAATTTGAGACTTTTAACATGGGGCTCAATGGCAGATTTTGGCACGTCAAAAAATCACTTTCACCTAGAAACTCCATTCACACTTTTTATTATTCAGCTTACTGTGGAGACACATGCTGGAACTTTTTACTTTGAAATGTTTTGTCGTTTCTGAGTTATTTAACTTAAACGCCCAATGCATTCTCTATGGCAATAGCACAAACTTTGGCATGCTACTAGTCCTACATACTTAAACCTACCAACCCCATTCTAGCCTACTTAGGTTCATCTTACGGTGGACATGTTTGCCTGAAAAGGAATCTTTGAAAGGTGTCATCGTTTTAGAAATATAGTGCTTTCAAATTTGAGACTTTTAACATGGGGCTCAATGGCAGATTTTGGCACGTCAAAAAATCACTTTCACCTAGAAACTCCATTCACACTTTTTATTATTCAGCTTACTGTGGAGACACATGCTGGAACTTTTTACTTTGAAATGTTTTGTCGTTTCTGAGTTATTTAACTTAAACGCCCAATGCATTCTCTATGGCAATAGCACAAACTTTGGCATGCTACTAGTCCTACATACTTAAACCTACCAACCCCATTCTAGCCTACTTAGGTTCATCTTACGGTGGACATGTTTGCCTGAAAAGGAATCTTTGAAAGGTGTCATCGTTTTAGAAATATAGTGCTTTCAAATTTGAGACTTTTAACATGGGGCTCAATGGCAGATTTTGGCACGTCAAAAAATCACTTTCACCTAGAAACTCCATTCACACTTTTTATTATTCAGCTTACTGTGGAGACACATGCTGGAACTTTTTACTTTGAAATGTTTTGTCGTTTCTGAGTTATTTAACTTAAACGCCCAATGCATTCTCTATGGCAATAGCACAAACTTTGGCATGCTACTAGTCCTACATACTTAAACCTACCAACCCCATTCTAGCCTACTTAGGTTCATCTTACGGTGGACATGTTTGCCTGAAAAGGAATCTTTGAAAGGTGTCATCGTTTTAGAAATATAGTGCTTTCAAATTTGAGACTTTTAACATGGGGCTCAATGGCAGATTTTGGCACGTCAAAAAATCACTTTCACCTAGAAACTCCATTCACACTTTTTATTATTCAGCTTACTGTGGAGACACATGCTGGAACTTTTTACTTTGAAATGTTTTGTCGTTTCTGAGTTATTTAACTTAAACGCCCAATGCATTCTCTATGGCAATAGCACAAACTTTGGCATGCTACTAGTCCTACATACTTAAACCTACCAACCCCATTCTAGCCTACTTAGGTTCATCTTACGGTGGACATGTTTGCCTGAAAAGGAATCTTTGAAAGGTGTCATCGTTTTAGAAATATAGTGCTTTCAAATTTGAGACTTTTAACATGGGGCTCAATGGCAGATTTTGGCACGTCAAAAAATCACTTTCACCTAGAAACTCCATTCACACTTTTTATTATTCAGCTTACTGTGGAGACACATGCTGGAACTTTTTACTTTGAAATGTTTTGTCGTTTCTGAGTTATTTAACTTAAACGCCCAATGCATTCTCTATGGCAATAGCACAAACTTTGGCATGCTACTAGTCCTACATACTTAAACCTACCAACCCCATTCTAGCCTACTTAGGTTCATCTTACGGTGGACATGTTTGCCTGAAAAGGAATCTTTGAAAGGTGTCATCGTTTTAGAAATATAGTGCTTTCAAATTTGAGACTTTTAACATGGGGCTCAATGGCAGATTTTGGCACGTCAAAAAATCACTTTCACCTAGAAACTCCATTCACACTTTTTATTATTCAGCTTACTGTGGAGACACATGCTGGAACTTTTTACTTTGAAATGTTTTGTCGTTTCTGAGTTATTTAACTTAAACGCCCAATGCATTCTCTATGGCAATAGCACAAACTTTGGCATGCTACTAGTCCTACATACTTAAACCTACCAACCCCATTCTAGCCTACTTAGGTTCATCTTACGGTGGACATGTTTGCCTGAAAAGGAATCTTTGAAAGGTGTCATCGTTTTAGAAATATAGTGCTTTCAAATTTGAGACTTTTAACATGGGGCTCAATGGCAGATTTTGGCACGTCAAAAAATCACTTTCACCTAGAAACTCCATTCACACTTTTTATTATTCAGCTTACTGTGGAGACACATGCTGGAACTTTTTACTTTGAAATGTTTTGTCGTTTCTGAGTTATTTAACTTAAACGCCCAATGCATTCTCTATGGCAATAGCACAAACTTTGGCATGCTACTAGTCCTACATACTTAAACCTACCAACCCCATTCTAGCCTACTTAGGTTCATCTTACGGTGGACATGTTTGCCTGAAAAGGAATCTTTGAAAGGTGTCATCGTTTTAGAAATATAGTGCTTTCAAATTTGAGACTTTTAACATGGGGCTCAATGGCAGATTTTGGCACGTCAAAAAATCACTTTCACCTAGAAACTCCATTCACACTTTTTATTATTCAGCTTACTGTGGAGACACATGCTGGAACTTTTTACTTTGAAATGTTTTGTCGTTTCTGAGTTATTTAACTTAAACGCCCAATGCATTCTCTATGGCAATAGCACAAACTTTGGCATGCTACTAGTCCTACATACTTAAACCTACCAACCCCATTCTAGCCTACTTAGGTTCATCTTACGGTGGACATGTTTGCCTGAAAAGGAATCTTTGAAAGGTGTCATCGTTTTAGAAATATAGTGCTTTCAAATTTGAGACTTTTAACATGGGGCTCAATGGCAGATTTTGGCACGTCAAAAAATCACTTTCACCTAGAAACTCCATTCACACTTTTTATTATTCAGCTTACTGTGGAGACACATGCTGGAACTTTTTACTTTGAAATGTTTTGTCGTTTCTGAGTTATTTAACTTAAACGCCCAATGCATTCTCTATGGCAATAGCACAAACTTTGGCATGCTACTAGTCCTACATACTTAAACCTACCAACCCCATTCTAGCCTACTTAGGTTCATCTTACGGTGGACATGTTTGCCTGAAAAGGAATCTTTGAAAGGTGTCATCGTTTTAGAAATATAGTGCTTTCAAATTTGAGACTTTTAACATGGGGCTCAATGGCAGATTTTGGCACGTCAAAAAATCACTTTCACCTAGAAACTCCATTCACACTTTTTATTATTCAGCTTACTGTGGAGACACATGCTGGAACTTTTTACTTTGAAATGTTTTGTCGTTTCTGAGTTATTTAACTTAAACGCCCAATGCATTCTCTATGGCAATAGCACAAACTTTGGCATGCTACTAGTCCTACATACTTAAACCTACCAACCCCATTCTAGCCTACTTAGGTTCATCTTACGGTGGACATGTTTGCCTGAAAAGGAATCTTTGAAAGGTGTCATCGTTTTAGAAATATAGTGCTTTCAAATTTGAGACTTTTAACATGGGGCTCAATGGCAGATTTTGGCACGTCAAAAAATCACTTTCACCTAGAAACTCCATTCACACTTTTTATTATTCAGCTTACTGTGGAGACACATGCTGGAACTTTTTACTTTGAAATGTTTTGTCGTTTCTGAGTTATTTAACTTAAACGCCCAATGCATTCTCTATGGCAATAGCACAAACTTTGGCATGCTACTAGTCCTACATACTTAAACCTACCAACCCCATTCTAGCCTACTTAGGTTCATCTTACGGTGGACATGTTTGCCTGAAAAGGAATCTTTGAAAGGTGTCATCGTTTTAGAAATATAGTGCTTTCAAATTTGAGACTTTTAACATGGGGCTCAATGGCAGATTTTGGCACGTCAAAAAATCACTTTCACCTAGAAACTCCATTCACACTTTTTATTATTCAGCTTACTGTGGAGACACATGCTGGAACTTTTTACTTTGAAATGTTTTGTCGTTTCTGAGTTATTTAACTTAAACGCCCAATGCATTCTCTATGGCAATAGCACAAACTTTGGCATGCTACTAGTCCTACATACTTAAACCTACCAACCCCATTCTAGCCTACTTAGGTTCATCTTACGGTGGACATGTTTGCCTGAAAAGGAATCTTTGAAAGGTGTCATCGTTTTAGAAATATAGTGCTTTCAAATTTGAGACTTTTAACATGGGGCTCAATGGCAGATTTTGGCACGTCAAAAAATCACTTTCACCTAGAAACTCCATTCACACTTTTTATTATTCAGCTTACTGTGGAGACACATGCTGGAACTTTTTACTTTGAAATGTTTTGTCGTTTCTGAGTTATTTAACTTAAACGCCCAATGCATTCTCTATGGCAATAGCACAAACTTTGGCATGCTACTAGTCCTACATACTTAAACCTACCAACCCCATTCTAGCCTACTTAGGTTCATCTTACGGTGGACATGTTTGCCTGAAAAGGAATCTTTGAAAGGTGTCATCGTTTTAGAAATATAGTGCTTTCAAATTTGAGACTTTTAACATGGGGCTCAATGGCAGATTTTGGCACGTCAAAAAATCACTTTCACCTAGAAACTCCATTCACACTTTTTATTATTCAGCTTACTGTGGAGACACATGCTGGAACTTTTTACTTTGAAATGTTTTGTCGTTTCTGAGTTATTTAACTTAAACGCCCAATGCATTCTCTATGGCAATAGCACAAACTTTGGCATGCTACTAGTCCTACATACTTAAACCTACCAACCCCATTCTAGCCTACTTAGGTTCATCTTACGGTGGACATGTTTGCCTGAAAAGGAATCTTTGAAAGGTGTCATCGTTTTAGAAATATAGTGCTTTCAAATTTGAGACTTTTAACATGGGGCTCAATGGCAGATTTTGGCACGTCAAAAAATCACTTTCACCTAGAAACTCCATTCACACTTTTTATTATTCAGCTTACTGTGGAGACACATGCTGGAACTTTTTACTTTGAAATGTTTTGTCGTTTCTGAGTTATTTAACTTAAACGCCCAATGCATTCTCTATGGCAATAGCACAAACTTTGGCATGCTACTAGTCCTACATACTTAAACCTACCAACCCCATTCTAGCCTACTTAGGTTCATCTTACGGTGGACATGTTTGCCTGAAAAGGAATCTTTGAAAGGTGTCATCGTTTTAGAAATATAGTGCTTTCAAATTTGAGACTTTTAACATGGGGCTCAATGGCAGATTTTGGCACGTCAAAAAATCACTTTCACCTAGAAACTCCATTCACACTTTTTATTATTCAGCTTACTGTGGAGACACATGCTGGAACTTTTTACTTTGAAATGTTTTGTCGTTTCTGAGTTATTTAACTTAAACGCCCAATGCATTCTCTATGGCAATAGCACAAACTTTGGCATGCTACTAGTCCTACATACTTAAACCTACCAACCCCATTCTAGCCTACTTAGGTTCATCTTACGGTGGACATGTTTGCCTGAAAAGGAATCTTTGAAAGGTGTCATCGTTTTAGAAATATAGTGCTTTCAAATTTGAGACTTTTAACATGGGGCTCAATGGCAGATTTTGGCACGTCAAAAAATCACTTTCACCTAGAAACTCCATTCACACTTTTTATTATTCAGCTTACTGTGGAGACACATGCTGGAACTTTTTACTTTGAAATGTTTTGTCGTTTCTGAGTTATTTAACTTAAACGCCCAATGCATTCTCTATGGCAATAGCACAAACTTTGGCATGCTACTAGTCCTACATACTTAAACCTACCAACCCCATTCTAGCCTACTTAGGTTCATCTTACGGTGGACATGTTTGCCTGAAAAGGAATCTTTGAAAGGTGTCATCGTTTTAGAAATATAGTGCTTTCAAATTTGAGACTTTTAACATGGGGCTCAATGGCAGATTTTGGCACGTCAAAAAATCACTTTCACCTAGAAACTCCATTCACACTTTTTATTATTCAGCTTACTGTGGAGACACATGCTGGAACTTTTTACTTTGAAATGTTTTGTCGTTTCTGAGTTATTTAACTTAAACGCCCAATGCATTCTCTATGGCAATAGCACAAACTTTGGCATGCTACTAGTCCTACATACTTAAACCTACCAACCCCATTCTAGCCTACTTAGGTTCATCTTACGGTGGACATGTTTGCCTGAAAAGGAATCTTTGAAAGGTGTCATCGTTTTAGAAATATAGTGCTTTCAAATTTGAGACTTTTAACATGGGGCTCAATGGCAGATTTTGGCACGTCAAAAAATCACTTTCACCTAGAAACTCCATTCACACTTTTTATTATTCAGCTTACTGTGGAGACACATGCTGGAACTTTTTACTTTGAAATGTTTTGTCGTTTCTGAGTTATTTAACTTAAACGCCCAATGCATTCTCTATGGCAATAGCACAAACTTTGGCATGCTACTAGTCCTACATACTTAAACCTACCAACCCCATTCTAGCCTACTTAGGTTCATCTTACGGTGGACATGTTTGCCTGAAAAGGAATCTTTGAAAGGTGTCATCGTTTTAGAAATATAGTGCTTTCAAATTTGAGACTTTTAACATGGGGCTCAATGGCAGATTTTGGCACGTCAAAAAATCACTTTCACCTAGAAACTCCATTCACACTTTTTATTATTCAGCTTACTGTGGAGACACATGCTGGAACTTTTTACTTTGAAATGTTTTGTCGTTTCTGAGTTATTTAACTTAAACGCCCAATGCATTCTCTATGGCAATAGCACAAACTTTGGCATGCTACTAGTCCTACATACTTAAACCTACCAACCCCATTCTAGCCTACTTAGGTTCATCTTACGGTGGACATGTTTGCCTGAAAAGGAATCTTTGAAAGGTGTCATCGTTTTAGAAATATAGTGCTTTCAAATTTGAGACTTTTAACATGGGGCTCAATGGCAGATTTTGGCACGTCAAAAAATCACTTTCACCTAGAAACTCCATTCACACTTTTTATTATTCAGCTTACTGTGGAGACACATGCTGGAACTTTTTACTTTGAAATGTTTTGTCGTTTCTGAGTTATTTAACTTAAACGCCCAATGCATTCTCTATGGCAATAGCACAAACTTTGGCATGCTACTAGTCCTACATACTTAAACCTACCAACCCCATTCTAGCCTACTTAGGTTCATCTTACGGTGGACATGTTTGCCTGAAAAGGAATCTTTGAAAGGTGTCATCGTTTTAGAAATATAGTGCTTTCAAATTTGAGACTTTTAACATGGGGCTCAATGGCAGATTTTGGCACGTCAAAAAATCACTTTCACCTAGAAACTCCATTCACACTTTTTATTATTCAGCTTACTGTGGAGACACATGCTGGAACTTTTTACTTTGAAATGTTTTGTCGTTTCTGAGTTATTTAACTTAAACGCCCAATGCATTCTCTATGGCAATAGCACAAACTTTGGCATGCTACTAGTCCTACATACTTAAACCTACCAACCCCATTCTAGCCTACTTAGGTTCATCTTACGGTGGACATGTTTGCCTGAAAAGGAATCTTTGAAAGGTGTCATCGTTTTAGAAATATAGTGCTTTCAAATTTGAGACTTTTAACATGGGGCTCAATGGCAGATTTTGGCACGTCAAAAAATCACTTTCACCTAGAAACTCCATTCACACTTTTTATTATTCAGCTTACTGTGGAGACACATGCTGGAACTTTTTACTTTGAAATGTTTTGTCGTTTCTGAGTTATTTAACTTAAACGCCCAATGCATTCTCTATGGCAATAGCACAAACTTTGGCATGCTACTAGTCCTACATACTTAAACCTACCAACCCCATTCTAGCCTACTTAGGTTCATCTTACGGTGGACATGTTTGCCTGAAAAGGAATCTTTGAAAGGTGTCATCGTTTTAGAAATATAGTGCTTTCAAATTTGAGACTTTTAACATGGGGCTCAATGGCAGATTTTGGCACGTCAAAAAATCACTTTCACCTAGAAACTCCATTCACACTTTTTATTATTCAGCTTACTGTGGAGACACATGCTGGAACTTTTTACTTTGAAATGTTTTGTCGTTTCTGAGTTATTTAACTTAAACGCCCAATGCATTCTCTATGGCAATAGCACAAACTTTGGCATGCTACTAGTCCTACATACTTAAACCTACCAACCCCATTCTAGCCTACTTAGGTTCATCTTACGGTGGACATGTTTGCCTGAAAAGGAATCTTTGAAAGGTGTCATCGTTTTAGAAATATAGTGCTTTCAAATTTGAGACTTTTAACATGGGGCTCAATGGCAGATTTTGGCACGTCAAAAAATCACGTTCACCTAGAAACTCCATTCACACTTTTTATTATTCAGCTTACTGTGGAGACACATGCTGGAACTTTTTACTTTGAAATGTTTTGTCGTTTCTGAGTTATTTAACTTAAACGCCCAATGCATTCTCTATGGCAATAGCACAAACTTTGGCATGCTACTAGTCCTACATACTTAAACCTACCAACCCCATTCTAGCCTACTTAGGTTCATCTTACGGTGGACATGTTTGCCTGAAAAGGAATCTTTGAAAGGTGTCATCGTTTTAGAAATATAGTGCTTTCAAATTTGAGACTTTTAACATGGGGCTCAATGGCAGATTTTGGCACGTCAAAAAATCACTTTCACCTAGAAACTCCATTCACACTTTTTATTATTCAGCTTACTGTGGAGACACATGCTGGAACTTTTTACTTTGAAATGTTTTGTCGTTTCTGAGTTATTTAACTTAAACGCCCAATGCATTCTCTATGGCAATAGCACAAACTTTGGCATGCTACTAGTCCTACATACTTAAACCTACCAACCCCATTCTAGCCTACTTAGGTTCATCTTACGGTGGACATGTTTGCCTGAAAAGGAATCTTTGAAAGGTGTCATCGTTTTAGAAATATAGTGCTTTCAAATTTGAGACTTTTAACATGGGGCTCAATGGCAGATTTTGGCACGTCAAAAAATCACTTTCACCTAGAAACTCCATTCACACTTTTTATTATTCAGCTTACTGTGGAGACACATGCTGGAACTTTTTACTTTGAAATGTTTTGTCGTTTCTGAGTTATTTAACTTAAACGCCCAATGCATTCTCTATGGCAATAGCACAAACTTTGGCATGCTACTAGTCCTACATACTTAAACCTACCAACCCCATTCTAGCCTACTTAGGTTCATCTTACGGTGGACATGTTTGCCTGAAAAGGAATCTTTGAAAGGTGTCATCGTTTTAGAAATATAGTGCTTTCAAATTTGAGACTTTTAACATGGGGCTCAATGGCAGATTTTGGCACGTCAAAAAATCACTTTCACCTAGAAACTCCATTCACACTTTTTATTATTCAGCTTACTGTGGAGACACATGCTGGAACTTTTTACTTTGAAATGTTTTGTCGTTTCTGAGTTATTTAACTTAAACGCCCAATGCATTCTCTATGGCAATAGCACAAACTTTGGCATGCTACTAGTCCTACATACTTAAACCTACCAACCCCATTCTAGCCTACTTAGGTTCATCTTACGGTGGACATGTTTGCCTGAAAAGGAATCTTTGAAAGGTGTCATCGTTTTAGAAATATAGTGCTTTCAAATTTGAGACTTTTAACATGGGGCTCAATGGCAGATTTTGGCACGTCAAAAAATCACTTTCACCTAGAAACTCCATTCACACTTTTTATTATTCAGCTTACTGTGGAGACACATGCTGGAACTTTTTACTTTGAAATGTTTTGTCGTTTCTGAGTTATTTAACTTAAACGCCCAATGCATTCTCTATGGCAATAGCACAAACTTTGGCATGCTACTAGTCCTACATACTTAAACCTACCAACCCCATTCTAGCCTACTTAGGTTCATCTTACGGTGGACATGTTTGCCTGAAAAGGAATCTTTGAAAGGTGTCATCGTTTTAGAAATATAGTGCTTTCAAATTTGAGACTTTTAACATGGGGCTCAATGGCAGATTTTGGCACGTCAAAAAATCACTTTCACCTAGAAACTCCATTCACACTTTTTATTATTCAGCTTACTGTGGAGACACATGCTGGAACTTTTTACTTTGAAATGTTTTGTCGTTTCTGAGTTATTTAACTTAAACGCCCAATGCATTCTCTATGGCAATAGCACAAACTTTGGCATGCTACTAGTCCTACATACTTAAACCTACCAACCCCATTCTAGCCTACTTAGGTTCATCTTACGGTGGACATGTTTGCCTGAAAAGGAATCTTTGAAAGGTGTCATCGTTTTAGAAATATAGTGCTTTCAAATTTGAGACTTTTAACATGGGGCTCAATGGCAGATTTTGGCACGTCAAAAAATCACTTTCACCTAGAAACTCCATTCACACTTTTTATTATTCAGCTTACTGTGGAGACACATGCTGGAACTTTTTACTTTGAAATGTTTTGTCGTTTCTGAGTTATTTAACTTAAACGCCCAATGCATTCTCTATGGCAATAGCACAAACTTTGGCATGCTACTAGTCCTACATACTTAAACCTACCAACCCCATTCTAGCCTACTTAGGTTCATCTTACGGTGGACATGTTTGCCTGAAAAGGAATCTTTGAAAGGTGTCATCGTTTTAGAAATATAGTGCTTTCAAATTTGAGACTTTTAACATGGGGCTCAATGGCAGATTTTGGCACGTCAAAAAATCACTTTCACCTAGAAACTCCATTCACACTTTTTATTATTCAGCTTACTGTGGAGACACATGCTGGAACTTTTTACTTTGAAATGTTTTGTCGTTTCTGAGTTATTTAACTTAAACGCCCAATGCATTCTCTATGGCAATAGCACAAACTTTGGCATGCTACTAGTCCTACATACTTAAACCTACCAACCCCATTCTAGCCTACTTAGGTTCATCTTACGGTGGACATGTTTGCCTGAAAAGGAATCTTTGAAAGGTGTCATCGTTTTAGAAATATAGTGCTTTCAAATTTGAGACTTTTAACATGGGGCTCAATGGCAGATTTTGGCACGTCAAAAAATCACTTTCACCTAGAAACTCCATTCACACTTTTTATTATTCAGCTTACTGTGGAGACACATGCTGGAACTTTTTACTTTGAAATGTTTTGTCGTTTCTGAGTTATTTAACTTAAACGCCCAATGCATTCTCTATGGCAATAGCACAAACTTTGGCATGCTACTAGTCCTACATACTTAAACCTACCAACCCCATTCTAGCCTACTTAGGTTCATCTTACGGTGGACATGTTTGCCTGAAAAGGAATCTTTGAAAGGTGTCATCGTTTTAGAAATATAGTGCTTTCAAATTTGAGACTTTTAACATGGGGCTCAATGGCAGATTTTGGCACGTCAAAAAATCACTTTCACCTAGAAACTCCATTCACACTTTTTATTATTCAGCTTACTGTGGAGACACATGCTGGAACTTTTTACTTTGAAATGTTTTGTCGTTTCTGAGTTATTTAACTTAAACGCCCAATGCATTCTCTATGGCAATAGCACAAACTTTGGCATGCTACTAGTCCTACATACTTAAACCTACCAACCCCATTCTAGCCTACTTAGGTTCATCTTACGGTGGACATGTTTGCCTGAAAAGGAATCTTTGAAAGGTGTCATCGTTTTAGAAATATAGTGCTTTCAAATTTGAGACTTTTAACATGGGGCTCAATGGCAGATTTTGGCACGTCAAAAAATCACTTTCACCTAGAAACTCCATTCACACTTTTTATTATTCAGCTTACTGTGGAGACACATGCTGGAACTTTTTACTTTGAAATGTTTTGTCGTTTCTGAGTTATTTAACTTAAACGCCCAATGCATTCTCTATGGCAATAGCACAAACTTTGGCATGCTACTAGTCCTACATACTTAAACCTACCAACCCCATTCTAGCCTACTTAGGTTCATCTTACGGTGGACATGTTTGCCTGAAAAGGAATCTTTGAAAGGTGTCATCGTTTTAGAAATATAGTGCTTTCAAATTTGAGACTTTTAACATGGGGCTCAATGGCAGATTTTGGCACGTCAAAAAATCACTTTCACCTAGAAACTCCATTCACACTTTTTATTATTCAGCTTACTGTGGAGACACATGCTGGAACTTTTTACTTTGAAATGTTTTGTCGTTTCTGAGTTATTTAACTTAAACGCCCAATGCATTCTCTATGGCAATAGCACAAACTTTGGCATGCTACTAGTCCTACATACTTAAACCTACCAACCCCATTCTAGCCTACTTAGGTTCATCTTACGGTGGACATGTTTGCCTGAAAAGGAATCTTTGAAAGGTGTCATCGTTTTAGAAATATAGTGCTTTCAAATTTGAGACTTTTAACATGGGGCTCAATGGCAGATTTTGGCACGTCAAAAAATCACTTTCACCTAGAAACTCCATTCACACTTTTTATTATTCAGCTTACTGTGGAGACACATGCTGGAACTTTTTACTTTGAAATGTTTTGTCGTTTCTGAGTTATTTAACTTAAACGCCCAATGCATTCTCTATGGCAATAGCACAAACTTTGGCATGCTACTAGTCCTACATACTTAAACCTACCAACCCCATTCTAGCCTACTTAGGTTCATCTTACGGTGGACATGTTTGCCTGAAAAGGAATCTTTGAAAGGTGTCATCGTTTTAGAAATATAGTGCTTTCAAATTTGAGACTTTTAACATGGGGCTCAATGGCAGATTTTGGCACGTCAAAAAATCACTTTCACCTAGAAACTCCATTCACACTTTTTATTATTCAGCTTACTGTGGAGACACATGCTGGAACTTTTTACTTTGAAATGTTTTGTCGTTTCTGAGTTATTTAACTTAAACGCCCAATGCATTCTCTATGGCAATAGCACAAACTTTGGCATGCTACTAGTCCTACATACTTAAACCTACCAACCCCATTCTAGCCTACTTAGGTTCATCTTACGGTGGACATGTTTGCCTGAAAAGGAATCTTTGAAAGGTGTCATCGTTTTAGAAATATAGTGCTTTCAAATTTGAGACTTTTAACATGGGGCTCAATGGCAGATTTTGGCACGTCAAAAAATCACTTTCACCTAGAAACTCCATTCACACTTTTTATTATTCAGCTTACTGTGGAGACACATGCTGGAACTTTTTACTTTGAAATGTTTTGTCGTTTCTGAGTTATTTAACTTAAACGCCCAATGCATTCTCTATGGCAATAGCACAAACTTTGGCATGCTACTAGTCCTACATACTTAACCCTCTAAGACCCAGCGTTGCTTTTTAGCAACAATTTTATTTTATTTAATTACTAAATTATTATAATTCTTTTCTGTTCTTTTTTCACCTAAACGTCATCAGTGATGTTCATTGCAATGCCATTTCAATGCCATTGGTCGTGATATTTGCATATAAATACCCCCCACAGAGGCTGAAATTCACACAAATTAAAAATGTCTGGACTCTGTGCGATTTTGAATTTTTTTTTAACCTAAGACTTTTGACCTTTACCCTAATAAAAGTAGGTAGAATAATTGTAATATATGTTTTGTTGTGATCATTAGAATGTCTAGAACATGTTTTATTCATTATTGTGAAAGATATCCCCCAAATGTGAAATATTAATTTATTATATTATTATATAATTATTATATAATTATTATAAATTTTCCATCAAACTTTATTTTTTTATTTTTTTTAACATATGTTTTAGTGTCAGTCCTAGTAGTACAAAGTAGTAGTAAGGTTGAAATCTATTTTTTGCAAGTAGAAATTAATGCGGGTGTTAGAGGGTTAAACCTACCAACCCCATTCTAGCCTACTTAGGTTCATCTTACGGTGGACATGTTTGCCTGAAAAGGAATCTTTGAAAGGTGTCATCGTTTTAGAAATATAGTGCTTTCAAATTTGAGACTTTTAACATGGGGCTCAATGGCAGATTTTGGCACGTCAAAAAATCACTTTCACCTAGAAACTCCATTCACACTTTTTATTATTCAGCTTACTGTGGAGACACATGCTGGAACTTTTTACTTTGAAATGTTTTGTCGTTTCTGAGTTATTTAACTTAAACGCCCAATGCATTCTCTATGGCAATAGCACAAACTTTGGCATGCTACTAGTCCTACATACTTAAACCTACCAACCCCATTCTAGCCTACTTAGGTTCATCTTACGGTGGACATGTTTGCCTGAAAAGGAATCTTTGAAAGGTGTCATCGTTTTAGAAATATAGTGCTTTCAAATTTGAGACTTTTAACATGGGGCTCAATGGCAGATTTTGGCACGTCAAAAAATCACTTTCACCTAGAAACTCCATTCACACTTTTTATTATTCAGCTTACTGTGGAGACACATGCTGGAACTTTTTACTTTGAAATGTTTTGTCGTTTCTGAGTTATTTAACTTAAACGCCCAATGCATTCTCTATGGCAATAGCACAAACTTTGGCATGCTACTAGTCCTACATACTTAAACCTACCAACCCCATTCTAGCCTACTTAGGTTCATCTTACGGTGGACATGTTTGCCTGAAAAGGAATCTTTGAAAGGTGTCATCGTTTTAGAAATATAGTGCTTTCAAATTTGAGACTTTTAACATGGGGCTCAATGGCAGATTTTGGCACGTGAAAAAATCACTTTCACCTAGAAACTCCATTCACACTTTTTATTATTCAGCTTACTGTGGAGACACATGCTGGAACTTTTTACTTTGAAATGTTTTGTCGTTTCTGAGTTATTTAACTTAAACGCCCAATGCATTCTCTATGGCAATAGCACAAACTTTGGCATGCTACTAGTCCTACATACTTAAACCTACCAACCCCATTCTAGCCTACTTAGGTTCATCTTACGGTGGACATGTTTGCCTGAAAAGGAATCTTTGAAAGGTGTCATCGTTTTAGAAATATAGTGCTTTCAAATTTGAGACTTTTAACATGGGGCTCAATGGCAGATTTTGGCACGTCAAAAAATCACTTTCACCTAGAAACTCCATTCACACTTTTTATTATTCAGCTTACTGTGGAGACACATGCTGGAACTTTTTACTTTGAAATGTTTTGTCGTTTCTGAGTTATTTAACTTAAACGCCCAATGCATTCTCTATGGCAATAGCACAAACTTTGGCATGCTACTAGTCCTACATACTTAAACCTACCAACCCCATTCTAGCCTACTTAGGTTCATCTTACGGTGGACATGTTTGCCTGAAAAGGAATCTTTGAAAGGTGTCATCGTTTTAGAAATATAGTGCTTTCAAATTTGAGACTTTTAACATGGGGCTCAATGGCAGATTTTGGCACGTCAAAAAATCACTTTCACCTAGAAACTCCATTCACACTTTTTATTATTCAGCTTACTGTGGAGACACATGCTGGAACTTTTTACTTTGAAATGTTTTGTCGTTTCTGAGTTATTTAACTTAAACGCCCAATGCATTCTCTATGGCAATAGCACAAACTTTGGCATGCTACTAGTCCTACATACTTAAACCTACCAACCCCATTCTAGCCTACTTAGGTTCATCTTACGGTGGACATGTTTGCCTGAAAAGGAATCTTTGAAAGGTGTCATCGTTTTAGAAATATAGTGCTTTCAAATTTGAGACTTTTAACATGGGGCTCAATGGCAGATTTTGGCACGTCAAAAAATCACTTTCACCTAGAAACTCCATTCACACTTTTTATTATTCAGCTTACTGTGGAGACACATGCTGGAACTTTTTACTTTGAAATGTTTTGTCGTTTCTGAGTTATTTAACTTAAACGCCCAATGCATTCTCTATGGCAATAGCACAAACTTTGGCATGCTACTAGTCCTACATACTTAAACCTACCAACCCCATTCTAGCCTACTTAGGTTCATCTTACGGTGGACATGTTTGCCTGAAAAGGAATCTTTGAAAGGTGTCATCGTTTTAGAAATATAGTGCTTTCAAATTTGAGACTTTTAACATGGGGCTCAATGGCAGATTTTGGCACGTCAAAAAATCACTTTCACCTAGAAACTCCATTCACACTTTTTATTATTCAGCTTACTGTGGAGACACATGCTGGAACTTTTTACTTTGAAATGTTTTGTCGTTTCTGAGTTATTTAACTTAAACGCCCAATGCATTCTCTATGGCAATAGCACAAACTTTGGCATGCTACTAGTCCTACATACTTAAACCTACCAACCCCATTCTAGCCTACTTAGGTTCATCTTACGGTGGACATGTTTGCCTGAAAAGGAATCTTTGAAAGGTGTCATCGTTTTAGAAATATAGTGCTTTCAAATTTGAGACTTTTAACATGGGGCTCAATGGCAGATTTTGGCACGTCAAAAAATCACTTTCACCTAGAAACTCCATTCACACTTTTTATTATTCAGCTTACTGTGGAGACACATGCTGGAACTTTTTACTTTGAAATGTTTTGTCGTTTCTGAGTTATTTAACTTAAACGCCCAATGCATTCTCTATGGCAATAGCACAAACTTTGGCATGCTACTAGTCCTACATACTTAAACCTACCAACCCCATTCTAGCCTACTTAGGTTCATCTTACGGTGGACATGTTTGCCTGAAAAGGAATCTTTGAAAGGTGTCATCGTTTTAGAAATATAGTGCTTTCAAATTTGAGACTTTTAACATGGGGCTCAATGGCAGATTTTGGCACGTCAAAAAATCACTTTCACCTAGAAACTCCATTCACACTTTTTATTATTCAGCTTACTGTGGAGACACATGCTGGAACTTTTTACTTTGAAATGTTTTGTCGTTTCTGAGTTATTTAACTTAAACGCCCAATGCATTCTCTATGGCAATAGCACAAACTTTGGCATGCTACTAGTCCTACATACTTAAACCTACCAACCCCATTCTAGCCTACTTAGGTTCATCTTACGGTGGACATGTTTGCCTGAAAAGGAATCTTTGAAAGGTGTCATCGTTTTAGAAATATAGTGCTTTCAAATTTGAGACTTTTAACATGGGGCTCAATGGCAGATTTTGGCACGTCAAAAAATCACTTTCACCTAGAAACTCCATTCACACTTTTTATTATTCAGCTTACTGTGGAGACACATGCTGGAACTTTTTACTTTGAAATGTTTTGTCGTTTCTGAGTTATTTAACTTAAACGCCCAATGCATTCTCTATGGCAATAGCACAAACTTTGGCATGCTACTAGTCCTACATACTTAAACCTACCAACCCCATTCTAGCCTACTTAGGTTCATCTTACGGTGGACATGTTTGCCTGAAAAGGAATCTTTGAAAGGTGTCATCGTTTTAGAAATATAGTGCTTTCAAATTTGAGACTTTTAACATGGGGCTCAATGGCAGATTTTGGCACGTCAAAAAATCACTTTCACCTAGAAACTCCATTCACACTTTTTATTATTCAGCTTACTGTGGAGACACATGCTGGAACTTTTTACTTTGAAATGTTTTGTCGTTTCTGAGTTATTTAACTTAAACGCCCAATGCATTCTCTATGGCAATAGCACAAACTTTGGCATGCTACTAGTCCTACATACTTAAACCTACCAACCCCATTCTAGCCTACTTAGGTTCATCTTACGGTGGACATGTTTGCCTGAAAAGGAATCTTTGAAAGGTGTCATCGTTTTAGAAATATAGTGCTTTCAAATTTGAGACTTTTAACATGGGGCTCAATGGCAGATTTTGGCACGTCAAAAAATCACTTTCACCTAGAAACTCCATTCACACTTTTTATTATTCAGCTTACTGTGGAGACACATGCTGGAACTTTTTACTTTGAAATGTTTTGTCGTTTCTGAGTTATTTAACTTAAACGCCCAATGCATTCTCTATGGCAATAGCACAAACTTTGGCATGCTACTAGTCCTACATACTTAAACCTACCAACCCCATTCTAGCCTACTTAGGTTCATCTTACGGTGGACATGTTTGCCTGAAAAGGAATCTTTGAAAGGTGTCATCGTTTTAGAAATATAGTGCTTTCAAATTTGAGACTTTTAACATGGGGCTCAATGGCAGATTTTGGCACGTCAAAAAATCACTTTCACCTAGAAACTCCATTCACACTTTTTATTATTCAGCTTACTGTGGAGACACATGCTGGAACTTTTTACTTTGAAATGTTTTGTCGTTTCTGAGTTATTTAACTTAAACGCCCAATGCATTCTCTATGGCAATAGCACAAACTTTGGCATGCTACTAGTCCTACATACTTAAACCTACCAACCCCATTCTAGCCTACTTAGGTTCATCTTACGGTGGACATGTTTGCCTGAAAAGGAATCTTTGAAAGGTGTCATCGTTTTAGAAATATAGTGCTTTCAAATTTGAGACTTTTAACATGGGGCTCAATGGCAGATTTTGGCACGTCAAAAAATCACTTTCACCTAGAAACTCCATTCACACTTTTTATTATTCAGCTTACTGTGGAGACACATGCTGGAACTTTTTACTTTGAAATGTTTTGTCGTTTCTGAGTTATTTAACTTAAACGCCCAATGCATTCTCTATGGCAATAGCACAAACTTTGGCATGCTACTAGTCCTACATACTTAAACCTACCAACCCCATTCTAGCCTACTTAGGTTCATCTTACGGTGGACATGTTTGCCTGAAAAGGAATCTTTGAAAGGTGTCATCGTTTTAGAAATATAGTGCTTTCAAATTTGAGACTTTTAACATGGGGCTCAATGGCAGATTTTGGCACGTCAAAAAATCACTTTCACCTAGAAACTCCATTCACACTTTTTATTATTCAGCTTACTGTGGAGACACATGCTGGAACTTTTTACTTTGAAATGTTTTGTCGTTTCTGAGTTATTGTGGGCTCGCCACAGCGAGCACACACTAGTTACTCTCAGTTTATATTTATTTATTCCAATTTCCGCCACTTTTTTTGGCACCCTACTACTTCCACATACTTTATGCTAGAAATTTAGTTCAAACTTCAAACTGTTCAGCTCTTTGCAGTTATTATTGCTCCAATTAGAATTTTTACAAAGTTTTATACTTTTTATACTTTTTAACTTTTTAACTTTTTTTTACATTCTTTATAGTGAGAGTCGATGGAAGAAATGTCCCATTTTTCACAGTTAACTTTTTTGAGCTCTTATTACTCCGTCATACTTTCACTTTGAAACTTCATTCAAACTTTATAATGTTCATCTATCTTTGAACTTTCATTGGTGAAAAAGTTGTTTTGAAAAAGTTTATACTTTTTAAAATATTTAACTTTATTTATAGTTTTTTCCTCCCATTGACAATGTATGGGATTTATCTCTAAATCAACCTCACTTTTGCAGCCTCATTACTCTGGCATACTTTGTCGTAGAAACGTGATTTAAACTTTAGAAAGCTCACACGACTCTGGACTTTTTCGTGGTTCAAACCGTATTCAAATACGTTAAACGGTTTTTCCGAAATCGCAGTTCAATCGCAGGCCGTTTCGCCTAATTAGTGCCAACTTAGAGTGCGGGCTTTTTTCACTAGAGTGCGTAGAACAGAAAATCTTTCCTTGAAAATTTACCAAACAAATTGCCGTCCCGGCCAAGATATTCACTTTACACGCATGTCCTTTGGTCATTTTGTAGCCACACATGTCCTCTTTCACACAATGTGACCACCAAAACACAGAGACATACAGAATGTGAACTACGGCCTTTTAAGTGACACAAATACAGTCAATCTGCTCATTGACCTCCATAGTAAAATCCTTACGAGGAAATTATCGCGATGACAATTCTTAACTCGCTCTTATAACCACATTTTCGATCGTACCAACACCACAATCGCACATGGTGTACCTCAATATCTCAGGCCACTCACAGCGAAAAAATTATTTGCATTCGACTTTTACTTTTTGCGATAGAGCAATTTGTTCGGGCATAGTTTCCCCACATTCAAGACCATTCAAGATCAAGACCTTCAAGTTGCGCGCCACTTGTTTGTCTTTTACACTTCCACAGCTGAGACATATAAGAGCTTAATTACAGGGCTGAAATTAAAGTTACAAGATCTCAATGAGTTGCTCTGCGATACCTTGTGGGCTTGTAGGTCTGCTATTTGTGCAATTGGATGGCCTTTACACAGCTCTCGCAAGAGCACGCACGCACGCATGCACGCACGCACGCACACACACACCCTGTCTTCCTATTGGCTGGCCTTTACACAGCTCTTGCAAGTGCACGCACGCACGCACGCACGCACGCACACACACACACACACACACACGTTTATAAAAAAATATTTTCAATTTTTTTTAAAAAAAATTAAAAAATTAAAAAAACTTTAAAAAAAATTATAAAAAATTAAAAAAATTAAAAAAATTAAAAAAAATTAAAAAAAATTAAAAAAATTAAAAAAAATTGAAAAATTGAAAACTTAAAAATTAGCATGTTAGCATTAGCATGTTAGCATGTTAGCATGTTAGCATTAGCATGATAGCATTAGCATGTTAGCATGATAGCATTAGCATGTTAGCATGTTAGCATTAGCATGTTGACATTAGCATGTTAGCATGTTAGCATGATAGCATTAGCATGTTAGCATGTTAGCATTAGCATGTTAGCATTAGCATGTTAGCATGTTAGCATTAGCATGTTAGCATTAGCATGTTAACATTAGCATGTTAGCATGTTAGCATGATAGCATTAGCATGTTAGCATGTTAGCATTAGCATGTTAGCATGTTAGCATTAGCATGTTAGCATTAGCATGTTAGCATGATAGCATTAGCATGTTATCATTAGCATGTTAGCATGTTAGCATTAGCATGTTAGCATTAGCATGTTAGCATGTTAGCATTAGCATGTTAGCATGATAGCATTAGCATGTTAGCATTAGCATGTTAGCATGTTAGCATTAGCATGTTAGCATTAGCATGTTAGCATGTTAGCATGATAGCATTAGCATGTTAGCATGTTAGCATGTTAGCATTAGCATGTTAGCATGTTAGCATTAGCATGTTAGCATTAGCATGTTAGCATTAGCATGTTAGCATTAGCATGATAGCATTAGCATGTTAACATTAGCATGTTAGCATGATAGCATTAGCATGTTAGCATGTTAGCATTAGCATGTTAGCATTAGCATGTTAGCATTAGCATGTTTAAAAAATTAAAAAATTAAGAAAAATGAAAATCATTAAAAAATTAAAACTTTAACTTTTTTTTAAACTTAAAAGGAAAAAAATAATAATAAAGAACTTAATATTTTTTATCTTAATATTTTTTTTAAGAAATATCTTAGACCATTATCAATAATCATTGTGTTTATGCTTTTAAAGATAGGCCTATATGCTATTTGAACCTTCTTTTTACATGTAAAAGTATGCTATTTCTGTTAAGCTCATGAATGCTTTTATATGTATACTCCATTGGATTGACTATTTTTTTTCTTTTTTACCTTTTCTTGATTCATCAAGAATACATTGTAAAGCATTATTCATACATTACAAATCATTAGTAGACAGTAATACTTTACTTACTTTATTCTGCCCCTTTTTGGGCATCATACTACTTCCACATACTTTATTTCCGCTTTATGCAGTTATTTATGCTTAAACTATAGTTTTTACAAATGTTCATACTTTTTTAACTTTTACTTCAGCTTTAATACATTTTCTACTTTTCTTTACAATATGTTACAGTCCAGAAATTTTGATTATGGACTTAGACCACCAATGGTAACACCATTACTCCGGTCCCCGAGTTTCAAACTTGACACGGCAATAACTTTATACAAAGCATTTTACGCGAGCCCACGCAGTTTCTACAGGAACTGCTTTCTAGTTTAACTTAAACGCCCAATGCATTCTCTATGGCAATAGCACAAACTTTGGCATGCTACTAGTCCTACATACTTAAACCTACCAACCCCATTCTAGCCTACTTAGGTTCATCTTACGGTGGACATGTTTGCCTGAAAAGGAATCTTTGAAAGGTGTCATCGTTTTAGAAATATAGTGCTTTCAAATTTGAGACTTTTAACATGGGGCTCAATGGCAGATTTTGGCACGTCAAAAAATCACTTTCACCTAGAAACTCCATTCACACTTTTTATTATTCAGCTTACTGTGGAGACACATGCTGGAACTTTTTACTTTGAAATGTTTTGTCGTTTCTGAGTTATTTAACTTAAACGCCCAATGCATTCTCTATGGCAATAGCACAAACTTTGGCATGCTACTAGTCCTACATACTTAAACCTACCAACCCCATTCTAGCCTACTTAGGTTCATCTTACGGTGGACATGTTTGCCTGAAAAGGAATCTTTGAAAGGTGTCATCGTTTTAGAAATATAGTGCTTTCAAATTTGAGACTTTTAACATGGGGCTCAATGGCAGATTTTGGCACGTCAAAAAATCACTTTCACCTAGAAACTCCATTCACACTTTTTATTATTCAGCTTACTGTGGAGACACATGCTGGAACTTTTTACTTTGAAATGTTTTGTCGTTTCTGAGTTATTTAACTTAAACGCCCAATGCATTCTCTATGGCAATAGCACAAACTTTGGCATGCTACTAGTCCTACATACTTAAACCTACCAACCCCATTCTAGCCTACTTAGGTTCATCTTACGGTGGACATGTTTGCCTGAAAAGGAATCTTTGAAAGGTGTCATCGTTTTAGAAATATAGTGCTTTCAAATTTGAGACTTTTAACATGGGGCTCAATGGCAGATTTTGGCACGTCAAAAAATCACTTTCACCTAGAAACTCCATTCACACTTTTTATTATTCAGCTTACTGTGGAGACACATGCTGGAACTTTTTACTTTGAAATGTTTTGTCGTTTCTGAGTTATTTAACTTAAACGCCCAATGCATTCTCTATGGCAATAGCACAAACTTTGGCATGCTACTAGTCCTACATACTTAAACCTACCAACCCCATTCTAGCCTACTTAGGTTCATCTTACGGTGGACATGTTTGCCTGAAAAGGAATCTTTGAAAGGTGTCATCGTTTTAGAAATATAGTGCTTTCAAATTTGAGACTTTTAACATGGGGCTCAATGGCAGATTTTGGCACGTCAAAAAATCACTTTCACCTAGAAACTCCATTCACACTTTTTATTATTCAGCTTACTGTGGAGACACATGCTGGAACTTTTTACTTTGAAATGTTTTGTCGTTTCTGAGTTATTTAACTTAAACGCCCAATGCATTCTCTATGGCAATAGCACAAACTTTGGCATGCTACTAGTCCTACATACTTAAACCTACCAACCCCATTCTAGCCTACTTAGGTTCATCTTACGGTGGACATGTTTGCCTGAAAAGGAATCTTTGAAAGGTGTCATCGTTTTAGAAATATAGTGCTTTCAAATTTGAGACTTTTAACATGGGGCTCAATGGCAGATTTTGGCACGTCAAAAAATCACTTTCACCTAGAAACTCCATTCACACTTTTTATTATTCAGCTTACTGTGGAGACACATGCTGGAACTTTTTACTTTGAAATGTTTTGTCGTTTCTGAGTTATTTAACTTAAACGCCCAATGCATTCTCTATGGCAATAGCACAAACTTTGGCATGCTACTAGTCCTACATACTTAAACCTACCAACCCCATTCTAGCCTACTTAGGTTCATCTTACGGTGGACATGTTTGCCTGAAAAGGAATCTTTGAAAGGTGTCATCGTTTTAGAAATATAGTGCTTTCAAATTTGAGACTTTTAACATGGGGCTCAATGGCAGATTTTGGCACGTCAAAAAATCACTTTCACCTAGAAACTCCATTCACACTTTTTATTATTCAGCTTACTGTGGAGACACATGCTGGAACTTTTTACTTTGAAATGTTTTGTCGTTTCTGAGTTATTTAACTTAAACGCCCAATGCATTCTCTATGGCAATAGCACAAACTTTGGCATGCTACTAGTCCTACATACTTAAACCTACCAACCCCATTCTAGCCTACTTAGGTTCATCTTACGGTGGACATGTTTGCCTGAAAAGGAATCTTTGAAAGGTGTCATCGTTTTAGAAATATAGTGCTTTCAAATTTGAGACTTTTAACATGGGGCTCAATGGCAGATTTTGGCACGTCAAAAAATCACTTTCACCTAGAAACTCCATTCACACTTTTTATTATTCAGCTTACTGTGGAGACACATGCTGGAACTTTTTACTTTGAAATGTTTTGTCGTTTCTGAGTTATTTAACTTAAACGCCCAATGCATTCTCTATGGCAATAGCACAAACTTTGGCATGCTACTAGTCCTACATACTTAAACCTACCAACCCCATTCTAGCCTACTTAGGTTCATCTTACGGTGGACATGTTTGCCTGAAAAGGAATCTTTGAAAGGTGTCATCGTTTTAGAAATATAGTGCTTTCAAATTTGAGACTTTTAACATGGGGCTCAATGGCAGATTTTGGCACGTCAAAAAATCACTTTCACCTAGAAACTCCATTCACACTTTTTATTATTCAGCTTACTGTGGAGACACATGCTGGAACTTTTTACTTTGAAATGTTTTGTCGTTTCTGAGTTATTTAACTTAAACGCCCAATGCATTCTCTATGGCAATAGCACAAACTTTGGCATGCTACTAGTCCTACATACTTAAACCTACCAACCCCATTCTAGCCTACTTAGGTTCATCTTACGGTGGACATGTTTGCCTGAAAAGGAATCTTTGAAAGGTGTCATCGTTTTAGAAATATAGTGCTTTCAAATTTGAGACTTTTAACATGGGGCTCAATGGCAGATTTTGGCACGTCAAAAAATCACTTTCACCTAGAAACTCCATTCACACTTTTTATTATTCAGCTTACTGTGGAGACACATGCTGGAACTTTTTACTTTGAAATGTTTTGTCGTTTCTGAGTTATTTAACTTAAACGCCCAATGCATTCTCTATGGCAATAGCACAAACTTTGGCATGCTACTAGTCCTACATACTTAAACCTACCAACCCCATTCTAGCCTACTTAGGTTCATCTTACGGTGGACATGTTTGCCTGAAAAGGAATCTTTGAAAGGTGTCATCGTTTTAGAAATATAGTGCTTTCAAATTTGAGACTTTTAACATGGGGCTCAATGGCAGATTTTGGCACGTCAAAAAATCACTTTCACCTAGAAACTCCATTCACACTTTTTATTATTCAGCTTACTGTGGAGACACATGCTGGAACTTTTTACTTTGAAATGTTTTGTCGTTTCTGAGTTATTTAACTTAAACGCCCAATGCATTCTCTATGGCAATAGCACAAACTTTGGCATGCTACTAGTCCTACATACTTAAACCTACCAACCCCATTCTAGCCTACTTAGGTTCATCTTACGGTGGACATGTTTGCCTGAAAAGGAATCTTTGAAAGGTGTCATCGTTTTAGAAATATAGTGCTTTCAAATTTGAGACTTTTAACATGGGGCTCAATGGCAGATTTTGGCACGTCAAAAAATCACTTTCACCTAGAAACTCCATTCACACTTTTTATTATTCAGCTTACTGTGGAGACACATGCTGGAACTTTTTACTTTGAAATGTTTTGTCGTTTCTGAGTTATTTAACTTAAACGCCCAATGCATTCTCTATGGCAATAGCACAAACTTTGGCATGCTACTAGTCCTACATACTTAAACCTACCAACCCCATTCTAGCCTACTTAGGTTCATCTTACGGTGGACATGTTTGCCTGAAAAGGAATCTTTGAAAGGTGTCATCGTTTTAGAAATATAGTGCTTTCAAATTTGAGACTTTTAACATGGGGCTCAATGGCAGATTTTGGCACGTCAAAAAATCACTTTCACCTAGAAACTCCATTCACACTTTTTATTATTCAGCTTACTGTGGAGACACATGCTGGAACTTTTTACTTTGAAATGTTTTGTCGTTTCTGAGTTATTTAACTTAAACGCCCAATGCATTCTCTATGGCAATAGCACAAACTTTGGCATGCTACTAGTCCTACATACTTAAACCTACCAACCCCATTCTAGCCTACTTAGGTTCATCTTACGGTGGACATGTTTGCCTGAAAAGGAATCTTTGAAAGGTGTCATCGTTTTAGAAATATAGTGCTTTCAAATTTGAGACTTTTAACATGGGGCTCAATGGCAGATTTTGGCACGTCAAAAAATCACTTTCACCTAGAAACTCCATTCACACTTTTTATTATTCAGCTTACTGTGGAGACACATGCTGGAACTTTTTACTTTGAAATGTTTTGTCGTTTCTGAGTTATTTAACTTAAACGCCCAATGCATTCTCTATGGCAATAGCACAAACTTTGGCATGCTACTAGTCCTACATACTTAAACCTACCAACCCCATTCTAGCCTACTTAGGTTCATCTTACGGTGGACATGTTTGCCTGAAAAGGAATCTTTGAAAGGTGTCATCGTTTTAGAAATATAGTGCTTTCAAATTTGAGACTTTTAACATGGGGCTCAATGGCAGATTTTGGCACGTCAAAAAATCACTTTCACCTAGAAACTCCATTCACACTTTTTATTATTCAGCTTACTGTGGAGACACATGCTGGAACTTTTTACTTTGAAATGTTTTGTCGTTTCTGAGTTATTTAACTTAAACGCCCAATGCATTCTCTATGGCAATAGCACAAACTTTGGCATGCTACTAGTCCTACATACTTAAACCTACCAACCCCATTCTAGCCTACTTAGGTTCATCTTACGGTGGACATGTTTGCCTGAAAAGGAATCTTTGAAAGGTGTCATCGTTTTAGAAATATAGTGCTTTCAAATTTGAGACTTTTAACATGGGGCTCAATGGCAGATTTTGGCACGTCAAAAAATCACTTTCACCTAGAAACTCCATTCACACTTTTTATTATTCAGCTTACTGTGGAGACACATGCTGGAACTTTTTACTTTGAAATGTTTTGTCGTTTCTGAGTTATTTAACTTAAACGCCCAATGCATTCTCTATGGCAATAGCACAAACTTTGGCATGCTACTAGTCCTACATACTTAAACCTACCAACCCCATTCTAGCCTACTTAGGTTCATCTTACGGTGGACATGTTTGCCTGAAAAGGAATCTTTGAAAGGTGTCATCGTTTTAGAAATATAGTGCTTTCAAATTTGAGACTTTTAACATGGGGCTCAATGGCAGATTTTGGCACGTCAAAAAATCACTTTCACCTAGAAACTCCATTCACACTTTTTATTATTCAGCTTACTGTGGAGACACATGCTGGAACTTTTTACTTTGAAATGTTTTGTCGTTTCTGAGTTATTTAACTTAAACGCCCAATGCATTCTCTATGGCAATAGCACAAACTTTGGCATGCTACTAGTCCTACATACTTAAACCTACCAACCCCATTCTAGCCTACTTAGGTTCATCTTACGGTGGACATGTTTGCCTGAAAAGGAATCTTTGAAAGGTGTCATCGTTTTAGAAATATAGTGCTTTCAAATTTGAGACTTTTAACATGGGGCTCAATGGCAGATTTTGGCACGTCAAAAAATCACTTTCACCTAGAAACTCCATTCACACTTTTTATTATTCAGCTTACTGTGGAGACACATGCTGGAACTTTTTACTTTGAAATGTTTTGTCGTTTCTGAGTTATTTAACTTAAACGCCCAATGCATTCTCTATGGCAATAGCACAAACTTTGGCATGCTACTAGTCCTACATACTTAAACCTACCAACCCCATTCTAGCCTACTTAGGTTCATCTTACGGTGGACATGTTTGCCTGAAAAGGAATCTTTGAAAGGTGTCATCGTTTTAGAAATATAGTGCTTTCAAATTTGAGACTTTTAACATGGGGCTCAATGGCAGATTTTGGCACGTCAAAAAATCACTTTCACCTAGAAACTCCATTCACACTTTTTATTATTCAGCTTACTGTGGAGACACATGCTGGAACTTTTTACTTTGAAATGTTTTGTCGTTTCTGAGTTATTTAACTTAAACGCCCAATGCATTCTCTATGGCAATAGCACAAACTTTGGCATGCTACTAGTCCTACATACTTAAACCTACCAACCCCATTCTAGCCTACTTAGGTTCATCTTACGGTGGACATGTTTGCCTGAAAAGGAATCTTTGAAAGGTGTCATCGTTTTAGAAATATAGTGCTTTCAAATTTGAGACTTTTAACATGGGGCTCAATGGCAGATTTTGGCACGTCAAAAAATCACTTTCACCTAGAAACTCCATTCACACTTTTTATTATTCAGCTTACTGTGGAGACACATGCTGGAACTTTTTACTTTGAAATGTTTTGTCGTTTCTGAGTTATTTAACTTAAACGCCCAATGCATTCTCTATGGCAATAGCACAAACTTTGGCATGCTACTAGTCCTACATACTTAAACCTACCAACCCCATTCTAGCCTACTTAGGTTCATCTTACGGTGGACATGTTTGCCTGAAAAGGAATCTTTGAAAGGTGTCATCGTTTTAGAAATATAGTGCTTTCAAATTTGAGACTTTTAACATGGGGCTCAATGGCAGATTTTGGCACGTCAAAAAATCACTTTCACCTAGAAACTCCATTCACACTTTTTATTATTCAGCTTACTGTGGAGACACATGCTGGAACTTTTTACTTTGAAATGTTTTGTCGTTTCTGAGTTATTTAACTTAAACGCCCAATGCATTCTCTATGGCAATAGCACAAACTTTGGCATGCTACTAGTCCTACATACTTAAACCTACCAACCCCATTCTAGCCTACTTAGGTTCATCTTACGGTGGACATGTTTGCCTGAAAAGGAATCTTTGAAAGGTGTCATCGTTTTAGAAATATAGTGCTTTCAAATTTGAGACTTTTAACATGGGGCTCAATGGCAGATTTTGGCACGTCAAAAAATCACTTTCACCTAGAAACTCCATTCACACTTTTTATTATTCAGCTTACTGTGGAGACACATGCTGGAACTTTTTACTTTGAAATGTTTTGTCGTTTCTGAGTTATTTAACTTAAACGCCCAATGCATTCTCTATGGCAATAGCACAAACTTTGGCATGCTACTAGTCCTACATACTTAAACCTACCAACCCCATTCTAGCCTACTTAGGTTCATCTTACGGTGGACATGTTTGCCTGAAAAGGAATCTTTGAAAGGTGTCATCGTTTTAGAAATATAGTGCTTTCAAATTTGAGACTTTTAACATGGGGCTCAATGGCAGATTTTGGCACGTCAAAAAATCACTTTCACCTAGAAACTCCATTCACACTTTTTATTATTCAGCTTACTGTGGAGACACATGCTGGAACTTTTTACTTTGAAATGTTTTGTCGTTTCTGAGTTATTTAACTTAAACGCCCAATGCATTCTCTATGGCAATAGCACAAACTTTGGCATGCTACTAGTCCTACATACTTAAACCTACCAACCCCATTCTAGCCTACTTAGGTTCATCTTACGGTGGACATGTTTGCCTGAAAAGGAATCTTTGAAAGGTGTCATCGTTTTAGAAATATAGTGCTTTCAAATTTGAGACTTTTAACATGGGGCTCAATGGCAGATTTTGGCACGTCAAAAAATCACTTTCACCTAGAAACTCCATTCACACTTTTTATTATTCAGCTTACTGTGGAGACACATGCTGGAACTTTTTACTTTGAAATGTTTTGTCGTTTCTGAGTTATTTAACTTAAACGCCCAATGCATTCTCTATGGCAATAGCACAAACTTTGGCATGCTACTAGTCCTACATACTTAAACCTACCAACCCCATTCTAGCCTACTTAGGTTCATCTTACGGTGGACATGTTTGCCTGAAAAGGAATCTTTGAAAGGTGTCATCGTTTTAGAAATATAGTGCTTTCAAATTTGAGACTTTTAACATGGGGCTCAATGGCAGATTTTGGCACGTGAAAAAATCACTTTCACCTAGAAACTCCATTCACACTTTTTATTATTCAGCTTACTGTGGAGACACATGCTGGAACTTTTTACTTTGAAATGTTTTGTCGTTTCTGAGTTATTTAACTTAAACGCCCAATGCATTCTCTATGGCAATAGCACAAACTTTGGCATGCTACTAGTCCTACATACTTAAACCTACCAACCCCATTCTAGCCTACTTAGGTTCATCTTACGGTGGACATGTTTGCCTGAAAAGGAATCTTTGAAAGGTGTCATCGTTTTAGAAATATAGTGCTTTCAAATTTGAGACTTTTAACATGGGGCTCAATGGCAGATTTTGGCACGTCAACAAATCACTTTCACCTAGAAACTCCATTCACACTTTTTATTATTCAGCTTACTGTGGAGACACATGCTGGAACTTTTTACTTTGAAATGTTTTGTCGTTTCTGAGTTATTTAACTTAAACGCCCAATGCATTCTCTATGGCAATAGCACAAACTTTGGCATGCTACTAGTCCTACATACTTAAACCTACCAACCCCATTCTAGCCTACTTAGGTTCATCTTACGGTGGACATGTTTGCCTGAAAAGGAATCTTTGAAAGGTGTCATCGTTTTAGAAATATAGTGCTTTCAAATTTGAGACTTTTAACATGGGGCTCAATGGCAGATTTTGGCACGTCAAAAAATCACTTTCACCTAGAAACTCCATTCACACTTTTTATTATTCAGCTTACTGTGGAGACACATGCTGGAACTTTTTACTTTGAAATGTTTTGTCGTTTCTGAGTTATTTAACTTAAACGCCCAATGCATTCTCTATGGCAATAGCACAAACTTTGGCATGCTACTAGTCCTACATACTTAAACCTACCAACCCCATTCTAGCCTACTTAGGTTCATCTTACGGTGGACATGTTTGCCTGAAAAGGAATCTTTGAAAGGTGTCATCGTTTTAGAAATATAGTGCTTTCAAATTTGAGACTTTTAACATGGGGCTCAATGGCAGATTTTGGCACGTCAAAAAATCACTTTCACCTAGAAACTCCATTCACACTTTTTATTATTCAGCTTACTGTGGAGACACATGCTGGAACTTTTTACTTTGAAATGTTTTGTCGTTTCTGAGTTATTTAACTTAAACGCCCAATGCATTCTCTATGGCAATAGCACAAACTTTGGCATGCTACTAGTCCTACATACTTAAACCTACCAACCCCATTCTAGCCTACTTAGGTTCATCTTACGGTGGACATGTTTGCCTGAAAAGGAATCTTTGAAAGGTGTCATCGTTTTAGAAATATAGTGCTTTCAAATTTGAGACTTTTAACATGGGGCTCAATGGCAGATTTTGGCACGTCAAAAAATCACTTTCACCTAGAAACTCCATTCACACTTTTTATTATTCAGCTTACTGTGGAGACACATGCTGGAACTTTTTACTTTGAAATGTTTTGTCGTTTCTGAGTTATTTAACTTAAACGCCCAATGCATTCTCTATGGCAATAGCACAAACTTTGGCATGCTACTAGTCCTACATACTTAAACCTACCAACCCCATTCTAGCCTACTTAGGTTCATCTTACGGTGGACATGTTTGCCTGAAAAGGAATCTTTGAAAGGTGTCATCGTTTTAGAAATATAGTGCTTTCAAATTTGAGACTTTTAACATGGGGCTCAATGGCAGATTTTGGCACGTCAAAAAATCACTTTCACCTAGAAACTCCATTCACACTTTTTATTATTCAGCTTACTGTGGAGACACATGCTGGAACTTTTTACTTTGAAATGTTTTGTCGTTTCTGAGTTATTTAACTTAAACGCCCAATGCATTCTCTATGGCAATAGCACAAACTTTGGCATGCTACTAGTCCTACATACTTAAACCTACCAACCCCATTCTAGCCTACTTAGGTTCATCTTACGGTGGACATGTTTGCCTGAAAAGGAATCTTTGAAAGGTGTCATCGTTTTAGAAATATAGTGCTTTCAAATTTGAGACTTTTAACATGGGGCTCAATGGCAGATTTTGGCACGTCAAAAAATCACTTTCACCTAGAAACTCCATTCACACTTTTTATTATTCAGCTTACTGTGGAGACACATGCTGGAACTTTTTACTTTGAAATGTTTTGTCGTTTCTGAGTTATTTAACTTAAACGCCCAATGCATTCTCTATGGCAATAGCACAAACTTTGGCATGCTACTAGTCCTACATACTTAAACCTACCAACCCCATTCTAGCCTACTTAGGTTCATCTTACGGTGGACATGTTTGCCTGAAAAGGAATCTTTGAAAGGTGTCATCGTTTTAGAAATATAGTGCTTTCAAATTTGAGACTTTTAACATGGGGCTCAATGGCAGATTTTGGCACGTCAAAAAATCACTTTCACCTAGAAACTCCATTCACACTTTTTATTATTCAGCTTACTGTGGAGACACATGCTGGAACTTTTTACTTTGAAATGTTTTGTCGTTTCTGAGTTATTTAACTTAAACGCCCAATGCATTCTCTATGGCAATAGCACAAACTTTGGCATGCTACTAGTCCTACATACTTAAACCTACCAACCCCATTCTAGCCTACTTAGGTTCATCTTACGGTGGACATGTTTGCCTGAAAAGGAATCTTTGAAAGGTGTCATCGTTTTAGAAATATAGTGCTTTCAAATTTGAGACTTTTAACATGGGGCTCAATGGCAGATTTTGGCACGTCAAAAAATCACTTTCACCTAGAAACTCCATTCACACTTTTTATTATTCAGCTTACTGTGGAGACACATGCTGGAACTTTTTACTTTGAAATGTTTTGTCGTTTCTGAGTTATTTAACTTAAACGCCCAATGCATTCTCTATGGCAATAGCACAAACTTTGGCATGCTACTAGTCCTACATACTTAAACCTACCAACCCCATTCTAGCCTACTTAGGTTCATCTTACGGTGGACATGTTTGCCTGAAAAGGAATCTTTGAAAGGTGTCATCGTTTTAGAAATATAGTGCTTTCAAATTTGAGACTTTTAACATGGGGCTCAATGGCAGATTTTGGCACGTCAAAAAATCACTTTCACCTAGAAACTCCATTCACACTTTTTATTATTCAGCTTACTGTGGAGACACATGCTGGAACTTTTTACTTTGAAATGTTTTGTCGTTTCTGAGTTATTTAACTTAAACGCCCAATGCATTCTCTATGGCAATAGCACAAACTTTGGCATGCTACTAGTCCTACATACTTAAACCTACCAACCCCATTCTAGCCTACTTAGGTTCATCTTACGGTGGACATGTTTGCCTGAAAAGGAATCTTTGAAAGGTGTCATCGTTTTAGAAATATAGTGCTTTCAAATTTGAGACTTTTAACATGGGGCTCAATGGCAGATTTTGGCACGTCAAAAAATCACTTTCACCTAGAAACTCCATTCACACTTTTTATTATTCAGCTTACTGTGGAGACACATGCTGGAACTTTTTACTTTGAAATGTTTTGTCGTTTCTGAGTTATTTAACTTAAACGCCCAATGCATTCTCTATGGCAATAGCACAAACTTTGGCATGCTACTAGTCCTACATACTTAAACCTACCAACCCCATTCTAGCCTACTTAGGTTCATCTTACGGTGGACATGTTTGCCTGAAAAGGAATCTTTGAAAGGTGTCATCGTTTTAGAAATATAGTGCTTTCAAATTTGAGACTTTTAACATGGGGCTCAATGGCAGATTTTGGCACGTCAAAAAATCACTTTCACCTAGAAACTCCATTCACACTTTTTATTATTCAGCTTACTGTGGAGACACATGCTGGAACTTTTTACTTTGAAATGTTTTGTCGTTTCTGAGTTATTTAACTTAAACGCCCAATGCATTCTCTATGGCAATAGCACAAACTTTGGCATGCTACTAGTCCTACATACTTAAACCTACCAACCCCATTCTAGCCTACTTAGGTTCATCTTACGGTGGACATGTTTGCCTGAAAAGGAATCTTTGAAAGGTGTCATCGTTTTAGAAATATAGTGCTTTCAAATTTGAGACTTTTAACATGGGGCTCAATGGCAGATTTTGGCACGTCAAAAAATCACTTTCACCTAGAAACTCCATTCACACTTTTTATTATTCAGCTTACTGTGGAGACACATGCTGGAACTTTTTACTTTGAAATGTTTTGTCGTTTCTGAGTTATTTAACTTAAACGCCCAATGCATTCTCTATGGCAATAGCACAAACTTTGGCATGCTACTAGTCCTACATACTTAAACCTACCAACCCCATTCTAGCCTACTTAGGTTCATCTTACGGTGGACATGTTTGCCTGAAAAGGAATCTTTGAAAGGTGTCATCGTTTTAGAAATATAGTGCTTTCAAATTTGAGACTTTTAACATGGGGCTCAATGGCAGATTTTGGCACGTCAAAAAATCACTTTCACCTAGAAACTCCATTCACACTTTTTATTATTCAGCTTACTGTGGAGACACATGCTGGAACTTTTTACTTTGAAATGTTTTGTCGTTTCTGAGTTATTTAACTTAAACGCCCAATGCATTCTCTATGGCAATAGCACAAACTTTGGCATGCTACTAGTCCTACATACTTAAACCTACCAACCCCATTCTAGCCTACTTAGGTTCATCTTACGGTGGACATGTTTGCCTGAAAAGGAATCTTTGAAAGGTGTCATCGTTTTAGAAATATAGTGCTTTCAAATTTGAGACTTTTAACATGGGGCTCAATGGCAGATTTTGGCACGTCAAAAAATCACTTTCACCTAGAAACTCCATTCACACTTTTTATTATTCAGCTTACTGTGGAGACACATGCTGGAACTTTTTACTTTGAAATGTTTTGTCGTTTCTGAGTTATTTAACTTAAACGCCCAATGCATTCTCTATGGCAATAGCACAAACTTTGGCATGCTACTAGTCCTACATACTTAAACCTACCAACCCCATTCTAGCCTACTTAGGTTCATCTTACGGTGGACATGTTTGCCTGAAAAGGAATCTTTGAAAGGTGTCATCGTTTTAGAAATATAGTGCTTTCAAATTTGAGACTTTTAACATGGGGCTCAATGGCAGATTTTGGCACGTCAAAAAATCACTTTCACCTAGAAACTCCATTCACACTTTTTATTATTCAGCTTACTGTGGAGACACATGCTGGAACTTTTTACTTTGAAATGTTTTGTCGTTTCTGAGTTATTTAACTTAAACGCCCAATGCATTCTCTATGGCAATAGCACAAACTTTGGCATGCTACTAGTCCTACATACTTAAACCTACCAACCCCATTCTAGCCTACTTAGGTTCATCTTACGGTGGACATGTTTGCCTGAAAAGGAATCTTTGAAAGGTGTCATCGTTTTAGAAATATAGTGCTTTCAAATTTGAGACTTTTAACATGGGGCTCAATGGCAGATTTTGGCACGTCAAAAAATCACTTTCACCTAGAAACTCCATTCACACTTTTTATTATTCAGCTTACTGTGGAGACACATGCTGGAACTTTTTACTTTGAAATGTTTTGTCGTTTCTGAGTTATTTAACTTAAACGCCCAATGCATTCTCTATGGCAATAGCACAAACTTTGGCATGCTACTAGTCCTACATACTTAAACCTACCAACCCCATTCTAGCCTACTTAGGTTCATCTTACGGTGGACATGTTTGCCTGAAAAGGAATCTTTGAAAGGTGTCATCGTTTTAGAAATATAGTGCTTTCAAATTTGAGACTTTTAACATGGGGCTCAATGGCAGATTTTGGCACGTCAAAAAATCACTTTCACCTAGAAACTCCATTCACACTTTTTATTATTCAGCTTACTGTGGAGACACATGCTGGAACTTTTTACTTTGAAATGTTTTGTCGTTTCTGAGTTATTTAACTTAAACGCCCAATGCATTCTCTATGGCAATAGCACAAACTTTGGCATGCTACTAGTCCTACATACTTAAACCTACCAACCCCATTCTAGCCTACTTAGGTTCATCTTACGGTGGACATGTTTGCCTGAAAAGGAATCTTTGAAAGGTGTCATCGTTTTAGAAATATAGTGCTTTCAAATTTGAGACTTTTAACATGGGGCTCAATGGCAGATTTTGGCACGTCAAAAAATCACTTTCACCTAGAAACTCCATTCACACTTTTTATTATTCAGCTTACTGTGGAGACACATGCTGGAACTTTTTACTTTGAAATGTTTTGTCGTTTCTGAGTTATTTAACTTAAACGCCCAATGCATTCTCTATGGCAATAGCACAAACTTTGGCATGCTACTAGTCCTACATACTTAAACCTACCAACCCCATTCTAGCCTACTTAGGTTCATCTTACGGTGGACATGTTTGCCTGAAAAGGAATCTTTGAAAGGTGTCATCGTTTTAGAAATATAGTGCTTTCAAATTTGAGACTTTTAACATGGGGCTCAATGGCAGATTTTGGCACGTCAAAAAATCACTTTCACCTAGAAACTCCATTCACACTTTTTATTATTCAGCTTACTGTGGAGACACATGCTGGAACTTTTTACTTTGAAATGTTTTGTCGTTTCTGAGTTATTTAACTTAAACGCCCAATGCATTCTCTATGGCAATAGCACAAACTTTGGCATGCTACTAGTCCTACATACTTAAACCTACCAACCCCATTCTAGCCTACTTAGGTTCATCTTACGGTGGACATGTTTGCCTGAAAAGGAATCTTTGAAAGGTGTCATCGTTTTAGAAATATAGTGCTTTCAAATTTGAGACTTTTAACATGGGGCTCAATGGCAGATTTTGGCACGTCAAAAAATCACTTTCACCTAGAAACTCCATTCACACTTTTTATTATTCAGCTTACTGTGGAGACACATGCTGGAACTTTTTACTTTGAAATGTTTTGTCGTTTCTGAGTTATTTAACTTAAACGCCCAATGCATTCTCTATGGCAATAGCACAAACTTTGGCATGCTACTAGTCCTACATACTTAAACCTACCAACCCCATTCTAGCCTACTTAGGTTCATCTTACGGTGGACATGTTTGCCTGAAAAGGAATCTTTGAAAGGTGTCATCGTTTTAGAAATATAGTGCTTTCAAATTTGAGACTTTTAACATGGGGCTCAATGGCAGATTTTGGCACGTCAAAAAATCACTTTCACCTAGAAACTCCATTCACACTTTTTATTATTCAGCTTACTGTGGAGACACATGCTGGAACTTTTTACTTTGAAATGTTTTGTCGTTTCTGAGTTATTTAACTTAAACGCCCAATGCATTCTCTATGGCAATAGCACAAACTTTGGCATGCTACTAGTCCTACATACTTAAACCTACCAACCCCATTCTAGCCTACTTAGGTTCATCTTACGGTGGACATGTTTGCCTGAAAAGGAATCTTTGAAAGGTGTCATCGTTTTAGAAATATAGTGCTTTCAAATTTGAGACTTTTAACATGGGGCTCAATGGCAGATTTTGGCACGTCAAAAAATCACTTTCACCTAGAAACTCCATTCACACTTTTTATTATTCAGCTTACTGTGGAGACACATGCTGGAACTTTTTACTTTGAAATGTTTTGTCGTTTCTGAGTTATTTAACTTAAACGCCCAATGCATTCTCTATGGCAATAGCACAAACTTTGGCATGCTACTAGTCCTACATACTTAAACCTACCAACCCCATTCTAGCCTACTTAGGTTCATCTTACGGTGGACATGTTTGCCTGAAAAGGAATCTTTGAAAGGTGTCATCGTTTTAGAAATATAGTGCTTTCAAATTTGAGACTTTTAACATGGGGCTCAATGGCAGATTTTGGCACGTCAAAAAATCACTTTCACCTAGAAACTCCATTCACACTTTTTATTATTCAGCTTACTGTGGAGACACATGCTGGAACTTTTTACTTTGAAATGTTTTGTCGTTTCTGAGTTATTTAACTTAAACGCCCAATGCATTCTCTATGGCAATAGCACAAACTTTGGCATGCTACTAGTCCTACATACTTAAACCTACCAACCCCATTCTAGCCTACTTAGGTTCATCTTACGGTGGACATGTTTGCCTGAAAAGGAATCTTTGAAAGGTGTCATCGTTTTAGAAATATAGTGCTTTCAAATTTGAGACTTTTAACATGGGGCTCAATGGCAGATTTTGGCACGTCAAAAAATCACTTTCACCTAGAAACTCCATTCACACTTTTTATTATTCAGCTTACTGTGGAGACACATGCTGGAACTTTTTACTTTGAAATGTTTTGTCGTTTCTGAGTTATTTAACTTAAACGCCCAATGCATTCTCTATGGCAATAGCACAAACTTTGGCATGCTACTAGTCCTACATACTTAAACCTACCAACCCCATTCTAGCCTACTTAGGTTCATCTTACGGTGGACATGTTTGCCTGAAAAGGAATCTTTGAAAGGTGTCATCGTTTTAGAAATATAGTGCTTTCAAATTTGAGACTTTTAACATGGGGCTCAATGGCAGATTTTGGCACGTCAAAAAATCACTTTCACCTAGAAACTCCATTCACACTTTTTATTATTCAGCTTACTGTGGAGACACATGCTGGAACTTTTTACTTTGAAATGTTTTGTCGTTTCTGAGTTATTTAACTTAAACGCCCAATGCATTCTCTATGGCAATAGCACAAACTTTGGCATGCTACTAGTCCTACATACTTAAACCTACCAACCCCATTCTAGCCTACTTAGGTTCATCTTACGGTGGACATGTTTGCCTGAAAAGGAATCTTTGAAAGGTGTCATCGTTTTAGAAATATAGTGCTTTCAAATTTGAGACTTTTAACATGGGGCTCAATGGCAGATTTTGGCACGTCAAAAAATCACTTTCACCTAGAAACTCCATTCACACTTTTTATTATTCAGCTTACTGTGGAGACACATGCTGGAACTTTTTACTTTGAAATGTTTTGTCGTTTCTGAGTTATTTAACTTAAACGCCCAATGCATTCTCTATGGCAATAGCACAAACTTTGGCATGCTACTAGTCCTACATACTTAAACCTACCAACCCCATTCTAGCCTACTTAGGTTCATCTTACGGTGGACATGTTTGCCTGAAAAGGAATCTTTGAAAGGTGTCATCGTTTTAGAAATATAGTGCTTTCAAATTTGAGACTTTTAACATGGGGCTCAATGGCAGATTTTGGCACGTCAAAAAATCACTTTCACCTAGAAACTCCATTCACACTTTTTATTATTCAGCTTACTGTGGAGACACATGCTGGAACTTTTTACTTTGAAATGTTTTGTCGTTTCTGAGTTATTTAACTTAAACGCCCAATGCATTCTCTATGGCAATAGCACAAACTTTGGCATGCTACTAGTCCTACATACTTAAACCTACCAACCCCATTCTAGCCTACTTAGGTTCATCTTACGGTGGACATGTTTGCCTGAAAAGGAATCTTTGAAAGGTGTCATCGTTTTAGAAATATAGTGCTTTCAAATTTGAGACTTTTAACATGGGGCTCAATGGCAGATTTTGGCACGTCAAAAAATCACTTTCACCTAGAAACTCCATTCACACTTTTTATTATTCAGCTTACTGTGGAGACACATGCTGGAACTTTTTACTTTGAAATGTTTTGTCGTTTCTGAGTTATTTAACTTAAACGCCCAATGCATTCTCTATGGCAATAGCACAAACTTTGGCATGCTACTAGTCCTACATACTTAAACCTACCAACCCCATTCTAGCCTACTTAGGTTCATCTTACGGTGGACATGTTTGCCTGAAAAGGAATCTTTGAAAGGTGTCATCGTTTTAGAAATATAGTGCTTTCAAATTTGAGACTTTTAACATGGGGCTCAATGGCAGATTTTGGCACGTCAAAAAATCACTTTCACCTAGAAACTCCATTCACACTTTTTATTATTCAGCTTACTGTGGAGACACATGCTGGAACTTTTTACTTTGAAATGTTTTGTCGTTTCTGAGTTATTTAACTTAAACGCCCAATGCATTCTCTATGGCAATAGCACAAACTTTGGCATGCTACTAGTCCTACATACTTAAACCTACCAACCCCATTCTAGCCTACTTAGGTTCATCTTACGGTGGACATGTTTGCCTGAAAAGGAATCTTTGAAAGGTGTCATCGTTTTAGAAATATAGTGCTTTCAAATTTGAGACTTTTAACATGGGGCTCAATGGCAGATTTTGGCACGTCAAAAAATCACTTTCACCTAGAAACTCCATTCACACTTTTTATTATTCAGCTTACTGTGGAGACACATGCTGGAACTTTTTACTTTGAAATGTTTTGTCGTTTCTGAGTTATTTAACTTAAACGCCCAATGCATTCTCTATGGCAATAGCACAAACTTTGGCATGCTACTAGTCCTACATACTTAAACCTACCAACCCCATTCTAGCCTACTTAGGTTCATCTTACGGTGGACATGTTTGCCTGAAAAGGAATCTTTGAAAGGTGTCATCGTTTTAGAAATATAGTGCTTTCAAATTTGAGACTTTTAACATGGGGCTCAATGGCAGATTTTGGCACGTCAAAAAATCACTTTCACCTAGAAACTCCATTCACACTTTTTATTATTCAGCTTACTGTGGAGACACATGCTGGAACTTTTTACTTTGAAATGTTTTGTCGTTTCGGAGTTATTTAACTTAAACGCCCAATGCATTCTCTATGGCAATAGCACAAACTTTGGCATGCTACTAGTCCTACATACTTAAACCTACCAACCCCATTCTAGCCTACTTAGGTTCATCTTACGGTGGACATGTTTGCCTGAAAAGGAATCTTTGAAAGGTGTCATCGTTTTAGAAATATAGTGCTTTCAAATTTGAGACTTTTAACATGGGGCTCAATGGCAGATTTTGGCACGTCAAAAAATCACTTTCACCTAGAAACTCCATTCACACTTTTTATTATTCAGCTTACTGTGGAGACACATGCTGGAACTTTTTACTTTGAAATGTTTTGTCGTTTCTGAGTTATTTAACTTAAACGCCCAATGCATTCTCTATGGCAATAGCACAAACTTTGGCATGCTACTAGTCCTACATACTTAAACCTACCAACCCCATTCTAGCCTACTTAGGTTCATCTTACGGTGGACATGTTTGCCTGAAAAGGAATCTTTGAAAGGTGTCATCGTTTTAGAAATATAGTGCTTTCAAATTTGAGACTTTTAACATGGGGCTCAATGGCAGATTTTGGCACGTCAAAAAATCACTTTCACCTAGAAACTCCATTCACACTTTTTATTATTCAGCTTACTGTGGAGACACATGCTGGAACTTTTTACTTTGAAATGTTTTGTCGTTTCTGAGTTATTTAACTTAAACGCCCAATGCATTCTCTATGGCAATAGCACAAACTTTGGCATGCTACTAGTCCTACATACTTAAACCTACCAACCCCATTCTAGCCTACTTAGGTTCATCTTACGGTGGACATGTTTGCCTGAAAAGGAATCTTTGAAAGGTGTCATCGTTTTAGAAATATAGTGCTTTCAAATTTGAGACTTTTAACATGGGGCTCAATGGCAGATTTTGGCACGTCAAAAAATCACTTTCACCTAGAAACTCCATTCACACTTTTTATTATTCAGCTTACTGTGGAGACACATGCTGGAACTTTTTACTTTGAAATGTTTTGTCGTTTCTGAGTTATTTAACTTAAACGCCCAATGCATTCTCTATGGCAATAGCACAAACTTTGGCATGCTACTAGTCCTACATACTTAAACCTACCAACCCCATTCTAGCCTACTTAGGTTCATCTTACGGTGGACATGTTTGCCTGAAAAGGAATCTTTGAAAGGTGTCATCGTTTTAGAAATATAGTGCTTTCAAATTTGAGACTTTTAACATGGGGCTCAATGGCAGATTTTGGCACGTCAAAAAATCACTTTCACCTAGAAACTCCATTCACACTTTTTATTATTCAGCTTACTGTGGAGACACATGCTGGAACTTTTTACTTTGAAATGTTTTGTCGTTTCTGAGTTATTTAACTTAAACGCCCAATGCATTCTCTATGGCAATAGCACAAACTTTGGCATGCTACTAGTCCTACATACTTAAACCTACCAACCCCATTCTAGCCTACTTAGGTTCATCTTACGGTGGACATGTTTGCCTGAAAAGGAATCTTTGAAAGGTGTCATCGTTTTAGAAATATAGTGCTTTCAAATTTGAGACTTTTAACATGGGGCTCAATGGCAGATTTTGGCACGTCAAAAAATCACTTTCACCTAGAAACTCCATTCACACTTTTTATTATTCAGCTTACTGTGGAGACACATGCTGGAACTTTTTACTTTGAAATGTTTTGTCGTTTCTGAGTTATTTAACTTAAACGCCCAATGCATTCTCTATGGCAATAGCACAAACTTTGGCATGCTACTAGTCCTACATACTTAAACCTACCAACCCCATTCTAGCCTACTTAGGTTCATCTTACGGTGGACATGTTTGCCTGAAAAGGAATCTTTGAAAGGTGTCATCGTTTTAGAAATATAGTGCTTTCAAATTTGAGACTTTTAACATGGGGCTCAATGGCAGATTTTGGCACGTCAAAAAATCACTTTCACCTAGAAACTCCATTCACACTTTTTATTATTCAGCTTACTGTGGAGACACATGCTGGAACTTTTTACTTTGAAATGTTTTGTCGTTTCTGAGTTATTTAACTTAAACGCCCAATGCATTCTCTATGGCAATAGCACAAACTTTGGCATGCTACTAGTCCTACATACTTAAACCTACCAACCCCATTCTAGCCTACTTAGGTTCATCTTACGGTGGACATGTTTGCCTGAAAAGGAATCTTTGAAAGGTGTCATCGTTTTAGAAATATAGTGCTTTCAAATTTGAGACTTTTAACATGGGGCTCAATGGCAGATTTTGGCACGTCAAAAAATCACTTTCACCTAGAAACTCCATTCACACTTTTTATTATTCAGCTTACTGTGGAGACACATGCTGGAACTTTTTACTTTGAAATGTTTTGTCGTTTCTGAGTTATTGTGGGCTCGCCACAGCGAGCACACACTAGTTACTCTCAGTTTATATTTATTTATTCCAATTTCCGCCACTTTTTTTGGCACCCTACTACTTCCACATACTTTATGCTAGAAATTTAGTTCAAACTTCAAACTGTTCAGCTCTTTGCAGTTATTATTGCTCCAATTAGAATTTTTACAAAGTTTTATACTTTTTATACTTTTTAACTTTTTAACTTTTTTTTACATTCTTTATAGTGAGAGTCGATGGAAGAAAGGTCCCATTTTTCACAGTTAACCTTTTTGAGCTCTTATTACTCCGTCATACTTTCACTTTGAAACTTCATTCAAACTTTATAATGTTCATCTATCTTTGAACTTTAATTGGTGAAAAAGTTGTTTTGAAAAAGTTTATACTTTTTAAAATATTTAACTTTATTTATAGTTTTTTCCTCCCATTGACAATGTATGGGATTGATCTCTAAATCAACCTCACTTTTGCAGCCTCATTACTCTGGCATACTTTGTCGTAGAAACGTGATTTAAACTTTAGAAAGCTCACACGACTCTGGACTTTTTCGTGGTTCAAATTGTATTCGAATACGTTAAACGGTTTTTCCGAAATCGCAGTTCAATCGCAGGCCGTTTCGCCTAATTAGTGCCAAGTTAGAGTGCTGGGCTTTTTTCACTAGAGTGCAGGAACTGATTTTTTTTCCTTGAAAATTTACCAAACAAATTGTCGTCCCGGCCAAAATATTCATTTTACACGCATGTCCTTTGGTCATTTTGTAGCCACACATGTCCTCTTTCACACAATGTGACCACCAAAACACAGAGACATACAGAATGTGAACTACGGCCTTTTAAGTGACACAAATACAGTCAATCTGCTCATTGACCTCAATTGTAAAATCCTTACGAGGAAATTATCGCGATGACAATTCTTAACTCGCTCTTATAACCACATTTTCGATCGTACCAACACCACAATAGCACATGGTGTACCTCAATATCTCAGGCCACTCACAGCGAAAAAATTATTTGCATTCGACTTTTACTTTTTGCAATAGAGCAATTTGTTCGGGCATAGTTTCCCCCCATTCAGAACCATTGTAAAATAAGAGATCAAGTTTTGCGCCACTCCCAGCCTTTTACACTTCCACAGCTGAGACATATAAGGGCTTAATTACAGGGCTGAAATTAAAGTTACAAGATCTCAATGAGTTGCTCTGCGATACCTTGTGGGCTTGTAGGTCTGCTATTTGTGCAATTGGATGGCCTTTACACAGATAGATCAGATAGAGATGAAAAAGTATTTTCAAAAAAGTATTTTCAAAAAAGTATTTTCAGAAAAGTATTTTCAAAAAAGTATTTTCAAAAAAGTATTTTCAAAAAATATTTTCAAAAAAATTAAAAAAATGGAAAAAAATTAAAAAAAATTAAAAAAAATTAAAAAAATTAAAAAAATGAAAAAAAATGAAAAAAATGAAAAAAATTGAAAAAAATTTAAAAAATGAAAAAATTTAAGAAAAAAAAGAAATTGGAAAAAATTGGATTTTTTTTTCAAAAAAATTTAACAATTAAAAACATTTAAAAATAAAAAACTAACTTTTTTTTAAACTTAAAAAGAAAAAACTTTTAATAAAGAACTTAATATTATTATTTTTTTACATTTAAAGAAAAATCTTAGACCATTATCAATAATCATTGTGTTTATGCTTTTAAAGATAGGCCTATACGCTATTTGAACCTTCTTTTTACATGTAAAAGTATGCTATTTCTGTTAAGCTCATGAATGCTTTTATATGTATACTCCATTGGATTGACTCTTTTTTTCTTTTTCTTTTTTACCTTTTCCTAATTCATCAAGAATACATTGTAAAGCATTATTCACACATTACAAATCATTAGTAGACAGTAATACTTTACTTACTTTATTCTGCCACTTTTTGGGCATCGTACTACTTCCACATACTTTATTCCGCTTTATGCAGTTATTAATGCTTATTCTTTTTACCAATTTTTATACATTCTTTTTTAAACTTTTCCTTCAGCTTTAATACATTTTCTACTGTACATTATATACATTGCGTCTTTTGGCGAGCCCACGCAGTTTCTGCAGGGAACTGCTTTCTAGTTTAACTTAAACGCCCAATGCATTCTCTATGGCAATAGCACAAACTTTGGCATGCTACTAGTCCTACATACTTAAACCTACCAACCCCATTCTAGCCTACTTAGGTTCATCTTACGGTGGACATGTTTGCCTGAAAAGGAATCTTTGAAAGGTGTCATCGTTTTAGAAATATAGTGCTTTCAAATTTGAGACTTTTAACATGGGGCTCAATGGCAGATTTTGGCACGTCAAAAAATCACTTTCACCTAGAAACTCCATTCACACTTTTTATTATTCAGCTTACTGTGGAGACAACATGCTGGAACTTTTTACTTTGAAATGTTTTGTCGTTTCTGAGTTATTTAACTTAAACGCCCAATGCATTCTCTATGGCAATAGCACAAACTTTGGCATGCTACTAGTCCTACATACTTAAACCTACCAACCCCATTCTAGCCTACTTAGGTTCATCTTACGGTGGACATGTTTGCCTGAAAAGGAATCTTTGAAAGGTGTCATCGTTTTAGAAATATAGTGCTTTCAAATTTGAGACTTTTAACATGGGGCTCAATGGCAGATTTTGGCACGTCAAAAAATCACTTTCACCTAGAAACTCCATTCACACTTTTTATTATTCAGCTTACTGTGGAGACACATGCTGGAACTTTTTACTTTGAAATGTTTTGTCGTTTCTGAGTTATTTAACTTAAACGCCCAATGCATTCTCTATGGCAATAGCACAAACTTTGGCATGCTACTAGTCCTACATACTTAAACCTACCAACCCCATTCTAGCCTACTTAGGTTCATCTTACGGTGGACATGTTTGCCTGAAAAGGAATCTTTGAAAGGTGTCATCGTTTTAGAAATATAGTGCTTTCAAATTTGAGACTTTTAACATGGGGCTCAATGGCAGATTTTGGCACGTCAAAAAATCACTTTCACCTAGAAACTCCATTCACACTTTTTATTATTCAGCTTACTGTGGAGACACATGCTGGAACTTTTTACTTTGAAATGTTTTGTCGTTTCTGAGTTATTTAACTTAAACGCCCAATGCATTCTCTATGGCAATAGCACAAACTTTGGCATGCTACTAGTCCTACATACTTAAACCTACCAACCCCATTCTAGCCTACTTAGGTTCATCTTACGGTGGACATGTTTGCCTGAAAAGGAATCTTTGAAAGGTGTCATCGTTTTAGAAATATAGTGCTTTCAAATTTGAGACTTTTAACATGGGGCTCAATGGCAGATTTTGGCACGTCAAAAAATCACTTTCACCTAGAAACTCCATTCACACTTTTTATTATTCAGCTTACTGTGGAGACACATGCTGGAACTTTTTACTTTGAAATGTTTTGTCGTTTCTGAGTTATTTAACTTAAACGCCCAATGCATTCTCTATGGCAATAGCACAAACTTTGGCATGCTACTAGTCCTACATACTTAAACCTACCAACCCCATTCTAGCCTACTTAGGTTCATCTTACGGTGGACATGTTTGCCTGAAAAGGAATCTTTGAAAGGTGTCATCGTTTTAGAAATATAGTGCTTTCAAATTTGAGACTTTTAACATGGGGCTCAATGGCAGATTTTGGCACGTCAAAAAATCACTTTCACCTAGAAACTCCATTCACACTTTTTATTATTCAGCTTACTGTGGAGACACATGCTGGAACTTTTTACTTTGAAATGTTTTGTCGTTTCTGAGTTATTTAACTTAAACGCCCAATGCATTCTCTATGGCAATAGCACAAACTTTGGCATGCTACTAGTCCTACATACTTAAACCTACCAACCCCATTCTAGCCTACTTAGGTTCATCTTACGGTGGACATGTTTGCCTGAAAAGGAATCTTTGAAAGGTGTCATCGTTTTAGAAATATAGTGCTTTCAAATTTGAGACTTTTAACATGGGGCTCAATGGCAGATTTTGGCACGTCAAAAAATCACTTTCACCTAGAAACTCCATTCACACTTTTTATTATTCAGCTTACTGTGGAGACACATGCTGGAACTTTTTACTTTGAAATGTTTTGTCGTTTCTGAGTTATTTAACTTAAACGCCCAATGCATTCTCTATGGCAATAGCACAAACTTTGGCATGCTACTAGTCCTACATACTTAAACCTACCAACCCCATTCTAGCCTACTTAGGTTCATCTTACGGTGGACATGTTTGCCTGAAAAGGAATCTTTGAAAGGTGTCATCGTTTTAGAAATATAGTGCTTTCAAATTTGAGACTTTTAACATGGGGCTCAATGGCAGATTTTGGCACGTCAAAAAATCACTTTCACCTAGAAACTCCATTCACACTTTTTATTATTCAGCTTACTGTGGAGACACATGCTGGAACTTTTTACTTTGAAATGTTTTGTCGTTTCTGAGTTATTTAACTTAAACGCCCAATGCATTCTCTATGGCAATAGCACAAACTTTGGCATGCTACTAGTCCTACATACTTAAACCTACCAACCCCATTCTAGCCTACTTAGGTTCATCTTACGGTGGACATGTTTGCCTGAAAAGGAATCTTTGAAAGGTGTCATCGTTTTAGAAATATAGTGCTTTCAAATTTGAGACTTTTAACATGGGGCTCAATGGCAGATTTTGGCACGTCAAAAAATCACTTTCACCTAGAAACTCCATTCACACTTTTTATTATTCAGCTTACTGTGGAGACACATGCTGGAACTTTTTACTTTGAAATGTTTTGTCGTTTCTGAGTTATTTAACTTAAACGCCCAATGCATTCTCTATGGCAATAGCACAAACTTTGGCATGCTACTAGTCCTACATACTTAAACCTACCAACCCCATTCTAGCCTACTTAGGTTCATCTTACGGTGGACATGTTTGCCTGAAAAGGAATCTTTGAAAGGTGTCATCGTTTTAGAAATATAGTGCTTTCAAATTTGAGACTTTTAACATGGGGCTCAATGGCAGATTTTGGCACGTCAAAAAATCACTTTCACCTAGAAACTCCATTCACACTTTTTATTATTCAGCTTACTGTGGAGACACATGCTGGAACTTTTTACTTTGAAATGTTTTGTCGTTTCTGAGTTATTTAACTTAAACGCCCAATGCATTCTCTATGGCAATAGCACAAACTTTGGCATGCTACTAGTCCTACATACTTAAACCTACCAACCCCATTCTAGCCTACTTAGGTTCATCTTACGGTGGACATGTTTGCCTGAAAAGGAATCTTTGAAAGGTGTCATCGTTTTAGAAATATAGTGCTTTCAAATTTGAGACTTTTAACATGGGGCTCAATGGCAGATTTTGGCACGTCAAAAAATCACTTTCACCTAGAAACTCCATTCACACTTTTTATTATTCAGCTTACTGTGGAGACACATGCTGGAACTTTTTACTTTGAAATGTTTTGTCGTTTCTGAGTTATTTAACTTAAACGCCCAATGCATTCTCTATGGCAATAGCACAAACTTTGGCATGCTACTAGTCCTACATACTTAAACCTACCAACCCCATTCTAGCCTACTTAGGTTCATCTTACGGTGGACATGTTTGCCTGAAAAGGAATCTTTGAAAGGTGTCATCGTTTTAGAAATATAGTGCTTTCAAATTTGAGACTTTTAACATGGGGCTCAATGGCAGATTTTGGCACGTCAAAAAATCACTTTCACCTAGAAACTCCATTCACACTTTTTATTATTCAGCTTACTGTGGAGACACATGCTGGAACTTTTTACTTTGAAATGTTTTGTCGTTTCTGAGTTATTTAACTTAAACGCCCAATGCATTCTCTATGGCAATAGCACAAACTTTGGCATGCTACTAGTCCTACATACTTAAACCTACCAACCCCATTCTAGCCTACTTAGGTTCATCTTACGGTGGACATGTTTGCCTGAAAAGGAATCTTTGAAAGGTGTCATCGTTTTAGAAATATAGTGCTTTCAAATTTGAGACTTTTAACATGGGGCTCAATGGCAGATTTTGGCACGTCAAAAAATCACTTTCACCTAGAAACTCCATTCACACTTTTTATTATTCAGCTTACTGTGGAGACACATGCTGGAACTTTTTACTTTGAAATGTTTTGTCGTTTCTGAGTTATTTAACTTAAACGCCCAATGCATTCTCTATGGCAATAGCACAAACTTTGGCATGCTACTAGTCCTACATACTTAAACCTACCAACCCCATTCTAGCCTACTTAGGTTCATCTTACGGTGGACATGTTTGCCTGAAAAGGAATCTTTGAAAGGTGTCATCGTTTTAGAAATATAGTGCTTTCAAATTTGAGACTTTTAACATGGGGCTCAATGGCAGATTTTGGCACGTCAAAAAATCACTTTCACCTAGAAACTCCATTCACACTTTTTATTATTCAGCTTACTGTGGAGACACATGCTGGAACTTTTTACTTTGAAATGTTTTGTCGTTTCTGAGTTATTTAACTTAAACGCCCAATGCATTCTCTATGGCAATAGCACAAACTTTGGCATGCTACTAGTCCTACATACTTAAACCTACCAACCCCATTCTAGCCTACTTAGGTTCATCTTACGGTGGACATGTTTGCCTGAAAAGGAATCTTTGAAAGGTGTCATCGTTTTAGAAATATAGTGCTTTCAAATTTGAGACTTTTAACATGGGGCTCAATGGCAGATTTTGGCACGTCAAAAAATCACTTTCACCTAGAAACTCCATTCACACTTTTTATTATTCAGCTTACTGTGGAGACACATGCTGGAACTTTTTACTTTGAAATGTTTTGTCGTTTCTGAGTTATTTAACTTAAACGCCCAATGCATTCTCTATGGCAATAGCACAAACTTTGGCATGCTACTAGTCCTACATACTTAAACCTACCAACCCCATTCTAGCCTACTTAGGTTCATCTTACGGTGGACATGTTTGCCTGAAAAGGAATCTTTGAAAGGTGTCATCGTTTTAGAAATATAGTGCTTTCAAATTTGAGACTTTTAACATGGGGCTCAATGGCAGATTTTGGCACGTCAAAAAATCACTTTCACCTAGAAACTCCATTCACACTTTTTATTATTCAGCTTACTGTGGAGACACATGCTGGAACTTTTTACTTTGAAATGTTTTGTCGTTTCTGAGTTATTTAACTTAAACGCCCAATGCATTCTCTATGGCAATAGCACAAACTTTGGCATGCTACTAGTCCTACATACTTAAACCTACCAACCCCATTCTAGCCTACTTAGGTTCATCTTACGGTGGACATGTTTGCCTGAAAAGGAATCTTTGAAAGGTGTCATCGTTTTAGAAATATAGTGCTTTCAAATTTGAGACTTTTAACATGGGGCTCAATGGCAGATTTTGGCACGTCAAAAAATCACTTTCACCTAGAAACTCCATTCACACTTTTTATTATTCAGCTTACTGTGGAGACACATGCTGGAACTTTTTACTTTGAAATGTTTTGTCGTTTCTGAGTTATTTAACTTAAACGCCCAATGCATTCTCTATGGCAATAGCACAAACTTTGGCATGCTACTAGTCCTACATACTTAAACCTACCAACCCCATTCTAGCCTACTTAGGTTCATCTTACGGTGGACATGTTTGCCTGAAAAGGAATCTTTGAAAGGTGTCATCGTTTTAGAAATATAGTGCTTTCAAATTTGAGACTTTTAACATGGGGCTCAATGGCAGATTTTGGCACGTCAAAAAATCACTTTCACCTAGAAACTCCATTCACACTTTTTATTATTCAGCTTACTGTGGAGACACATGCTGGAACTTTTTACTTTGAAATGTTTTGTCGTTTCTGAGTTATTTAACTTAAACGCCCAATGCATTCTCTATGGCAATAGCACAAACTTTGGCATGCTACTAGTCCTACATACTTAAACCTACCAACCCCATTCTAGCCTACTTAGGTTCATCTTACGGTGGACATGTTTGCCTGAAAAGGAATCTTTGAAAGGTGTCATCGTTTTAGAAATATAGTGCTTTCAAATTTGAGACTTTTAACATGGGGCTCAATGGCAGATTTTGGCACGTCAAAAAATCACTTTCACCTAGAAACTCCATTCACACTTTTTATTATTCAGCTTACTGTGGAGACACATGCTGGAACTTTTTACTTTGAAATGTTTTGTCGTTTCTGAGTTATTTAACTTAAACGCCCAATGCATTCTCTATGGCAATAGCACAAACTTTGGCATGCTACTAGTCCTACATACTTAAACCTACCAACCCCATTCTAGCCTACTTAGGTTCATCTTACGGTGGACATGTTTGCCTGAAAAGGAATCTTTGAAAGGTGTCATCGTTTTAGAAATATAGTGCTTTCAAATTTGAGACTTTTAACATGGGGCTCAATGGCAGATTTTGGCACGTCAAAAAATCACTTTCACCTAGAAACTCCATTCACACTTTTTATTATTCAGCTTACTGTGGAGACACATGCTGGAACTTTTTACTTTGAAATGTTTTGTCGTTTCTGAGTTATTTAACTTAAACGCCCAATGCATTCTCTATGGCAATAGCACAAACTTTGGCATGCTACTAGTCCTACATACTTAAACCTACCAACCCCATTCTAGCCTACTTAGGTTCATCTTACGGTGGACATGTTTGCCTGAAAAGGAATCTTTGAAAGGTGTCATCGTTTTAGAAATATAGTGCTTTCAAATTTGAGACTTTTAACATGGGGCTCAATGGCAGATTTTGGCACGTCAAAAAATCACTTTCACCTAGAAACTCCATTCACACTTTTTATTATTCAGCTTACTGTGGAGACACATGCTGGAACTTTTTACTTTGAAATGTTTTGTCGTTTCTGAGTTATTTAACTTAAACGCCCAATGCATTCTCTATGGCAATAGCACAAACTTTGGCATGCTACTAGTCCTACATACTTAAACCTACCAACCCCATTCTAGCCTACTTAGGTTCATCTTACGGTGGACATGTTTGCCTGAAAAGGAATCTTTGAAAGGTGTCATCGTTTTAGAAATATAGTGCTTTCAAATTTGAGACTTTTAACATGGGGCTCAATGGCAGATTTTGGCACGTCAAAAAATCACTTTCACCTAGAAACTCCATTCACACTTTTTATTATTCAGCTTACTGTGGAGACACATGCTGGAACTTTTTACTTTGAAATGTTTTGTCGTTTCTGAGTTATTTAACTTAAACGCCCAATGCATTCTCTATGGCAATAGCACAAACTTTGGCATGCTACTAGTCCTACATACTTAAACCTACCAACCCCATTCTAGCCTACTTAGGTTCATCTTACGGTGGACATGTTTGCCTGAAAAGGAATCTTTGAAAGGTGTCATCGTTTTAGAAATATAGTGCTTTCAAATTTGAGACTTTTAACATGGGGCTCAATGGCAGATTTTGGCACGTCAAAAAATCACTTTCACCTAGAAACTCCATTCACACTTTTTATTATTCAGCTTACTGTGGAGACACATGCTGGAACTTTTTACTTTGAAATGTTTTGTCGTTTCTGAGTTATTTAACTTAAACGCCCAATGCATTCTCTATGGCAATAGCACAAACTTTGGCATGCTACTAGTCCTACATACTTAAACCTACCAACCCCATTCTAGCCTACTTAGGTTCATCTTACGGTGGACATGTTTGCCTGAAAAGGAATCTTTGAAAGGTGTCATCGTTTTAGAAATATAGTGCTTTCAAATTTGAGACTTTTAACATGGGGCTCAATGGCAGATTTTGGCACGTCAAAAAATCACTTTCACCTAGAAACTCCATTCACACTTTTTATTATTCAGCTTACTGTGGAGACACATGCTGGAACTTTTTACTTTGAAATGTTTTGTCGTTTCTGAGTTATTTAACTTAAACGCCCAATGCATTCTCTATGGCAATAGCACAAACTTTGGCATGCTACTAGTCCTACATACTTAAACCTACCAACCCCATTCTAGCCTACTTAGGTTCATCTTACGGTGGACATGTTTGCCTGAAAAGGAATCTTTGAAAGGTGTCATCGTTTTAGAAATATAGTGCTTTCAAATTTGAGACTTTTAACATGGGGCTCAATGGCAGATTTTGGCACGTCAAAAAATCACTTTCACCTAGAAACTCCATTCACACTTTTTATTATTCAGCTTACTGTGGAGACACATGCTGGAACTTTTTACTTTGAAATGTTTTGTCGTTTCTGAGTTATTTAACTTAAACGCCCAATGCATTCTCTATGGCAATAGCACAAACTTTGGCATGCTACTAGTCCTACATACTTAAACCTACCAACCCCATTCTAGCCTACTTAGGTTCATCTTACGGTGGACATGTTTGCCTGAAAAGGAATCTTTGAAAGGTGTCATCGTTTTAGAAATATAGTGCTTTCAAATTTGAGACTTTTAACATGGGGCTCAATGGCAGATTTTGGCACGTCAAAAAATCACTTTCACCTAGAAACTCCATTCACACTTTTTATTATTCAGCTTACTGTGGAGACACATGCTGGAACTTTTTACTTTGAAATGTTTTGTCGTTTCTGAGTTATTTAACTTAAACGCCCAATGCATTCTCTATGGCAATAGCACAAACTTTGGCATGCTACTAGTCCTACATACTTAAACCTACCAACCCCATTCTAGCCTACTTAGGTTCATCTTACGGTGGACATGTTTGCCTGAAAAGGAATCTTTGAAAGGTGTCATCGTTTTAGAAATATAGTGCTTTCAAATTTGAGACTTTTAACATGGGGCTCAATGGCAGATTTTGGCACGTCAAAAAATCACTTTCACCTAGAAACTCCATTCACACTTTTTATTATTCAGCTTACTGTGGAGACACATGCTGGAACTTTTTACTTTGAAATGTTTTGTCGTTTCTGAGTTATTTAACTTAAACGCCCAATGCATTCTCTATGGCAATAGCACAAACTTTGGCATGCTACTAGTCCTACATACTTAAACCTACCAACCCCATTCTAGCCTACTTAGGTTCATCTTACGGTGGACATGTTTGCCTGAAAAGGAATCTTTGAAAGGTGTCATCGTTTTAGAAATATAGTGCTTTCAAATTTGAGACTTTTAACATGGGGCTCAATGGCAGATTTTGGCACGTCAAAAAATCACTTTCACCTAGAAACTCCATTCACACTTTTTATTATTCAGCTTACTGTGGAGACACATGCTGGAACTTTTTACTTTGAAATGTTTTGTCGTTTCTGAGTTATTTAACTTAAACGCCCAATGCATTCTCTATGGCAATAGCACAAACTTTGGCATGCTACTAGTCCTACATACTTAAACCTACCAACCCCATTCTAGCCTACTTAGGTTCATCTTACGGTGGACATGTTTGCCTGAAAAGGAATCTTTGAAAGGTGTCATCGTTTTAGAAATATAGTGCTTTCAAATTTGAGACTTTTAACATGGGGCTCAATGGCAGATTTTGGCACGTCAAAAAATCACTTTCACCTAGAAACTCCATTCACACTTTTTATTATTCAGCTTACTGTGGAGACACATGCTGGAACTTTTTACTTTGAAATGTTTTGTCGTTTCTGAGTTATTTAACTTAAACGCCCAATGCATTCTCTATGGCAATAGCACAAACTTTGGCATGCTACTAGTCCTACATACTTAAACCTACCAACCCCATTCTAGCCTACTTAGGTTCATCTTACGGTGGACATGTTTGCCTGAAAAGGAATCTTTGAAAGGTGTCATCGTTTTAGAAATATAGTGCTTTCAAATTTGAGACTTTTAACATGGGGCTCAATGGCAGATTTTGGCACGTCAAAAAATCACTTTCACCTAGAAACTCCATTCACACTTTTTATTATTCAGCTTACTGTGGAGACACATGCTGGAACTTTTTACTTTGAAATGTTTTGTCGTTTCTGAGTTATTTAACTTAAACGCCCAATGCATTCTCTATGGCAATAGCACAAACTTTGGCATGCTACTAGTCCTACATACTTAAACCTACCAACCCCATTCTAGCCTACTTAGGTTCATCTTACGGTGGACATGTTTGCCTGAAAAGGAATCTTTGAAAGGTGTCATCGTTTTAGAAATATAGTGCTTTCAAATTTGAGACTTTTAACATGGGGCTCAATGGCAGATTTTGGCACGTCAAAAAATCACTTTCACCTAGAAACTCCATTCACACTTTTTATTATTCAGCTTACTGTGGAGACACATGCTGGAACTTTTTACTTTGAAATGTTTTGTCGTTTCGGAGTTATTTAACTTAAACGCCCAATGCATTCTCTATGGCAATAGCACAAACTTTGGCATGCTACTAGTCCTACATACTTAAACCTACCAACCCCATTCTAGCCTACTTAGGTTCATCTTACGGTGGACATGTTTGCCTGAAAAGGAATCTTTGAAAGGTGTCATCGTTTTAGAAATATAGTGCTTTCAAATTTGAGACTTTTAACATGGGGCTCAATGGCAGATTTTGGCACGTCAAAAAATCACTTTCACCTAGAAACTCCATTCACACTTTTTATTATTCAGCTTACTGTGGAGACACATGCTGGAACTTTTTACTTTGAAATGTTTTGTCGTTTCTGAGTTATTTAACTTAAACGCCCAATGCATTCTCTATGGCAATAGCACAAACTTTGGCATGCTACTAGTCCTACATACTTAAACCTACCAACCCCATTCTAGCCTACTTAGGTTCATCTTACGGTGGACATGTTTGCCTGAAAAGGAATCTTTGAAAGGTGTCATCGTTTTAGAAATATAGTGCTTTCAAATTTGAGACTTTTAACATGGGGCTCAATGGCAGATTTTGGCACGTCAAAAAATCACTTTCACCTAGAAACTCCATTCACACTTTTTATTATTCAGCTTACTGTGGAGACACATGCTGGAACTTTTTACTTTGAAATGTTTTGTCGTTTCTGAGTTATTTAACTTAAACGCCCAATGCATTCTCTATGGCAATAGCACAAACTTTGGCATGCTACTAGTCCTACATACTTAAACCTACCAACCCCATTCTAGCCTACTTAGGTTCATCTTACGGTGGACATGTTTGCCTGAAAAGGAATCTTTGAAAGGTGTCATCGTTTTAGAAATATAGTGCTTTCAAATTTGAGACTTTTAACATGGGGCTCAATGGCAGATTTTGGCACGTCAAAAAATCACTTTCACCTAGAAACTCCATTCACACTTTTTATTATTCAGCTTACTGTGGAGACACATGCTGGAACTTTTTACTTTGAAATGTTTTGTCGTTTCTGAGTTATTTAACTTAAACGCCCAATGCATTCTCTATGGCAATAGCACAAACTTTGGCATGCTACTAGTCCTACATACTTAAACCTACCAACCCCATTCTAGCCTACTTAGGTTCATCTTACGGTGGACATGTTTGCCTGAAAAGGAATCTTTGAAAGGTGTCATCGTTTTAGAAATATAGTGCTTTCAAATTTGAGACTTTTAACATGGGGCTCAATGGCAGATTTTGGCACGTCAAAAAATCACTTTCACCTAGAAACTCCATTCACACTTTTTATTATTCAGCTTACTGTGGAGACACATGCTGGAACTTTTTACTTTGAAATGTTTTGTCGTTTCTGAGTTATTTAACTTAAACGCCCAATGCATTCTCTATGGCAATAGCACAAACTTTGGCATGCTACTAGTCCTACATACTTAAACCTACCAACCCCATTCTAGCCTACTTAGGTTCATCTTACGGTGGACATGTTTGCCTGAAAAGGAATCTTTGAAAGGTGTCATCGTTTTAGAAATATAGTGCTTTCAAATTTGAGACTTTTAACATGGGGCTCAATGGCAGATTTTGGCACGTCAAAAAATCACTTTCACCTAGAAACTCCATTCACACTTTTTATTATTCAGCTTACTGTGGAGACACATGCTGGAACTTTTTACTTTGAAATGTTTTGTCGTTTCTGAGTTATTTAACTTAAACGCCCAATGCATTCTCTATGGCAATAGCACAAACTTTGGCATGCTACTAGTCCTACATACTTAAACCTACCAACCCCATTCTAGCCTACTTAGGTTCATCTTACGGTGGACATGTTTGCCTGAAAAGGAATCTTTGAAAGGTGTCATCGTTTTAGAAATATAGTGCTTTCAAATTTGAGACTTTTAACATGGGGCTCAATGGCAGATTTTGGCACGTCAAAAAATCACTTTCACCTAGAAACTCCATTCACACTTTTTATTATTCAGCTTACTGTGGAGACACATGCTGGAACTTTTTACTTTGAAATGTTTTGTCGTTTCTGAGTTATTTAACTTAAACGCCCAATGCATTCTCTATGGCAATAGCACAAACTTTGGCATGCTACTAGTCCTACATACTTAAACCTACCAACCCCATTCTAGCCTACTTAGGTTCATCTTACGGTGGACATGTTTGCCTGAAAAGGAATCTTTGAAAGGTGTCATCGTTTTAGAAATATAGTGCTTTCAAATTTGAGACTTTTAACATGGGGCTCAATGGCAGATTTTGGCACGTCAAAAAATCACTTTCACCTAGAAACTCCATTCACACTTTTTATTATTCAGCTTACTGTGGAGACACATGCTGGAACTTTTTACTTTGAAATGTTTTGTCGTTTCTGAGTTATTTAACTTAAACGCCCAATGCATTCTCTATGGCAATAGCACAAACTTTGGCATGCTACTAGTCCTACATACTTAAACCTACCAACCCCATTCTAGCCTACTTAGGTTCATCTTACGGTGGACATGTTTGCCTGAAAAGGAATCTTTGAAAGGTGTCATCGTTTTAGAAATATAGTGCTTTCAAATTTGAGACTTTTAACATGGGGCTCAATGGCAGATTTTGGCACGTCAAAAAATCACTTTCACCTAGAAACTCCATTCACACTTTTTATTATTCAGCTTACTGTGGAGACACATGCTGGAACTTTTTACTTTGAAATGTTTTGTCGTTTCTGAGTTATTTAACTTAAACGCCCAATGCATTCTCTATGGCAATAGCACAAACTTTGGCATGCTACTAGTCCTACATACTTAAACCTACCAACCCCATTCTAGCCTACTTAGGTTCATCTTACGGTGGACATGTTTGCCTGAAAAGGAATCTTTGAAAGGTGTCATCGTTTTAGAAATATAGTGCTTTCAAATTTGAGACTTTTAACATGGGGCTCAATGGCAGATTTTGGCACGTCAAAAAATCACTTTCACCTAGAAACTCCATTCACACTTTTTATTATTCAGCTTACTGTGGAGACACATGCTGGAACTTTTTACTTTGAAATGTTTTGTCGTTTCTGAGTTATTTAACTTAAACGCCCAATGCATTCTCTATGGCAATAGCACAAACTTTGGCATGCTACTAGTCCTACATACTTAAACCTACCAACCCCATTCTAGCCTACTTAGGTTCATCTTACGGTGGACATGTTTGCCTGAAAAGGAATCTTTGAAAGGTGTCATCGTTTTAGAAATATAGTGCTTTCAAATTTGAGACTTTTAACATGGGGCTCAATGGCAGATTTTGGCACGTCAAAAAATCACTTTCACCTAGAAACTCCATTCACACTTTTTATTATTCAGCTTACTGTGGAGACACATGCTGGAACTTTTTACTTTGAAATGTTTTGTCGTTTCTGAGTTATTTAACTTAAACGCCCAATGCATTCTCTATGGCAATAGCACAAACTTTGGCATGCTACTAGTCCTACATACTTAAACCTACCAACCCCATTCTAGCCTACTTAGGTTCATCTTACGGTGGACATGTTTGCCTGAAAAGGAATCTTTGAAAGGTGTCATCGTTTTAGAAATATAGTGCTTTCAAATTTGAGACTTTTAACATGGGGCTCAATGGCAGATTTTGGCACGTCAAAAAATCACTTTCACCTAGAAACTCCATTCACACTTTTTATTATTCAGCTTACTGTGGAGACACATGCTGGAACTTTTTACTTTGAAATGTTTTGTCGTTTCTGAGTTATTTAACTTAAACGCCCAATGCATTCTCTATGGCAATAGCACAAACTTTGGCATGCTACTAGTCCTACATACTTAAACCTACCAACCCCATTCTAGCCTACTTAGGTTCATCTTACGGTGGACATGTTTGCCTGAAAAGGAATCTTTGAAAGGTGTCATCGTTTTAGAAATATAGTGCTTTCAAATTTGAGACTTTTAACATGGGGCTCAATGGCAGATTTTGGCACGTCAAAAAATCACTTTCACCTAGAAACTCCATTCACACTTTTTATTATTCAGCTTACTGTGGAGACACATGCTGGAACTTTTTACTTTGAAATGTTTTGTCGTTTCTGAGTTATTTAACTTAAACGCCCAATGCATTCTCTATGGCAATAGCACAAACTTTGGCATGCTACTAGTCCTACATACTTAAACCTACCAACCCCATTCTAGCCTACTTAGGTTCATCTTACGGTGGACATGTTTGCCTGAAAAGGAATCTTTGAAAGGTGTCATCGTTTTAGAAATATAGTGCTTTCAAATTTGAGACTTTTAACATGGGGCTCAATGGCAGATTTTGGCACGTCAAAAAATCACTTTCACCTAGAAACTCCATTCACACTTTTTATTATTCAGCTTACTGTGGAGACACATGCTGGAACTTTTTACTTTGAAATGTTTTGTCGTTTCTGAGTTATTTAACTTAAACGCCCAATGCATTCTCTATGGCAATAGCACAAACTTTGGCATGCTACTAGTCCTACATACTTAAACCTACCAACCCCATTCTAGCCTACTTAGGTTCATCTTACGGTGGACATGTTTGCCTGAAAAGGAATCTTTGAAAGGTGTCATCGTTTTAGAAATATAGTGCTTTCAAATTTGAGACTTTTAACATGGGGCTCAATGGCAGATTTTGGCACGTCAAAAAATCACTTTCACCTAGAAACTCCATTCACACTTTTTATTATTCAGCTTACTGTGGAGACACATGCTGGAACTTTTTACTTTGAAATGTTTTGTCGTTTCTGAGTTATTTAACTTAAACGCCCAATGCATTCTCTATGGCAATAGCACAAACTTTGGCATGCTACTAGTCCTACATACTTAAACCTACCAACCCCATTCTAGCCTACTTAGGTTCATCTTACGGTGGACATGTTTGCCTGAAAAGGAATCTTTGAAAGGTGTCATCGTTTTAGAAATATAGTGCTTTCAAATTTGAGACTTTTAACATGGGGCTCAATGGCAGATTTTGGCACGTCAAAAAATCACTTTCACCTAGAAACTCCATTCACACTTTTTATTATTCAGCTTACTGTGGAGACACATGCTGGAACTTTTTACTTTGAAATGTTTTGTCGTTTCTGAGTTATTTAACTTAAACGCCCAATGCATTCTCTATGGCAATAGCACAAACTTTGGCATGCTACTAGTCCTACATACTTAAACCTACCAACCCCATTCTAGCCTACTTAGGTTCATCTTACGGTGGACATGTTTGCCTGAAAAGGAATCTTTGAAAGGTGTCATCGTTTTAGAAATATAGTGCTTTCAAATTTGAGACTTTTAACATGGGGCTCAATGGCAGATTTTGGCACGTCAAAAAATCACTTTCACCTAGAAACTCCATTCACACTTTTTATTATTCAGCTTACTGTGGAGACACATGCTGGAACTTTTTACTTTGAAATGTTTTGTCGTTTCTGAGTTATTTAACTTAAACGCCCAATGCATTCTCTATGGCAATAGCACAAACTTTGGCATGCTACTAGTCCTACATACTTAAACCTACCAACCCCATTCTAGCCTACTTAGGTTCATCTTACGGTGGACATGTTTGCCTGAAAAGGAATCTTTGAAAGGTGTCATCGTTTTAGAAATATAGTGCTTTCAAATTTGAGACTTTTAACATGGGGCTCAATGGCAGATTTTGGCACGTCAAAAAATCACTTTCACCTAGAAACTCCATTCACACTTTTTATTATTCAGCTTACTGTGGAGACACATGCTGGAACTTTTTACTTTGAAATGTTTTGTCGTTTCTGAGTTATTTAACTTAAACGCCCAATGCATTCTCTATGGCAATAGCACAAACTTTGGCATGCTACTAGTCCTACATACTTAAACCTACCAACCCCATTCTAGCCTACTTAGGTTCATCTTACGGTGGACATGTTTGCCTGAAAAGGAATCTTTGAAAGGTGTCATCGTTTTAGAAATATAGTGCTTTCAAATTTGAGACTTTTAACATGGGGCTCAATGGCAGATTTTGGCACGTCAAAAAATCACTTTCACCTAGAAACTCCATTCACACTTTTTATTATTCAGCTTACTGTGGAGACACATGCTGGAACTTTTTACTTTGAAATGTTTTGTCGTTTCTGAGTTATTTAACTTAAACGCCCAATGCATTCTCTATGGCAATAGCACAAACTTTGGCATGCTACTAGTCCTACATACTTAAACCTACCAACCCCATTCTAGCCTACTTAGGTTCATCTTACGGTGGACATGTTTGCCTGAAAAGGAATCTTTGAAAGGTGTCATCGTTTTAGAAATATAGTGCTTTCAAATTTGAGACTTTTAACATGGGGCTCAATGGCAGATTTTGGCACGTCAAAAAATCACTTTCACCTAGAAACTCCATTCACACTTTTTATTATTCAGCTTACTGTGGAGACACATGCTGGAACTTTTTACTTTGAAATGTTTTGTCGTTTCTGAGTTATTTAACTTAAACGCCCAATGCATTCTCTATGGCAATAGCACAAACTTTGGCATGCTACTAGTCCTACATACTTAAACCTACCAACCCCATTCTAGCCTACTTAGGTTCATCTTACGGTGGACATGTTTGCCTGAAAAGGAATCTTTGAAAGGTGTCATCGTTTTAGAAATATAGTGCTTTCAAATTTGAGACTTTTAACATGGGGCTCAATGGCAGATTTTGGCACGTCAAAAAATCACTTTCACCTAGAAACTCCATTCACACTTTTTATTATTCAGCTTACTGTGGAGACACATGCTGGAACTTTTTACTTTGAAATGTTTTGTCGTTTCTGAGTTATTTAACTTAAACGCCCAATGCATTCTCTATGGCAATAGCACAAACTTTGGCATGCTACTAGTCCTACATACTTAAACCTACCAACCCCATTCTAGCCTACTTAGGTTCATCTTACGGTGGACATGTTTGCCTGAAAAGGAATCTTTGAAAGGTGTCATCGTTTTAGAAATATAGTGCTTTCAAATTTGAGACTTTTAACATGGGGCTCAATGGCAGATTTTGGCACGTCAAAAAATCACTTTCACCTAGAAACTCCATTCACACTTTTTATTATTCAGCTTACTGTGGAGACACATGCTGGAACTTTTTACTTTGAAATGTTTTGTCGTTTCTGAGTTATTTAACTTAAACGCCCAATGCATTCTCTATGGCAATAGCACAAACTTTGGCATGCTACTAGTCCTACATACTTAAACCTACCAACCCCATTCTAGCCTACTTAGGTTCATCTTACGGTGGACATGTTTGCCTGAAAAGGAATCTTTGAAAGGTGTCATCGTTTTAGAAATATAGTGCTTTCAAATTTGAGACTTTTAACATGGGGCTCAATGGCAGATTTTGGCACGTCAAAAAATCACTTTCACCTAGAAACTCCATTCACACTTTTTATTATTCAGCTTACTGTGGAGACACATGCTGGAACTTTTTACTTTGAAATGTTTTGTCGTTTCTGAGTTATTTAACTTAAACGCCCAATGCATTCTCTATGGCAATAGCACAAACTTTGGCATGCTACTAGTCCTACATACTTAAACCTACCAACCCCATTCTAGCCTACTTAGGTTCATCTTACGGTGGACATGTTTGCCTGAAAAGGAATCTTTGAAAGGTGTCATCGTTTTAGAAATATAGTGCTTTCAAATTTGAGACTTTTAACATGGGGCTCAATGGCAGATTTTGGCACGTCAAAAAATCACTTTCACCTAGAAACTCCATTCACACTTTTTATTATTCAGCTTACTGTGGAGACACATGCTGGAACTTTTTACTTTGAAATGTTTTGTCGTTTCTGAGTTATTTAACTTAAACGCCCAATGCATTCTCTATGGCAATAGCACAAACTTTGGCATGCTACTAGTCCTACATACTTAAACCTACCAACCCCATTCTAGCCTACTTAGGTTCATCTTACGGTGGACATGTTTGCCTGAAAAGGAATCTTTGAAAGGTGTCATCGTTTTAGAAATATAGTGCTTTCAAATTTGAGACTTTTAACATGGGGCTCAATGGCAGATTTTGGCACGTCAAAAAATCACTTTCACCTAGAAACTCCATTCACACTTTTTATTATTCAGCTTACTGTGGAGACACATGCTGGAACTTTTTACTTTGAAATGTTTTGTCGTTTCTGAGTTATTTAACTTAAACGCCCAATGCATTCTCTATGGCAATAGCACAAACTTTGGCATGCTACTAGTCCTACATACTTAAACCTACCAACCCCATTCTAGCCTACTTAGGTTCATCTTACGGTGGACATGTTTGCCTGAAAAGGAATCTTTGAAAGGTGTCATCGTTTTAGAAATATAGTGCTTTCAAATTTGAGACTTTTAACATGGGGCTCAATGGCAGATTTTGGCACGTCAAAAAATCACTTTCACCTAGAAACTCCATTCACACTTTTTATTATTCAGCTTACTGTGGAGACACATGCTGGAACTTTTTACTTTGAAATGTTTTGTCGTTTCTGAGTTATTTAACTTAAACGCCCAATGCATTCTCTATGGCAATAGCACAAACTTTGGCATGCTACTAGTCCTACATACTTAAACCTACCAACCCCATTCTAGCCTACTTAGGTTCATCTTACGGTGGACATGTTTGCCTGAAAAGGAATCTTTGAAAGGTGTCATCGTTTTAGAAATATAGTGCTTTCAAATTTGAGACTTTTAACATGGGGCTCAATGGCAGATTTTGGCACGTCAAAAAATCACTTTCACCTAGAAACTCCATTCACACTTTTTATTATTCAGCTTACTGTGGAGACACATGCTGGAACTTTTTACTTTGAAATGTTTTGTCGTTTCTGAGTTATTTAACTTAAACGCCCAATGCATTCTCTATGGCAATAGCACAAACTTTGGCATGCTACTAGTCCTACATACTTAAACCTACCAACCCCATTCTAGCCTACTTAGGTTCATCTTACGGTGGACATGTTTGCCTGAAAAGGAATCTTTGAAAGGTGTCATCGTTTTAGAAATATAGTGCTTTCAAATTTGAGACTTTTAACATGGGGCTCAATGGCAGATTTTGGCACGTCAAAAAATCACTTTCACCTAGAAACTCCATTCACACTTTTTATTATTCAGCTTACTGTGGAGACACATGCTGGAACTTTTTACTTTGAAATGTTTTGTCGTTTCTGAGTTATTTAACTTAAACGCCCAATGCATTCTCTATGGCAATAGCACAAACTTTGGCATGCTACTAGTCCTACATACTTAAACCTACCAACCCCATTCTAGCCTACTTAGGTTCATCTTACGGTGGACATGTTTGCCTGAAAAGGAATCTTTGAAAGGTGTCATCGTTTTAGAAATATAGTGCTTTCAAATTTGAGACTTTTAACATGGGGCTCAATGGCAGATTTTGGCACGTCAAAAAATCACTTTCACCTAGAAACTCCATTCACACTTTTTATTATTCAGCTTACTGTGGAGACACATGCTGGAACTTTTTACTTTGAAATGTTTTGTCGTTTCTGAGTTATTTAACTTAAACGCCCAATGCATTCTCTATGGCAATAGCACAAACTTTGGCATGCTACTAGTCCTACATACTTAAACCTACCAACCCCATTCTAGCCTACTTAGGTTCATCTTACGGTGGACATGTTTGCCTGAAAAGGAATCTTTGAAAGGTGTCATCGTTTTAGAAATATAGTGCTTTCAAATTTGAGACTTTTAACATGGGGCTCAATGGCAGATTTTGGCACGTCAAAAAATCACTTTCACCTAGAAACTCCATTCACACTTTTTATTATTCAGCTTACTGTGGAGACACATGCTGGAACTTTTTACTTTGAAATGTTTTGTCGTTTCTGAGTTATTTAACTTAAACGCCCAATGCATTCTCTATGGCAATAGCACAAACTTTGGCATGCTACTAGTCCTACATACTTAAACCTACCAACCCCATTCTAGCCTACTTAGGTTCATCTTACGGTGGACATGTTTGCCTGAAAAGGAATCTTTGAAAGGTGTCATCGTTTTAGAAATATAGTGCTTTCAAATTTGAGACTTTTAACATGGGGCTCAATGGCAGATTTTGGCACGTCAAAAAATCACTTTCACCTAGAAACTCCATTCACACTTTTTATTATTCAGCTTACTGTGGAGACACATGCTGGAACTTTTTACTTTGAAATGTTTTGTCGTTTCTGAGTTATTTAACTTAAACGCCCAATGCATTCTCTATGGCAATAGCACAAACTTTGGCATGCTACTAGTCCTACATACTTAAACCTACCAACCCCATTCTAGCCTACTTAGGTTCATCTTACGGTGGACATGTTTGCCTGAAAAGGAATCTTTGAAAGGTGTCATCGTTTTAGAAATATAGTGCTTTCAAATTTGAGACTTTTAACATGGGGCTCAATGGCAGATTTTGGCACGTCAAAAAATCACTTTCACCTAGAAACTCCATTCACACTTTTTATTATTCAGCTTACTGTGGAGACACATGCTGGAACTTTTTACTTTGAAATGTTTTGTCGTTTCTGAGTTATTTAACTTAAACGCCCAATGCATTCTCTATGGCAATAGCACAAACTTTGGCATGCTACTAGTCCTACATACTTAAACCTACCAACCCCATTCTAGCCTACTTAGGTTCATCTTACGGTGGACATGTTTGCCTGAAAAGGAATCTTTGAAAGGTGTCATCGTTTTAGAAATATAGTGCTTTCAAATTTGAGACTTTTAACATGGGGCTCAATGGCAGATTTTGGCACGTCAAAAAATCACTTTCACCTAGAAACTCCATTCACACTTTTTATTATTCAGCTTACTGTGGAGACACATGCTGGAACTTTTTACTTTGAAATGTTTTGTCGTTTCTGAGTTATTTAACTTAAACGCCCAATGCATTCTCTATGGCAATAGCACAAACTTTGGCATGCTACTAGTCCTACATACTTAAACCTACCAACCCCATTCTAGCCTACTTAGGTTCATCTTACGGTGGACATGTTTGCCTGAAAAGGAATCTTTGAAAGGTGTCATCGTTTTAGAAATATAGTGCTTTCAAATTTGAGACTTTTAACATGGGGCTCAATGGCAGATTTTGGCACGTCAAAAAATCACTTTCACCTAGAAACTCCATTCACACTTTTTATTATTCAGCTTACTGTGGAGACACATGCTGGAACTTTTTACTTTGAAATGTTTTGTCGTTTCTGAGTTATTTAACTTAAACGCCCAATGCATTCTCTATGGCAATAGCACAAACTTTGGCATGCTACTAGTCCTACATACTTAAACCTACCAACCCCATTCTAGCCTACTTAGGTTCATCTTACGGTGGACATGTTTGCCTGAAAAGGAATCTTTGAAAGGTGTCATCGTTTTAGAAATATAGTGCTTTCAAATTTGAGACTTTTAACATGGGGCTCAATGGCAGATTTTGGCACGTCAAAAAATCACTTTCACCTAGAAACTCCATTCACACTTTTTATTATTCAGCTTACTGTGGAGACACATGCTGGAACTTTTTACTTTGAAATGTTTTGTCGTTTCTGAGTTATTTAACTTAAACGCCCAATGCATTCTCTATGGCAATAGCACAAACTTTGGCATGCTACTAGTCCTACATACTTAAACCTACCAACCCCATTCTAGCCTACTTAGGTTCATCTTACGGTGGACATGTTTGCCTGAAAAGGAATCTTTGAAAGGTGTCATCGTTTTAGAAATATAGTGCTTTCAAATTTGAGACTTTTAACATGGGGCTCAATGGCAGATTTTGGCACGTCAAAAAATCACTTTCACCTAGAAACTCCATTCACACTTTTTATTATTCAGCTTACTGTGGAGACACATGCTGGAACTTTTTACTTTGAAATGTTTTGTCGTTTCTGAGTTATTTAACTTAAACGCCCAATGCATTCTCTATGGCAATAGCACAAACTTTGGCATGCTACTAGTCCTACATACTTAAACCTACCAACCCCATTCTAGCCTACTTAGGTTCATCTTACGGTGGACATGTTTGCCTGAAAAGGAATCTTTGAAAGGTGTCATCGTTTTAGAAATATAGTGCTTTCAAATTTGAGACTTTTAACATGGGGCTCAATGGCAGATTTTGGCACGTCAAAAAATCACTTTCACCTAGAAACTCCATTCACACTTTTTATTATTCAGCTTACTGTGGAGACACATGCTGGAACTTTTTACTTTGAAATGTTTTGTCGTTTCTGAGTTATTTAACTTAAACGCCCAATGCATTCTCTATGGCAATAGCACAAACTTTGGCATGCTACTAGTCCTACATACTTAAACCTACCAACCCCATTCTAGCCTACTTAGGTTCATCTTACGGTGGACATGTTTGCCTGAAAAGGAATCTTTGAAAGGTGTCATCGTTTTAGAAATATAGTGCTTTCAAATTTGAGACTTTTAACATGGGGCTCAATGGCAGATTTTGGCACGTCAAAAAATCACTTTCACCTAGAAACTCCATTCACACTTTTTATTATTCAGCTTACTGTGGAGACACATGCTGGAACTTTTTACTTTGAAATGTTTTGTCGTTTCTGAGTTATTTAACTTAAACGCCCAATGCATTCTCTATGGCAATAGCACAAACTTTGGCATGCTACTAGTCCTACATACTTAAACCTACCAACCCCATTCTAGCCTACTTAGGTTCATCTTACGGTGGACATGTTTGCCTGAAAAGGAATCTTTGAAAGGTGTCATCGTTTTAGAAATATAGTGCTTTCAAATTTGAGACTTTTAACATGGGGCTCAATGGCAGATTTTGGCACGTCAAAAAATCACTTTCACCTAGAAACTCCATTCACACTTTTTATTATTCAGCTTACTGTGGAGACACATGCTGGAACTTTTTACTTTGAAATGTTTTGTCGTTTCTGAGTTATTTAACTTAAACGCCCAATGCATTCTCTATGGCAATAGCACAAACTTTGGCATGCTACTAGTCCTACATACTTAAACCTACCAACCCCATTCTAGCCTACTTAGGTTCATCTTACGGTGGACATGTTTGCCTGAAAAGGAATCTTTGAAAGGTGTCATCGTTTTAGAAATATAGTGCTTTCAAATTTGAGACTTTTAACATGGGGCTCAATGGCAGATTTTGGCACGTCAAAAAATCACTTTCACCTAGAAACTCCATTCACACTTTTTATTATTCAGCTTACTGTGGAGACACATGCTGGAACTTTTTACTTTGAAATGTTTTGTCGTTTCTGAGTTATTTAACTTAAACGCCCAATGCATTCTCTATGGCAATAGCACAAACTTTGGCATGCTACTAGTCCTACATACTTAAACCTACCAACCCCATTCTAGCCTACTTAGGTTCATCTTACGGTGGACATGTTTGCCTGAAAAGGAATCTTTGAAAGGTGTCATCGTTTTAGAAATATAGTGCTTTCAAATTTGAGACTTTTAACATGGGGCTCAATGGCAGATTTTGGCACGTCAAAAAATCACTTTCACCTAGAAACTCCATTCACACTTTTTATTATTCAGCTTACTGTGGAGACACATGCTGGAACTTTTTACTTTGAAATGTTTTGTCGTTTCTGAGTTATTTAACTTAAACGCCCAATGCATTCTCTATGGCAATAGCACAAACTTTGGCATGCTACTAGTCCTACATACTTAAACCTACCAACCCCATTCTAGCCTACTTAGGTTCATCTTACGGTGGACATGTTTGCCTGAAAAGGAATCTTTGAAAGGTGTCATCGTTTTAGAAATATAGTGCTTTCAAATTTGAGACTTTTAACATGGGGCTCAATGGCAGATTTTGGCACGTCAAAAAATCACTTTCACCTAGAAACTCCATTCACACTTTTTATTATTCAGCTTACTGTGGAGACACATGCTGGAACTTTTTACTTTGAAATGTTTTGTCGTTTCTGAGTTATTTAACTTAAACGCCCAATGCATTCTCTATGGCAATAGCACAAACTTTGGCATGCTACTAGTCCTACATACTTAAACCTACCAACCCCATTCTAGCCTACTTAGGTTCATCTTACGGTGGACATGTTTGCCTGAAAAGGAATCTTTGAAAGGTGTCATCGTTTTAGAAATATAGTGCTTTCAAATTTGAGACTTTTAACATGGGGCTCAATGGCAGATTTTGGCACGTCAAAAAATCACTTTCACCTAGAAACTCCATTCACACTTTTTATTATTCAGCTTACTGTGGAGACACATGCTGGAACTTTTTACTTTGAAATGTTTTGTCGTTTCTGAGTTATTTAACTTAAACGCCCAATGCATTCTCTATGGCAATAGCACAAACTTTGGCATGCTACTAGTCCTACATACTTAAACCTACCAACCCCATTCTAGCCTACTTAGGTTCATCTTACGGTGGACATGTTTGCCTGAAAAGGAATCTTTGAAAGGTGTCATCGTTTTAGAAATATAGTGCTTTCAAATTTGAGACTTTTAACATGGGGCTCAATGGCAGATTTTGGCACGTCAAAAAATCACTTTCACCTAGAAACTCCATTCACACTTTTTATTATTCAGCTTACTGTGGAGACACATGCTGGAACTTTTTACTTTGAAATGTTTTGTCGTTTCTGAGTTATTTAACTTAAACGCCCAATGCATTCTCTATGGCAATAGCACAAACTTTGGCATGCTACTAGTCCTACATACTTAAACCTACCAACCCCATTCTAGCCTACTTAGGTTCATCTTACGGTGGACATGTTTGCCTGAAAAGGAATCTTTGAAAGGTGTCATCGTTTTAGAAATATAGTGCTTTCAAATTTGAGACTTTTAACATGGGGCTCAATGGCAGATTTTGGCACGTCAAAAAATCACTTTCACCTAGAAACTCCATTCACACTTTTTATTATTCAGCTTACTGTGGAGACACATGCTGGAACTTTTTACTTTGAAATGTTTTGTCGTTTCTGAGTTATTTAACTTAAACGCCCAATGCATTCTCTATGGCAATAGCACAAACTTTGGCATGCTACTAGTCCTACATACTTAAACCTACCAACCCCATTCTAGCCTACTTAGGTTCATCTTACGGTGGACATGTTTGCCTGAAAAGGAATCTTTGAAAGGTGTCATCGTTTTAGAAATATAGTGCTTTCAAATTTGAGACTTTTAACATGGGGCTCAATGGCAGATTTTGGCACGTCAAAAAATCACTTTCACCTAGAAACTACATTCACACTTTTTATTATTCAGCTTACTGTGGAGACACATGCTGGAACTTTTTACTTTGAAATGTTTTGTCGTTTCTGAGTTATTTAACTTAAACGCCCAATGCATTCTCTATGGCAATAGCACAAACTTTGGCATGCTACTAGTCCTACATACTTAAACCTACCAACCCCATTCTAGCCTACTTAGGTTCATCTTACGGTGGACATGTTTGCCTGAAAAGGAATCTTTGAAAGGTGTCATCGTTTTAGAAATATAGTGCTTTCAAATTTGAGACTTTTAACATGGGGCTCAATGGCAGATTTTGGCACGTCAAAAAATCACTTTCACCTAGAAACTCCATTCACACTTTTTATTATTCAGCTTACTGTGGAGACACATGCTGGAACTTTTTACTTTGAAATGTTTTGTCGTTTCTGAGTTATTTAACTTAAACGCCCAATGCATTCTCTATGGCAATAGCACAAACTTTGGCATGCTACTAGTCCTACATACTTAAACCTACCAACCCCATTCTAGCCTACTTAGGTTCATCTTACGGTGGACATGTTTGCCTGAAAAGGAATCTTTGAAAGGTGTCATCGTTTTAGAAATATAGTGCTTTCAAATTTGAGACTTTTAACATGGGGCTCAATGGCAGATTTTGGCACGTCAAAAAATCACTTTCACCTAGAAACTCCATTCACACTTTTTATTATTCAGCTTACTGTGGAGACACATGCTGGAACTTTTTACTTTGAAATGTTTTGTCGTTTCTGAGTTATTTAACTTAAACGCCCAATGCATTCTCTATGGCAATAGCACAAACTTTGGCATGCTACTAGTCCTACATACTTAAACCTACCAACCCCATTCTAGCCTACTTAGGTTCATCTTACGGTGGACATGTTTGCCTGAAAAGGAATCTTTGAAAGGTGTCATCGTTTTAGAAATATAGTGCTTTCAAATTTGAGACTTTTAACATGGGGCTCAATGGCAGATTTTGGCACGTCAAAAAATCACTTTCACCTAGAAACTCCATTCACACTTTTTATTATTCAGCTTACTGTGGAGACACATGCTGGAACTTTTTACTTTGAAATGTTTTGTCGTTTCTGAGTTATTTAACTTAAACGCCCAATGCATTCTCTATGGCAATAGCACAAACTTTGGCATGCTACTAGTCCTACATACTTAAACCTACCAACCCCATTCTAGCCTACTTAGGTTCATCTTACGGTGGACATGTTTGCCTGAAAAGGAATCTTTGAAAGGTGTCATCGTTTTAGAAATATAGTGCTTTCAAATTTGAGACTTTTAACATGGGGCTCAATGGCAGATTTTGGCACGTCAAAAAATCACTTTCACCTAGAAACTCCATTCACACTTTTTATTATTCAGCTTACTGTGGAGACACATGCTGGAACTTTTTACTTTGAAATGTTTTGTCGTTTCTGAGTTATTTAACTTAAACGCCCAATGCATTCTCTATGGCAATAGCACAAACTTTGGCATGCTACTAGTCCTACATACTTAAACCTACCAACCCCATTCTAGCCTACTTAGGTTCATCTTACGGTGGACATGTTTGCCTGAAAAGGAATCTTTGAAAGGTGTCATCGTTTTAGAAATATAGTGCTTTCAAATTTGAGACTTTTAACATGGGGCTCAATGGCAGATTTTGGCACGTCAAAAAATCACTTTCACCTAGAAACTCCATTCACACTTTTTATTATTCAGCTTACTGTGGAGACACATGCTGGAACTTTTTACTTTGAAATGTTTTGTCGTTTCTGAGTTATTTAACTTAAACGCCCAATGCATTCTCTATGGCAATAGCACAAACTTTGGCATGCTACTAGTCCTACATACTTAAACCTACCAACCCCATTCTAGCCTACTTAGGTTCATCTTACGGTGGACATGTTTGCCTGAAAAGGAATCTTTGAAAGGTGTCATCGTTTTAGAAATATAGTGCTTTCAAATTTGAGACTTTTAACATGGGGCTCAATGGCAGATTTTGGCACGTCAAAAAATCACTTTCACCTAGAAACTCCATTCACACTTTTTATTATTCAGCTTACTGTGGAGACACATGCTGGAACTTTTTACTTTGAAATGTTTTGTCGTTTCTGAGTTATTTAACTTAAACGCCCAATGCATTCTCTATGGCAATAGCACAAACTTTGGCATGCTACTAGTCCTACATACTTAAACCTACCAACCCCATTCTAGCCTACTTAGGTTCATCTTACGGTGGACATGTTTGCCTGAAAAGGAATCTTTGAAAGGTGTCATCGTTTTAGAAATATAGTGCTTTCAAATTTGAGACTTTTAACATGGGGCTCAATGGCAGATTTTGGCACGTCAAAAAATCACTTTCACCTAGAAACTCCATTCACACTTTTTATTATTCAGCTTACTGTGGAGACACATGCTGGAACTTTTTACTTTGAAATGTTTTGTCGTTTCTGAGTTATTTAACTTAAACGCCCAATGCATTCTCTATGGCAATAGCACAAACTTTGGCATGCTACTAGTCCTACATACTTAAACCTACCAACCCCATTCTAGCCTACTTAGGTTCATCTTACGGTGGACATGTTTGCCTGAAAAGGAATCTTTGAAAGGTGTCATCGTTTTAGAAATATAGTGCTTTCAAATTTGAGACTTTTAACATGGGGCTCAATGGCAGATTTTGGCACGTCAAAAAATCACTTTCACCTAGAAACTCCATTCACACTTTTTATTATTCAGCTTACTGTGGAGACACATGCTGGAACTTTTTACTTTGAAATGTTTTGTCGTTTCTGAGTTATTTAACTTAAACGCCCAATGCATTCTCTATGGCAATAGCACAAACTTTGGCATGCTACTAGTCCTACATACTTAAACCTACCAACCCCATTCTAGCCTACTTAGGTTCATCTTACGGTGGACATGTTTGCCTGAAAAGGAATCTTTGAAAGGTGTCATCGTTTTAGAAATATAGTGCTTTCAAATTTGAGACTTTTAACATGGGGCTCAATGGCAGATTTTGGCACGTCAAAAAATCACTTTCACCTAGAAACTCCATTCACACTTTTTATTATTCAGCTTACTGTGGAGACACATGCTGGAACTTTTTACTTTGAAATGTTTTGTCGTTTCTGAGTTATTTAACTTAAACGCCCAATGCATTCTCTATGGCAATAGCACAAACTTTGGCATGCTACTAGTCCTACATACTTAAACCTACCAACCCCATTCTAGCCTACTTAGGTTCATCTTACGGTGGACATGTTTGCCTGAAAAGGAATCTTTGAAAGGTGTCATCGTTTTAGAAATATAGTGCTTTCAAATTTGAGACTTTTAACATGGGGCTCAATGGCAGATTTTGGCACGTCAAAAAATCACTTTCACCTAGAAACTCCATTCACACTTTTTATTATTCAGCTTACTGTGGAGACACATGCTGGAACTTTTTACTTTGAAATGTTTTGTCGTTTCTGAGTTATTTAACTTAAACGCCCAATGCATTCTCTATGGCAATAGCACAAACTTTGGCATGCTACTAGTCCTACATACTTAAACCTACCAACCCCATTCTAGCCTACTTAGGTTCATCTTACGGTGGACATGTTTGCCTGAAAAGGAATCTTTGAAAGGTGTCATCGTTTTAGAAATATAGTGCTTTCAAATTTGAGACTTTTAACATGGGGCTCAATGGCAGATTTTGGCACGTCAAAAAATCACTTTCACCTAGAAACTCCATTCACACTTTTTATTATTCAGCTTACTGTGGAGACACATGCTGGAACTTTTTACTTTGAAATGTTTTGTCGTTTCTGAGTTATTTAACTTAAACGCCCAATGCATTCTCTATGGCAATAGCACAAACTTTGGCATGCTACTAGTCCTACATACTTAAACCTACCAACCCCATTCTAGCCTACTTAGGTTCATCTTACGGTGGACATGTTTGCCTGAAAAGGAATCTTTGAAAGGTGTCATCGTTTTAGAAATATAGTGCTTTCAAATTTGAGACTTTTAACATGGGGCTCAATGGCAGATTTTGGCACGTCAAAAAATCACTTTCACCTAGAAACTCCATTCACACTTTTTATTATTCAGCTTACTGTGGAGACACATGCTGGAACTTTTTACTTTGAAATGTTTTGTCGTTTCTGAGTTATTTAACTTAAACGCCCAATGCATTCTCTATGGCAATAGCACAAACTTTGGCATGCTACTAGTCCTACATACTTAAACCTACCAACCCCATTCTAGCCTACTTAGGTTCATCTTACGGTGGACATGTTTGCCTGAAAAGGAATCTTTGAAAGGTGTCATCGTTTTAGAAATATAGTGCTTTCAAATTTGAGACTTTTAACATGGGGCTCAATGGCAGATTTTGGCACGTCAAAAAATCACTTTCACCTAGAAACTCCATTCACACTTTTTATTATTCAGCTTACTGTGGAGACACATGCTGGAACTTTTTACTTTGAAATGTTTTGTCGTTTCTGAGTTATTTAACTTAAACGCCCAATGCATTCTCTATGGCAATAGCACAAACTTTGGCATGCTACTAGTCCTACATACTTAAACCTACCAACCCCATTCTAGCCTACTTAGGTTCATCTTACGGTGGACATGTTTGCCTGAAAAGGAATCTTTGAAAGGTGTCATCGTTTTAGAAATATAGTGCTTTCAAATTTGAGACTTTTAACATGGGGCTCAATGGCAGATTTTGGCACGTCAAAAAATCACTTTCACCTAGAAACTCCATTCACACTTTTTATTATTCAGCTTACTGTGGAGACACATGCTGGAACTTTTTACTTTGAAATGTTTTGTCGTTTCTGAGTTATTTAACTTAAACGCCCAATGCATTCTCTATGGCAATAGCACAAACTTTGGCATGCTACTAGTCCTACATACTTAAACCTACCAACCCCATTCTAGCCTACTTAGGTTCATCTTACGGTGGACATGTTTGCCTGAAAAGGAATCTTTGAAAGGTGTCATCGTTTTAGAAATATAGTGCTTTCAAATTTGAGACTTTTAACATGGGGCTCAATGGCAGATTTTGGCACGTCAAAAAATCACTTTCACCTAGAAACTCCATTCACACTTTTTATTATTCAGCTTACTGTGGAGACACATGCTGGAACTTTTTACTTTGAAATGTTTTGTCGTTTCTGAGTTATTTAACTTAAACGCCCAATGCATTCTCTATGGCAATAGCACAAACTTTGGCATGCTACTAGTCCTACATACTTAAACCTACCAACCCCATTCTAGCCTACTTAGGTTCATCTTACGGTGGACATGTTTGCCTGAAAAGGAATCTTTGAAAGGTGTCATCGTTTTAGAAATATAGTGCTTTCAAATTTGAGACTTTTAACATGGGGCTCAATGGCAGATTTTGGCACGTCAAAAAATCACTTTCACCTAGAAACTACATTCACACTTTTTATTATTCAGCTTACTGTGGAGACACATGCTGGAACTTTTTACTTTGAAATGTTTTGTCGTTTCTGAGTTATTTAACTTAAACGCCCAATGCATTCTCTATGGCAATAGCACAAACTTTGGCATGCTACTAGTCCTACATACTTAAACCTACCAACCCCATTCTAGCCTACTTAGGTTCATCTTACGGTGGACATGTTTGCCTGAAAAGGAATCTTTGAAAGGTGTCATCGTTTTAGAAATATAGTGCTTTCAAATTTGAGACTTTTAACATGGGGCTCAATGGCAGATTTTGGCACGTCAAAAAATCACTTTCACCTAGAAACTCCATTCACACTTTTTATTATTCAGCTTACTGTGGAGACACATGCTGGAACTTTTTACTTTGAAATGTTTTGTCGTTTCTGAGTTATTTAACTTAAACGCCCAATGCATTCTCTATGGCAATAGCACAAACTTTGGCATGCTACTAGTCCTACATACTTAAACCTACCAACCCCATTCTAGCCTACTTAGGTTCATCTTACGGTGGACATGTTTGCCTGAAAAGGAATCTTTGAAAGGTGTCATCGTTTTAGAAATATAGTGCTTTCAAATTTGAGACTTTTAACATGGGGCTCAATGGCAGATTTTGGCACGTCAAAAAATCACTTTCACCTAGAAACTCCATTCACACTTTTTATTATTCAGCTTACTGTGGAGACACATGCTGGAACTTTTTACTTTGAAATGTTTTGTCGTTTCTGAGTTATTTAACTTAAACGCCCAATGCATTCTCTATGGCAATAGCACAAACTTTGGCATGCTACTAGTCCTACATACTTAAACCTACCAACCCCATTCTAGCCTACTTAGGTTCATCTTACGGTGGACATGTTTGCCTGAAAAGGAATCTTTGAAAGGTGTCATCGTTTTAGAAATATAGTGCTTTCAAATTTGAGACTTTTAACATGGGGCTCAATGGCAGATTTTGGCACGTCAAAAAATCACTTTCACCTAGAAACTCCATTCACACTTTTTATTATTCAGCTTACTGTGGAGACACATGCTGGAACTTTTTACTTTGAAATGTTTTGTCGTTTCTGAGTTATTTAACTTAAACGCCCAATGCATTCTCTATGGCAATAGCACAAACTTTGGCATGCTACTAGTCCTACATACTTAAACCTACCAACCCCATTCTAGCCTACTTAGGTTCATCTTACGGTGGACATGTTTGCCTGAAAAGGAATCTTTGAAAGGTGTCATCGTTTTAGAAATATAGTGCTTTCAAATTTGAGACTTTTAACATGGGGCTCAATGGCAGATTTTGGCACGTCAAAAAATCACTTTCACCTAGAAACTCCATTCACACTTTTTATTATTCAGCTTACTGTGGAGACACATGCTGGAACTTTTTACTTTGAAATGTTTTGTCGTTTCTGAGTTATTTAACTTAAACGCCCAATGCATTCTCTATGGCAATAGCACAAACTTTGGCATGCTACTAGTCCTACATACTTAAACCTACCAACCCCATTCTAGCCTACTTAGGTTCATCTTACGGTGGACATGTTTGCCTGAAAAGGAATCTTTGAAAGGTGTCATCGTTTTAGAAATATAGTGCTTTCAAATTTGAGACTTTTAACATGGGGCTCAATGGCAGATTTTGGCACGTCAAAAAATCACTTTCACCTAGAAACTCCATTCACACTTTTTATTATTCAGCTTACTGTGGAGACACATGCTGGAACTTTTTACTTTGAAATGTTTTGTCGTTTCTGAGTTATTTAACTTAAACGCCCAATGCATTCTCTATGGCAATAGCACAAACTTTGGCATGCTACTAGTCCTACATACTTAAACCTACCAACCCCATTCTAGCCTACTTAGGTTCATCTTACGGTGGACATGTTTGCCTGAAAAGGAATCTTTGAAAGGTGTCATCGTTTTAGAAATATAGTGCTTTCAAATTTGAGACTTTTAACATGGGGCTCAATGGCAGATTTTGGCACGTCAAAAAATCACTTTCACCTAGAAACTCCATTCACACTTTTTATTATTCAGCTTACTGTGGAGACACATGCTGGAACTTTTTACTTTGAAATGTTTTGTCGTTTCTGAGTTATTTAACTTAAACGCCCAATGCATTCTCTATGGCAATAGCACAAACTTTGGCATGCTACTAGTCCTACATACTTAAACCTACCAACCCCATTCTAGCCTACTTAGGTTCATCTTACGGTGGACATGTTTGCCTGAAAAGGAATCTTTGAAAGGTGTCATCGTTTTAGAAATATAGTGCTTTCAAATTTGAGACTTTTAACATGGGGCTCAATGGCAGATTTTGGCACGTCAAAAAATCACTTTCACCTAGAAACTCCATTCACACTTTTTATTATTCAGCTTACTGTGGAGACACATGCTGGAACTTTTTACTTTGAAATGTTTTGTCGTTTCTGAGTTATTTAACTTAAACGCCCAATGCATTCTCTATGGCAATAGCACAAACTTTGGCATGCTACTAGTCCTACATACTTAAACCTACCAACCCCATTCTAGCCTACTTAGGTTCATCTTACGGTGGACATGTTTGCCTGAAAAGGAATCTTTGAAAGGTGTCATCATTTTAGAAATATAGTGCTTTCAAATTTGAGACTTTTAACATGGGGCTCAATGGCAGATTTTGGCACGTAAAAAAATCACTTTCACCTAGAAACTCCATTCACACTTTTTATTATTCAGCTTACTGTGGAGACACATGCTGGAACTTTTTACTTTGAAATGTTTTGTCGTTTCTGAGTTATTTAACTTAAACGCCCAATGCATTCTCTATGGCAATAGCACAAACTTTGGCATGCTACTAGTCCTACATACTTAAACCTACCAACCCCATTCTAGCCTACTTAGGTTCATCTTACGGTGGACATGTTTGCCTGAAAAGGAATCTTTGAAAGGTGTCATCGTTTTAGAAATATAGTGCTTTCAAATTTGAGACTTTTAACATGGGGCTCAATGGCAGATTTTGGCACGTCAAAAAATCACTTTCACCTAGAAACTCCATTCACACTTTTTATTATTCAGCTTACTGTGGAGACACATGCTGGAACTTTTTACTTTGAAATGTTTTGTCGTTTCTGAGTTATTTAACTTAAACGCCCAATGCATTCTC